>NC_069664.1:14143572-14446603 GCF_027244095.1 Hemicordylus capensis | reverse complement strand
TCCATGAGTCCACACCGACTCCATGGCACACTTTACCTTTACCTGTCTCTATGAGGGGCAGGGCACATAATGATCCAAAATACAATATGAGACAAGACAAAAACTGTTAAAAACCATCTCACAGCGTGAAACAATTAATCAGTTTAAAATTAATTTTAGTTCCACACCTAAGGAAACCGGCAGTGGCGGGGGAGGAGTCCGCCTGCCAGCTAACCGTGGCTAACCGTCAGTGCCACCTTCAACTGCCACCCACCTGCGCGTGCGCACACCCCGGCTCCACACTAACCGCCGTTGGGCGATTCTCCGCCCGCGCGCCGACGTAGTGACGTCGGCTTGCTTCTTCGCTCGCGCAGCGCACACGCACCGTGCAGCAGCAAAGCCCCTTCCTGTCTTCTCCCTTACTCAAGCCCCGCCTTCTTTTCCTCCTGTGACTGATGGGCGGCGTGCTTTGCGGGCTCGGCCAGCTGCCGGGGTGAGCACTGGGCGCGCGTGCGCAGTAAATTTCTGCCGCAGAAAGACACGTTGCTTTCTCGGCACCGCTTTGGGCTTGCGGGGGGAATGCGCTGCCACAAACAAAGTAATCATAATTTTTTATTGCTTTGTGTGAGTGGGTGTGGCCGGTGTAGGCACGCCTGTGTCTGCAGCACGTGTCGGGTAAGGAAGCCCCTGCCCCTGAACTCCAAATCATGGGCTGGTGGCTGTGTAGTAGGACGGGCGAGGCATTCTGCACGTGCTCAGGAGCCCTGTGGTTTCGTTGCTGCTTCACGGATTGAGCCTGGGCGATGCAGACGCTGGAACTTTACATACGCTTGACTCAATAGCAAGATAGGAGAGGGAGGATTTGTAGTGGCAATCAGGAACGTCACACTCTGACTGGACTTTGATTTCATTAAAGATCAATAATTATTAAATTATTAAATTAAATTATTAATACTTATATCAGTGAGTTGCCTCCTATTTAGGGGGATAATTGTTGTGAGCGCCCCGAGCCGTAGTGCACTGAAGGGGCGGGGTATAAATATTTTTAAATAAATAATAATAAATAATGCAGCTTGGGAGCATGCATATTGGAGTATGGTACTCAAGGTGCTGGCCGTTACTCCCAGGCCCTAAACGCCGCATCAAACCAGCAGAGGCTGAAGATGCTATTTCAGTTAGGAGGTTCTGCCCTCCAGTGGTTGGTCCGTTGCTGTGTTATCCTTTTTGTCTTTTAATAGATGGTTTTTCAGTTACTGTAAGCTGCTTTGAGGCCACTTGAGAAAAGCAAGGTGGGTTTAAAAGAAAAAAGAAAAAAAGACTACTTCCTCAGAGGTACCTGAGTGCAAGTGTGCATGGGAGTGTAACTGAGGTTGATTTGGTTGACCTGCTGATGATCACCTTGGAAGCTGATCCAGTGCGAGTAGTCTATTTGTAGTAACCTAATGGAGGATAATGGGTGTTGCGAGATGTATTTATATACCGCTTTTCGTCCCAAGTTCTCAAAGCGGTTTACATAGAAAAACAAAGAAAGATGGTTCCCTGCCCCCAAAGGGGAAAAATTTGTGAAACTGACACACCTTCATTTCATCTGTTCATTTTGACCCCACTACTTTGCGGGTGATATCTCGCAGGAGGTGATATTGGAGTTCCAGGAGAAGGGGTTCCCAGGTGTCCTCAGTGGTATAGATGGTGCACATGTGGAGATTTTAGCCCCCCACCTGCAACACACCACCATGTTTCAGGTGGAAGCACGACTACAAGGTGTGGTGGACTCTATGGGCCAGTTCATGGACATCTACACTGGAGTTTCAGGCAGAAGCCACAACATGGCCATTTTCAGGACCTCCTCACTTGCCTCAAAACTGGTACTCCGCACTGGTACCTCGGTGAACATAGTGCCTGTGGAGGTCAGGGGGTGATGGGTGAAGCCGGAGGTGTGTCCCCCATGAGTCTCCATGTTCAGAGAGTAGAGGGTGGGAGGGAGGGAAATCCGGTCTGGTTTCATACATAAGATTTTGTGCCTGTCCCATGGTCTCAGTCAGGGCCAAGCTACATATTACATTGTTAAGAGAGAGCCTTAAAACAAGCAGTGTACAAGATTCTGAGTGTCGCTCCACACACACCCCACCCATGCAGCTGTGAGGTGGTGGTGGTGGGGCTTATCTGAGAGACTCTGAGGCATACACAGCTGCTTTTTATTGACCAAAAAAAGAGACACTTCCAGTGTGTGAGGAGAGCTGATCTGTGTGAGGAGAGCTGGTCTTGTGGTAGCAAGCATGACTTGTCCTTAGCTAAGCAGGGTCTGCCCTGGTGGCATATGAATGGGAGACTAGAAGTGTGAGCACTGTCAGATATTCCCCTCAGGGGATGAGGCCACTCTAAGCAAGAGCAGAAGTTTCCACGTTCCCTCCCTGGCAGCATCTCCAAGATAGGGCTGAGAGAGATTCCTGCCTGCAAGCTTGGAGAAGCCGCTGCCAGTCTGTGAAGACAAGACTGAGCTAGATAGACCAATGGTCTGACTCAGTAAATGGCAGCTTCCTATCAGGGGCATAGCAAGGTTGGAGTGGGCCCAGAGACAAGATTTTATAATGCCCCCCCCCCACTGAAGCTCAGCTCATGAAGTAAAGAATTCTTAAATGAGGCTGAATAGTGGTAACAAAAAGCATGGGGGGGATATATATATAACACATATGTGCCACAATAGAACATCATCCTAATTATTTTTTTAAGGTTTTGTAAATTGTGGACGATGCAAGTCATTTAATGGTACTAGAGAAAGACATGCTGTTCTGGTAGCTCCAGGTCTTAACACTCACATCAGTTTTGGAGGATGAATACAACCAAAGGAAGCCCAGGCAGGTGTGAGGCTGGGGGTGTCAGTCATGTGATACCTCTGGGGGCCCCTCAAGGCAGTGGGCACCCAGACAACCATCTCCCCTTGCCCTATTATAGTTATGCCCCTGCTTCCTATGTCTCTATGTTTGTTTCCTGTTCTAAGCCTATCTCTTAATGATGGGTTTTGCATGGGTAAAGTTTGATCTTTTAGACACTACCTCCCAGTTCTGTAGTCTGACAACTAGCAAGAACCAGCTACAAGCCTGGCAGTAACCAAGGAGAAATCTAACAGCATGCCTGACTAAGCTGCAGAACCAAATTAGGAACATAGGAAGCTTCTGTATACTGAGTGAGACCATTGGTCCATCTAGTTCAGTATTGTCTACACAGACTGACAGCGGCTTCTCTCCAAGGTTGCAGGCAAGAGTCTCTCTCAGCCCTATCTTGGAGATGCTGCCAGGGAGGGAACTTGGAACCTAGATGCTCTTCCCAGAGTGGCTTCATCCCCTGAGGGGAATATCTTGCAGTGCTCACACATGTAGTCTCCCATTCATATGCAACCAGGGCAGACCCTGCTTAGCTAAGTCATGCTTGCCACCACAAGACCAGCTCTCCTCTCCTAGTTAAATTAAAACACAGAGAGATTATTTCATCTTGGATACTCATTTGCCCAAGAAATAATACTGTGTAACTCAAAATCTTTATTGGGTTAAATAAATAAATCATTTTAATACCAGCTTATTAATCGTAAGCTTCTTTTTCTGCAAGGGCAATAAGGACACCTTGGAGGGCGGAAAGAAAACAAACAGATGGAAGTCAACCTTACACTATCATGCTTTTGTCCTTGGAATTCTTCACACACTCTCCCCAAGGGATCCGGTAGGGAAAGGCCATAAGTAAGGCTTTGATTCCTCCACCTCCTCTACTGGTCTCCTCAACAGGTGAATATCTCACACGAATGCAAGGTCACACCCCCTTGTTTCTATAGGATCTCTAAGAGGAGGAAAGGGGAGGTGAGGGGAAGGGAAGGCAGCAAAATCTCACCTGGTGCAGATTTCACAAGTGGTTCTGAAGGCCACCCAGATAAGGCCACCCTCAAGCTGCCTGTTTTCTCAGGGCAACCCAGGGAGGCCTGGGCCACAGAGGTGATGGGAAAGACTAAAGACCTGATACTCAAGCAACCATGAAATGACACCGAAAAATCATTTACTGGTTCCTGTGGAACAATTGAGGTTTTTAGGAACTTGAAAGCGAAAATCAAGAAGTGTCATATGCCCATTAACACTTTGCAAGTGTTTTACAGGGTTAATATCATGACTCCACAACTCTGTGAAGCAGATCAATAGCTGCAGTTTTTGATAGCCAGAGAGCCCGGGAAAGTGAGGCACAAGAGCAGCTTGGGTAGTTTTGAAAGTTGCATTAATAAATTATTATTTTTATGAAGATATTTATATACCACCTTTCAGCAAACATGCTCAAAGTGGTTTACAAAGCAAAACATAAGTTCCTTGACCCCAATAGGGTTCACAGTCTAAAAGGAAACACCAAGGACATACACAGCAACAGCCATTTCACACACTCCAACAATCCCTGTTTATGAGGGACAGTCCCTTTCTTCTGGCATCTGTCCCTGATAAGACACTGTCTCTATTATGTCCCAGTTCTTGCATTTGGGGGAATGCCTTGTCAAAAGCTGGCTCATCTGAATTGCCACAATTGTTGTCATTCTTTGTGATTTAGCTGCCTGTAGAGGGTCTCTCAAACTTAAGCCTTTGAAGCTATGCATGATGCATCTCTTCTACATCTAGACAACACAAGTGTCTCTTTGAACCAAATGTATGCCACTTTTGGAGGAAAACATAACTTTTGGTTATAACTATTATACCCTCCAATCTGCAAATAATCATGATACTTGATTCTACTCCGTTGAGAAGTTTGATGAAAAATTCTTTGTTTCTGTGTTCCCCATAGAACATAATTCCCATGTGCAATGGTTTCATCCAAATAAACATATAAAGGATTGAAGGAGCAGGTGCTTTACCACTGAGATATATGAGCCCCATCCCCAAAACATGGGCTAAGCCCTGAAAGACCACTGGAGAAGCAAGGCTTAAGCTGAGCCAAGTTCCTCACTAGACAGTGTATTGAAAACATGAAACACCCTGTGCAAATGGTCAAATGGCATCCTCTGTCCCAGCCGGTTACTGGTGTCCTCTGTCTGTCCTCCCCGTGTCCCAAGTGAGATGGTCCAAATGGCGTCCTGCCATCAAATGGTCAAATGACGGAGAGCGGGGGTCAAATGGCGGCCCTACCTTCCCTCCACATAACTGAAAACACTGGGTGTTCTGTCCACTAACCATGTGCTCAACCACACCCTTTTGAGATAAGGCAGGAAAGAGTGAGGGCTCAGGTCCGTTCACCTCCTTGCTCCTTCTGAAAGAGACCCCCACACACAAGCAGACTCCACATACTGCAGCCATAAATGGAGCAGATATATGTATAGACTGTATAGCAGATATATGTATAGACTATATAGATATAGATATATGTATATATATAAAATTAATTCTCCAAGACGGACCATGCGTGGGGACCTGGTAGAAAGGAGGCGATTGGCTGACAGAGTCTTCAAGCAGAAGCACCTGATTGGGCAGTGGGGATTCCTGCAACCTTGGAAAAGCCGCTGCCAGTCTATGTAGACAATACTGAGTGAGATGGACCTATGGTCTGACTCAGAAAATGGCAGCATCCTGTGTTCCTATTCCCCTTAGGAGATGGAGCCACTCTGGGAAGAACATCTAGGTTCTAAGTTCCCTCCCTGGCATTTTCAGGATAGAGTTGAGAAAGACTCCTGCCTGTAACCTTGGAGAAGCAGCTGCTGCCAGTCTATGAAGCTCTACCTCTACTGAGCTAGATTGACCAATGGTCTGACTCAATATATGGCAGCTTCCTATGTTCCTAAAATAATAACAACAACAATAATAACAGGCATCCGGTGCAGCAACCTTCTAGGGGTTGTTCCTGGTATCTACTTTGTGGTATGTGTTTTTTACAGTTGTGTAAGTGCTTTGGGGGACAGAGACCCATTTTGGCGAAGTTAACTTACCCCTGCTAATTGGGCAAAGAGGCACCTTTTTAATGTGGTGATACTCTTTATTTAGCAGGGGGAGAGCAACTGGCCCTATCCACCCCCTGCACAGTACACCTACAATGACCGTTGCAGGTGTCTAGCTTATGTTTCTTTTTAGATTGTGAACCCTTTGGGGACAGGGAGCCACCATATTAATTTATTCACTATTTCTCTCTGTAAACCGCTTTAGACGCTTTTGTTTAAAAAGCAGTATATAAATAGTTGCTGCTGCTGCTGCTATCTCAACTGCTTGGAGAACTTTTTGTTGTTGAAAAGCGGGATTTAATTAATTCAACAACCACAACCGCAATACAAAAAGGACAGCTCCTCTTGGGTGCAACCCAGAGGCGTAGCTAAGAGACAGGGGGTACACCCCCTGGTGTAACCTGCCTGCAGTGGTACAGTCCCCGACACCCCCTCGCAGGATTCGACCGCCCCCGTTCCTCCTCCCGACACCGCGGTGGAGCGCGCCCAGCGCCTTCTAGCAGGCAAGGCTTGGAAGCGGAAGCGGGCGGGGAGGGCGTGGCCTGGCTGTCAAGAGTCCAGGACCTCTCCGCCCCCCCCCCCCGAGGACTACATTTCCCGACGGGCTTTTCAGGAACTTAAAGGAGAAAAAAGCGGGGGGCGTGGCGTGGCACTCGCTCGGAGGACGCCGCCTTAGAGGGAGGCCAGGCGCGAAGCGGAGCTCCTGAGTAGCGTCGTCGTCCTGCCAGCCATGTCTGCCCTCGCCGGCTGTCGCCACCACCGCCCGCCCGCTCAAGGGCAGACGCGGAGCCGGGATATCCCTGGCCCCGCCAAGCGGCTGATCCTGCCCGACGGGGTCCCGCTGCCCCCCGGCGACTACAGCACGACGCCCGGCGGCACCGTGTTCGGGACCACGCCGGGCGGTGAGCCAACCCGCGGGGGGGGGGGGGGGCCTGCCGGCCTGGGAGGCATCCCCCGCTTCGGCGGCGAAACCACAGGCTGGCCTGCCTCTGAGCATGTGCAGAGCGCCTCCTGAGCAGGGAGCGGGGCGTGCGATGGCGTTCTGAATAAGGTCGTAGGGATCTTGAGATGCTGCAAGGCATTCTCTCCGACCGCGCGGGAGGAGACCATGGTCAACCCCTCCTGTAGTCTACCAAAGACAGCCACGGGGCTCTGTGGGCGCCAGGAGTCAACACCGACTCGACGGCACACTTTAGCTTTGCCTTTGATCTCCGTGGCAGCAAGCCTCTGCTTTGCGTGCAGAGGGGGTGCCAGTTTCACTCCCCGGGGCATCCTCTCCAGGTAGGGCTGGGGAAGAACGCCTGCCTGGAAGCTTGGAGAAGCTGCTGCCAGTCCGTGTAGGCAAGACGGACCAGTGGCCTGACACGGCAGAAGGCAGCTTCCTAGGTTCTTAACAAGGAAGGGCCCAGACTTGCTTTCTCTCTGCCCTTTAACCCCAGATACACCTCGGGCGCGAAGGCATTTTGCTTGGCAATGCTATTAAAGTGCTCTGCACATGTATTGGCGAAGTGCCCTGCAAGGGCTCAGCACTGTGCAGCTAAAATGCAGCTGCTGGAGTTCAAAAGCCTTCTGCACAGGCTGAGCACTGCAGCCTTCTCTAAGCCAGCGGAGGCTTAGTGGTGAGATAAAAACCAGTCTAGAAGTACTTACTGAATCCCTCCTCTTCAACCCCAGCTGTAAATCGTGTTGGTGGTGTGCACTCAGAGGATGCGATGCGACAGGGTCTTGGAGCCTTTGCAGGGCACTTCTGAACATGTGCAGAGCACTTTAATAGCATTGCCAAGTAAAATGCCTTCTCCCTGATGTGTATCTGGGGTTAGAGGTGAGGGCTACTGAGTTGGGGGATAGTGACCTGTACAGTGAGTTGAGCCTGCCACCTCTTGTTTTAGATACTAATTGCTTGGTGGTTCATTTGTATTGTTCTAACTGTATGTGAAGGATGGAGAATGGTGAATATTGGGTTTGAGTTGAGACGAGTCAGAGTTGTGTAGCTATATTTTCAAGGGAGAAGCATTGCTGGAGTGTCTTTAAATATGTGGAAAGAAGAACATTTTGTCACTCTAAAGACTAACACGTAGCAGCATAAGCTTTTGAGGACTAGAGCCTGTTTCGTCAGATGCAAGAAGAGTTATCTTCAGTTGACAGAATATATAAACAGAGGCTCTGGTGCAGGGAAAAATGTAAACAGTGGAGTTAAAGTCATGAGATGTCAGGGGTACAGTTGGTTACTCTGCAAGAGTGCACATCTTTTCTTCCCCCCATGAAGAAGCTGCCACCATCACACCACCCCTCTCATAAGGGTGGAGAGTGTGTACTAGCTTGCATTAAGACTGTGGTAGGAAGCAGGTGTAATTGGGAGTAACTCTGTCTGAAACATCCTGTATGAGTGTGGGGGATTCTGCATCAAGAATTAGTGATTTGCAGTCAGGCTTCAGCCCTCAAACCTCTCATATTAGATAATAAACACCTCATTTGTTCTGAGTACTTGAGAGTAAGGGACTATTGGATGGGGCATTGCCGGGAGTGCTGAATATCTGAAGCAAAGCCTAGTCCAAGAACTAATTTTCCAATAACAAAGATCAGTCATGGGTCATCGGAAAGAACCGTATTTATTGTACAGAGAAACAACTCTTTTTGTTGTTGTTAAAGGCAGGGCACTTTACAAAAGAATTGGCTGAAAATATTATGTCCCTGGCTTCTGTTCAGAAAAACCTGCACAAATAGTGAAAACAACTGACTGCAGACTGTGCAGAATACGCCTGGTGAATGCCAAAGAGAAGTCTTGTGTTTAGGGGCAGAGGACAGATATTTGGGGGGTAAGAGAGGGATTGCTGGAAACAAGTGTGGACCTTTTCTGTCCTTTGGAAGGCTCTGGGATGGCAAGGCATGGGTTTTATATAGAACGAGGATGTTGAGGTAGTAGGTGGCTGTAGAAATCTCTGTTGCAGTGTGTTTGGGTGTTGACATGGGGGTGATATGGTTGGAGGGAATACCCTAGATCTGAATTGTGCCTCACCGCTTACTCAGACACTTGTAATCTGAGCTGAAATATGTTATGTGGAGCCCAGTCCCACTAAGATCAGAGAAGCTCACTCCTAATAAATATGCTCAGGCTTCTAGACTCTGCATGTTAGAACACGATTGATATACCCTCTTGATGCTCTCTGTCAAGTGGTGAAAGGGTGGATTTATTTGAATCTATGTAAAAGCATGCTTGTTGTGCAAACATAACTTAGCTGGGTTGGAGTGCATTTTGGACATGTGTTTATGGCATATCCTGTGTATGTAGTTACTAGAGTAGGGGCTTGTTTTTGGAATTGGGATTGTTTTTGGGGATGCTGTCACCCTGGAATGTGTTTGTCTGGAATATGTTCTGGTGTACAGAGCAATCTGCCTTTCTGGTGCATTTACTGGAGGCAGAGAGGAGTTCTGGATTCTGTTGACAGTAGAGAGTAGGGGGCCAGGTCTTGGTAAGAGCAAAGAAAGTGAAGCAAGGGAGATCAGACCATCTTTTCTGAACAAGCAGTTTGATTCAACTAAAGACTAGTCAACTCTGCAGCGCTTGTTCTGTGGGGCCAGTTATTACTCTCTTAAGGAGTGTGACTCCTGGAATATGTGCAAGGCTGTGGGGAGGAAATTGTTTTTGGGGTTAGGATGCATATGGGGCAGTTGATGATGGAGGTGATGTTTCTTCATTTGGTGAAAAGCAGCTGTTAAGGCAGTTTACGTGAACAGACAAGCTTCCCACCTGGGTTTGGGAGCTATATGGGTCTTTGGATTTTGAGCAAGTAAAAAAACAAGGTAGGAGGCTCTGGCAGTGATTGGCATCTGGGTAGGAGGAAAGCTTTTCCTCCAACCTCATTCAGAAGCTGGGTAAAATGGAGCCTTCCTGCCCAGCTGCTGCTTAGCGGGCAATCACTGCCAAGGCCTACTACTACCTTGTATTTTAATTGCACACTATCAGAAAACAGGCATGTGCACAGCTCCCAAATTTGCTCATGTGAACTGCCTTGTTGAGTGAT
This sequence comes from Hemicordylus capensis, assembly GCF_027244095.1. NCBI lineage: Eukaryota > Metazoa > Chordata > Lepidosauria > Squamata > Cordylidae > Hemicordylus > Hemicordylus capensis. Next base: position 14,436,652 of record NC_069664.1, on the reverse strand, counting down.
GAATGGATTGGCCCTGAAGGGCAGTAGTTCTGAAGGTTCAGGTATGTGTAGCTGCAGGAAGGAGGTGTTCATCCTATGAGCAGTCCTATGTACAAACCTTTCCAAAGGGTCTGTGTGTTGTAGTTCCCTCCATGGCTACCAAAATATCTGTGGCGTGATAGCAGCAAGAAATTACATGAGCTGCACCATTAGGGGACAGGGGACCACCTTATTCTTACTCATTTTCAGTGTGAACCACTTTGCGGACTTGTTGGAATATGGTATATAAATAGTACTGTGTTTACCCAAATCCAAGGTGAGGTTTTTCTCTTGGTTCTTTCCTGTTAAATATGGCAAGGGGTTGTGTCTCATCTTGAATTCAGAGACTTCTTTCTTTGTGGTAAATACAGGTATAGACTGTATTTAACCTTTATTTTAAGGCAGGGGTTCCTAACCTGTGGGACTCCAGATGTTGATGTATTACAACTCCCATCATCCCCAGATACAATTTATTGTGACTGGGGTTAAATCGGAGTTGTAGTTCGGCAACCTCTGGTGTACCACAGGTTGGGGAACCCCTGGATTAATCCATCGGTGTGTAGTTTTTTGTGCTTTGGAACAGCTCCTTACATAGGAAACAAAAAAATTGTCACGTTTAAACACCTGTACTTATGCTGGTCAAAGACCGAAATAAAGATTTAGATTAGAACACCTGTACTCTTCAGCTGAAATAGTTCCATTAAAGCTACTTAATTTTGTTTACCCCATTTGCATAGAATTAAAAATACATGACCAAAACATAAAAGCAAAGTTAGCTCTTTGGCCATGGTCTCTTGTGTCCGGAAGTATTAATGTCAACGGATTGCAGGCGAAGAAGCTGTGGCTAGCTGGATTTGCCTGGTTATAAACATGCCCTTAGAGGAGTCTCTTGTACTCCTGGTTTTGGTGTACAAAAGCAAAACTTGGAGGCCCAACAGCAAGCAATGCCTAAAACTGGGATGATGCCAACATCTTCTTTCCCTATCACGTGCACTGTGTTTCCCCCACCTGATAGATGAGATTGTTATCTGGTCAATGACCATAAGAAAAGAATCACCAGCCCCCACCTGCTATGCAAGGATCAGTGTGAGATGCCCACAGGTGGTTTTGCAGGAAAAGCTCCTGAGACACGTGGCGGGAGGGTGGGGAGAGAGACATGCCTGGCTCTGTTTGTTTCGAGTCCAGCGTGATTCCTTGGCAGCCACTCAATTTTCTTCCTCGCTAAGCGTTTTGTTCTTTGTGGTGATGAAATCTGGCAGGTATTTTAGAGCCAGTTCATATGTTATGAATAGTCTCCGAGATGTGCAAACGACAGAAGTCATTTGTTTATTTACTTACTTACTTATTTATTTATTTATTTATTTATTTAACTTGTATACCGCACAAACTTTCATCTCTGGGCAGTTAACAATGACATAAAAAGAATTAAAACAAATATAAACGGTTAAAACAGTTTGGCAATTTTAAAACAGTATAAATTTAAAACCTACAAATGTACTTGAGAAGCTCGTGTGGCTATCCATGGAAGTTGCCACTGAATCTTCTGTGCAGGGGCATAGCCAGCGGGGAGGGGGCCTGTGTTTGCCCATCTCCTCTGCGGCCTTTCGGAGTGAGGGAGATAATGAAGAAAATAGCAAGGGGTGGAGCTGGTGGGCAGTGGTCCCTCTTAATTGTTTTCATCTCTGTGCGGAATGAGTTTAGTTCTGGGCAGTAGGGATGTGCATGAACCGGTCCGAAAGCCATGCAAAAGGCCTGCGCACCGGTTCGTGCTGGTGCCGGTTCAAAGTTCGATGCCGGGGGCGGGTTTTTTGCAGAATTTATGGGCTGCGCTCCCTTTAAGGGCGGGGGGGGGGGAGGTTAACCGCTTTCCCCCCGCCGGCACTCTGCTTTTAAAAAAAAGTTTTCAGGGTGGCAGCGTTCCTCCCTGCCCCCGTTGTTGCCCGGAAATACTGGCAGTACGGGCTGCACCTGCCACACACATCACACCTTAGAGGGAAGAGTGCTGGGGCCCCCAGGTTCATTGAACCCATCCTCTCAATTATAGCTACACCCCTGCTTCTGTGAATAGGCTTCTTGGACAGTATGCTGTCCAAGATATGAATATGCATATCTGAGCAGATGAACATACTTGCACTGGCAGAGTTTTAGGCTATAATACAGATGGAGCTTAAAATAATCATAAATAAAAATAATAGTTTAAAACTGCTGCTACTTTAGTTCTGGACGAGCTTGAACTGCAACCAAGTCCAGTTTGACTCTAGATATTTTCACTGCTGGTATAATTTCTTAAGCACCTGCTCATCTGGAAGGTAATGTGCTTCATAAAGTCAAAGTGGACTGTGCATGGTTTATGATGTTTTGCCTACTGCCGGCCTCTTCAAAGGAGAAACGTTGGTTGAAAACTTCCTATTCTTGGCTGCTGTGCAGAACAGCTTGCATAATAGCTATAATAAATTATTGCAAACTGTGCAGAACCTAGCCGGGTGGTGATCCCTGCCCCGTTAAAACATTTGGGCAGAGGGAGAGTGGGAGTTGGGGAAAACAAAATGGTTTACAGTAATGGTCTGAATTACTGTAAACCTTGACTTCTAAGGTTTGGCTGGTTGAAAATGTCAAAACAAAAACAAAATAAACACAAGATAAGCTTTAAAAGACTTAACACTTTTGTGGGTTAAGCTTTTGTGAACTAGAACCCACTTCATCTGGTGCATAAAGTGTTATCCTCAGTTGTTTATATAATGTGAAAGTTTGTAAAACTGTCACAAAAGTTGCAAAGATGCCACAAGAACAGTCTTTACAAAGTGTGTCAACAGGATTTTGCATATGAAGTGGACCCTAGACTACAAAAGCTTATGCCACAATAAATGTGTTCATCTTCAAAGTGCCACAAGAGGTAGAGGGGTGTGTGTGTGTGTGTGTGTGTGTGTGTGTGTGTGTGTGTGTGTTTGTAATGACTAACATGGCTACTTTGGATTTTTTTCCAGAAAAGAATTAAAGGTAAAGTGTGCCGTTGAGTCAGTGTCAACTCCTGGCAACCACAGAGCCCTGTGATTGTCTTGGTAGAATACAGGAGGGGTTTACCATTGCCTGCACAATTTGAGATGATTCCTTTCAGCATCTTCCTATATCGCTGCTGCCCGATAGAGGTGTTTCCCATAATCTGGGAAATATACCAGCGGGGATTCGAACCAACAACCTCTGGCTTGCTAGACAAGTCATTTCCCTGCTGTGCGATTAGGTGGCTTTAGCAAAGAAGTAGATGTACTAAAAGATGTCTAAGGCTAATAATGCTCCTTTGTTGTATATGTGTAGTAGATGGTGCTCTTTCCTGTTAGAAACACTTGGTTGTTTCATATGTTGTAGACTTTCTGTTTAGAAAGCAGGTTGGTGTAGAAAACTGCAGGAGCTTTGTATATAGATAAAACATATGGTGATTATACACTTGGGTTCCGCTTTGTATAGATGTGTGTTGGGAAGACACTACTAGGGACAACTTCCAAAAGCATTTATACCAGGTTCTTTATAGTGCCCCAAGTTTATGGAACCGGTTGTGTAAGATGCACCAGATTCGGGAGTTTGGCCCTTTCAGATGAGCAGTAAAGGTTTATATATATATGTATTATATGCACACAGCCCATCTTTAATTAATGTGCCTTGGATTTTTGGAGTTATGACTGCCGTATAGTTTATTTCTCTGCTGGACTTTTGGATATTTGTGGGGTTATTTCCTGCCACAAGATCACTATACTAGTAGTAGTATACTAAAAGGCAGGTTATACACTCTCTGCATAAATCAGATTGCAGTATTTGCAATAAATGTATTGATATCTGAAAGGAAGGAAGGCTAAAAAGCCCTTCATGAATTAAACATACTTCGGAAACAATTTGCAAGAAATTCTGGCAACAAATAGCAATGCATTAATCTTCTAAATCAGGCTTCTCCAACCTGCGGTCCTCCAGATGTTGCTGAAATACAACTCCCAGTATACCCAGCCACAAATTGTGGCTAGGGATGCTGGGAGTTGTAGTTCAGCAACATCTGGAGGGCTGCAAGTTGGGGAAGCCTGTCCTAAATAACTTGAAAGGGTTCTGTTAAGGCTACTAGAACCTGTGCCAAAACAAGGTATACTCAGTGAGTCTTGTGATAATCTCTTCTGTATGTGCATCTGTGTATCAGAAAGCTAAGAACAAATGCTAGTTAAATATTTGCTAGAACTTATAATGTTTAACTGACCAGTGGCTTAGGGGTGGGTCTGTGTGTGAGTGTGTGAGAGAGAGAGAGAGAGAGAGATTGGTGCAGATTTTAGTTGTATATCAAATTTTTCACTCTTCCTTGGTAACTGGTAGTCCTACAACCAAATCCACAGGATCTGAGCCTAACTGCTTGGATCTAGGAGAAAAAAGTGGGGCACACATAAGCAAATGGTAGCTTAACTGATTTGGGTATAAGTATGACTTGTCACTGAATTGAGAGTATGTTGAAGCAAGAGAAATGGGAAGGAGTATGTGTCTCAATAAGGTAGTGGATAGAAAAGACTCTAGGAAGGACTACAGAGACTATCCCCAGTGCAACATGTGTACATGACATGTTCCTCAGAAAGGAAAATGTTGCTATACTTTGGGGAAAGCTAGAACAGCTCTTTTTCTGGAAGTGGCAGCAATACACCTCATGGTGGTTCTGAAGGTGGTGACAGCCATGTTGGTGCAATCAAATATCCCTTTCCTGTTCCTGCAAACAGAGAACATCACAGCTTGGAGTGATTGAAGATGATGGGCCAGTTAGATGAATTGAATCCTAGCTTCATGCAATGTCTGCTCACTCCATGTGAGAAGAGGAAAGATTCTGCTTGCAGTCCTGGCCAGTGTTCTCTCTCATTTTTTTCATCTGTGTGCAGAATGAGTTTTGTTCTGGGCAGCAGTATCAAGGCAGTGTGTGCGCACAGGCATTCAGAGTGGGACCATCCTGATTCAAACTGAGTGGGATCTAAAATTAACTGAGCAGACATCAAAAAACGTGTGAGCACATTCTCATGCCTTGGAGGGGAACACTGGTCCTGGCTTAGGACAAGCCAGGAATCTCTCATTACATCAGAGTTGAGTGATTCTGACTTGTTCTAGTTGGTGTTTCACAGTAAACCAGGATCTGGAACTGGGATACAACTGTTCTTCTAAGCCAGGATAACAAGTAGAACCTTCCCTTCCCTCACAGGCTATGAGGAGGGAGTACATGCTCCCCACGCCGGGGATGTCACATGAACCCAAGATTCAATCTTGGCTCTGCATTACGTCTGAACTGGCCCAGTAACGCTCAGCCTAGTACTGTTCAGTTGCTTCACAGAACCTGCTCGGAAGCTTATGTCTTGTTCCTAGCCTGGTCTAGAGATGTGACCTTAAACTGTATTCCCTCACTCTCCTAACCTGGACTGAGGGTTTAGTTACTCTCCCTCGCACTGGTGTCAACAACTCTAACCTTTGACTTTCTAGTGGAGGCTTACAGAGTCCGAATATAGAGAATGTTTGTCCCTCGGGGATGTAAAAAAGCTGACCTCACTCAAACGGTTGTTTCCAGATTGCAACAGAGTTCAGTATAGGGAAGCGATGACTAGAGGCTGTTGGAAGGGCCGCCTTGATTTATTGGACAGGGAGCATTTATGAAACTCCTGAAGTTACTTTCAGGTAAGCTAATGCTGTGGTTGCGATCCAGATTCTAAAGCTTCATTTATCACAGGTATTTCTCTGTGACCTTTGGCTTTGCAGATGTGTCCTGCAAAAGAACACAATCTTATTACTGGGGCATGATACTGAGCAACTGAGTAGACGCTCTGTGGTCCTATTTGTGGCTTTTTTTTAATAGTCTCAGATTGCCGTTGGGAATCTGGTATGCCTAGCGTTCCCACATGAGTGTAAATTGCATATGGGACCCCTTTGCAGGACAGCTTCAGCACTTGGAATACCTGTGAAAAAGTTCAGGATTGGGCGGTTCACAAACCATTGCAAGTGCTTGAAGAGCGGCATTCCTTGTAAGTGTCCTGCCAAAAGCCAATAACCTATATGTGGTGGTGGGTGGGGGTGGAAATGGCTGGTCATAGGCTGAAGGTGGTGAGAGAGGGTTAAAAATGAGCAGCCCCCACTGCTTTCTCTCCACTGCAGTGTTCATGGGTCCAAAGTGTCAAAGGAAAGCCCACTGGGTGCATCCAGGTTAAAAAAGCGGGGGGGGGGGAATCTACATTTTTGTGTGTGAAGTTGGGGAATCAATACCTTTTGACAAGCATGTTCACATTATCATTTGATGAGAAGACTGTGAGAGTCATAGATTTCCCCCCCCCAGTACACATTTACAGTCTTAAGGGGGAGAGCATCAGTGGGCTTGTACAGATGATGCTGTCCCTGTTCACATGATTAGGCAGGAGCATGCTAAGGTGCTCCTGTCGTGACAGCTTCTGCAGACATTCCAGCAGTGCCTTCCTGGCACTGTATGGTATTGGGGGCAAGGGGTCTTCTGTTTGGATGAAGAGATCCCTCATGTGCTATTGAGGGCATTGGGCTGCCTGCAGTTCTCAATGCATCCCCTTCCTAATTGTGTGGGCAGAAGTATTGATAATGGGGGGCAGTTGTCAAGGCCTGGCATAAGTGACATGTCTAACTCCTAGCCCACCCTTCTGCAGCTTAATAAACTAGATCTCTAGCTATGTGAATGAGTGACTGTAAATCCAGAAATGCAGTCCTCTGGTGACCCTGTTGTGAAATGAGACAAATGTCCCTGTCATAACTGGTACACTGATAACACTTCTAGGAAATTTGGCCTGGTTCTGCAAACCTTCTGGCAGTTGGCAGCTGTAACGACCAACAGGGCCCTGATTAAACTGCTGTTAATCTTGGGCGTAGGTCTCGGCTAATGACTTTGCCAGTTTAATTCCAGCCCCTGATCAGTGAAAGCATGGAGTTTTGAAATTTCGCCAATGAGCTGCAAAGCAGTTTTGCAGAGGTTCCTCAAAATGCTGGGCTTTTGGTGGCGTGGATCTGTGTGGCCATGATTACTGTTAATGAAACTGTTCCGGAGTGCTGGCTAACACTCAAATTGGGCTTTTGGGCTAACGCGGGGAATCTTCGTTACTATAGGGAACAGATAATTACAGAATAAATTTGTGCAAAAGTTTTGATCTGGAAAATGAGGAGGGGATGGAAATGTGGTACAATCAGATTTGTTTAGGGATTCCCGGGATACAAGAAAAGAAAAAGATTGATCAAGCAAGTAAAATCTTAACAAACCGTATTAACTAGAGTCTCATGTAGAGGTCAGAAGCTCTGAATACACAGACTAAAAGATAAAGTACCAAACCAGATACCCCAATTTAAAATCTGTGGCTCAAAAGGGCAAGTGGGAACAGGCAGGGTTTTACTAACTGCTGAAAAAGTGCCAGTGATGAGGCAAAGCAGACCTCTCAGAAAAGAGTGTTCTGAAACCAACTAGGGGATCAATGTCAGCTGAGATGGTTCCAGTGACAATACAGTACAAGAGCAGGTGATGAAAACACTTATTCCAATGTGGTCCCATAATATCTTTTTCAAGGAATATCTGTACAAATACATATACAAAATAAGACCTCTGCACATGTGTATATAGAACTACAAGAATTACAATAATATCAAAATATATAAAGGGATAATAAATGCCATATATTTCATAAAACACACGTACTGTAAACTTGGTTTTAAAAATTCAAACAGTTAAATGCACAGAACTATAAATAATCCATAACTTAAAACCTAAAACATGTTATATAAAATTAAAAGACTCAATCTTTACTTTTACTTGACTGCCTGAGAGAGATGTATATTCTTGTCAAAGCCCTGTGCATACTGATGAAAGGATCTATCCTATACAGAGATAGGGCGCATTACAGACTAGAGCTGATTTGTTTTCTTTTTATTAGGACATAATGACTTACATATATTTATGTTGTAATGAATATCTATTTTTTAAAGAAATCTATATTTTAAAATAGAAATTGCTTGCAGAAAATATGATCGAATCACGTTGGAATAATTTTTTTTTAATCTCTTTTATTGTTGAGGGAGTTGTGGAGGCTTGGCACAACCACCGCGTAGGAGGAGGGGTGGGCTTGTTCTCTGCTCCTAAGCTCAGAACTAGAACCACTGGGAAGCAGATTTAGGTTAGACATTAGCCAGAATTTCCTAACGGTAAGAGCTGTTTGATGGTGGAGCAGTCTGCTTCTTGAGGTGGTGGGCTCTTAATGGGAGGTTTTCAGATAGAGGCTGGACAGGCCTCTGTCTGAGATTCAGTCGCGGTTTCCTGCACTGATCAAGGGAGCAAAGGAAACTGCCGTATACCAAGTCAGACCATTGGTCCATCTAGCTCAGTATTGTCTACACTAGGCCTGCTCAACTTAAGCCCCCGAGCTGTTTTAGGACTACAACTCCCACAATCCTTAGCCACAGTGGCCAATAGCCAGAGATTATGGGAGTTGTAAGCCAATATCTGCAGGAGGGACAATGTTGAGCAGCCCTGGTCTACACAGACTGGCAGCGGCTTCTCCAGGGTTGCAGGCAGAAGACGCTCTCAGCCTTGTCTTGGAGATGCTGCCAGGGAGGGAACCTGGAACCTCAGATGCTCTTTCCAGAGTGGCCCCTGGAATACCTTACAGTGCTCAGATGTAGTCTCCCATTCAAATGCAACCAAGGGGGACCCTATTTAGCAAAGTGGAGAAGTCATGCCTGTTACCACAAGACCAGCTCTTGGGTTGGACTAGAAAACTCTTAATGTTCTATAATTCCCTTCTGACTCTAACATTCTATAATTCTAAGGCCCTGGCCCATGTACAGACCAGCTAAGCTTTTGATGGTGTTGGTGCATGCTGCAGAACCTCCCTAGAAGAGCTTAATAGGTGGGTACACTCAAATGGGAGTAGTCAGTCCTACAAATGCCCTGGGCCCAAGCTGTTCAGGACTTGAAAGGTAACAATCAGCACCCTGAATTGCACCAAGAAATAAAAAGAAAGCTAGTGTCGATAGAAGAGGACGAGAGGAGCATGTTCCATAGCTGAAGCCAGTGTTCTCTCTACGGTGTGTGCACATGCCTGCGCTCACAAGTTTTTTGACGTCTGCTCAGTTCATTTTAGATCCTGCTCAGGTTGAATCAGGAAGATCTCACTCTGAATGCATGTGTGCACACACTGCCTTGATACTCGTGCCCAGAACAAAACTCATTCCACACACAGATGAAAAAAATTGGAGAAAACACTGGTGGAAGCCCCCAACCCAAGACTCTTCAGAGATAGCCTCCTTCAGTAATCGTGTAAGGATGTGACCAAGGCGTGGGAGAGAGTGGCTGACTATCTCCTAAGAAGGGTCACGGTTGGCAATCCAACCAGAGCTGTAAAAAGGCACTCTTGGTCTGGATAAGTAAGAGGTTATGTGGCTCCATTTAGTGCCCAGTAACATTGGGCATTGGAAAGAGTACCGCATCTGAAGGGCTGTGGTGCAGTCCCAGCTTAGGTGCAACTGTGTGCGGATTTTGAGCAGCCGGTATCGAGAATTTGGATTGTTGCAACTGCTTTGCTTTGCTTGCAGAGCAGTCTCTTTTGCTTGAGTCCTGAACAGTCTCAGCAAGTTACGTTGAGAGGGGGTGAGGCTTCTAAAAATGTTTGAGGTGCTGTCCTTAGGGCAGCAGGGGCAAATTAAAAGATTGTGCTGGGAGGTATCTGGGCTGGACATGTCAGCGGGGCCAGAGAACAGAACTCTCCAGATTCAATCTCCAGCTTTGGGACAAGGTGGTAGGAAAAGGAGGAGAGGTCTATCTAGTCTGAGGGCTACAGGCCACCTCCAACCTCAGAGGCAGGATTCCTCTAAATGCCAGTTGCAGGGGAGTAACAGGAGAGAGGGCATGCCCTCAGCTCCTGCCTGTGGACTTCCAGCAGCATCTGGTGGGCCATTGTGTGGAACAGGATGCTGGATTAGATGGGCCTTGGGCCTGATCCAACAGGGCTGTTCTTATATATTTTCATATTTTCTTAAAAACCCTCCTACGCAGTTGACACTTGCCAGACAGCAAGCTCCCCATCTCCAACCTTGCTTTTATCTAACACAAGCAAATATCGGGGGCATACGCAGCTCCCAAACTAGGGTAGGAAGCCTCTTCTTACCCTATTGAGAGGGATCTCAAAACCGCTGAGCTGACTCTGTTGCCACCGAGTTGTGCCACATAAGCCACTCTGTTAGCTGGCAAGTGCTTCTGCAGCGTAGGAGGAAAGTGACTGTGGCTAGTAGGCTGGACTTGTGAAGAGGGGCAGGGATACAATTCCTAGCTGTCCATGCTGATTTTCCACCCTAGTGGGAAAGGAACAGAGGCTTCACCTCCATTCTGCTCTTCCCTGCTGAAGAAGATTATCCCGGAGTGGGTACCTGCCTGTGCACAAACAATCAGGAATGCCTGTGTTTCGTGATTTGGCCTTTAAGAAGGCCCTGAAGGCATATCACTTTGCTCCCGGCGTTTAGCTGATGTGTCTAATTGCTTCTAACTGTTTTAGTTGTTTTTTGTGTTCAGTTCGTAAACTGCCTTGAGACTCAATGACTGACGGTATATAAATATAGTAAATAAAATAAGTATGTGTGTGAGTGGCTCAATGTTCATGTAGAACGGACAGTGTGTGCCCCAGACTGATGCCAAAAGAGTCTTGTGACAGACACCTTAAGGACTAACTGTTGTATTATGGCAGAACGTTTAATGTTCAATTGATTTCCACTTCATACTTGAAATGTTACCTTCACTTGTCAGATATGTAGATCAATTCGGGTGGCGGGGGGATCAGCAATCGTGTGGTCAAAAGGCCATAAAAAGCCTGCACTGTTCCCTCTAACAGTTGTTCTCTACAACTCCCAGCACCTCCAGCTGCAGTGGCCTTTGGCTGGGAATTGTGGGAGTTGTAAACAACATCTGGGAATCGCTGTTAAGAGGGAACAGTAGTAGCCTGTGTGATTTCTGTGCTGCACTAATCCAACTTGGCTGCTCACCTGAAATTGTGCTTTCAGACCCAAAAGTTGTTCCTCTGCCTCCCTGCTGAAAACCCCAATTGACTTGTGGATGTCTTTTTTCCCCTTCTAGGTACACGCATTATTTACGACCGGAAATTTTTAATGCAGTGCCGCAACTCGCCAGTTGCCAAAACGCCACCTTGTGATCTCCCGAACATTCCAGGCGTTACAAGTCCAAATGTAGAGGAGCTCCAGCCTGAGACCGAGCAGGTCCATATTGAAGAGGAGAAACTGGGTGTAGGTGAGTCGTCTCTCCTTCATGTGCAATTCACACACAGGCTGCAAACTTTTACGTTGTTCTATTTACACACAGCCTTGCCAGATGTTGTTGAATGGATTTGGCACTTTAATTGTAAGGCCCTTACCAAGGGTCTAGGATAAGTAAAGGAAAAGTAAAAGATAGTGTCGCAGTATTCATGCTGTCCCAAGTAGTGTGGCCTTCTGTAGTTGATGTGAATATTCATTCATTCATTCATTCATTCCTTTTTCAAAAAAAAGTTCTCAACATGTTTACATGGAGCCGGGGGATAAGATGGTTTCCACACAATCTAAAAATTGTGATGCAAATCGTACATCTATTCATGTAGAGCGGTTCACAAAACAGAATAGGACTGTTGAAATGCACAGTTTATTTTATTTTGCTTGATAGCCTTTTCCTACTGTGTTGTTGTATTGATGCGCATATATATAAATCTCTCGCTTTTTCTTCCTGGACTTATGTCAGTCTGCCAGTTCTCAGGAAATCTTTCATCCAGACATTGACCAGACCTGCTGTATATTACCTGTTTTCATGACAATGTTTGTTGTAAATGTTTAATTTATAAGCCACTCTTAATGAACATAAATCCATTGGATAAGTAAAAGGACATATATCCAGCAAAGTTGCCGTGTCACGAGCCGGTCTTGCAGTAGCGAACATGACTTGTCCCTTTGCCAAGCAGATCCTTTTGTTTTGGTTTACATATGGATGAATGACGACATGTGAGCACTGTCTGCTGTAGATGAGGCTGTAGTTCAGTAGTAGAGCATCTGCTTTGCATGCAGAAGATCCTAGGTTCAGTTCCTGGCAGCATCTCCAGGTAGGGTTGGGAAAGAATTCAGCTCGATTGTGAGCCCTTTGGGGGCAGGGATTCATCTTATGTATTTAATATTTCTCTGTGTAAACCGCCCTGAGCCATTTTCGGAAGGGCGGTATAGCAACTGAATGAATGAAACCTCGGAGAGCTGCTGTCACTCGGTGTATGCAGTACTGAGCTAGGTGGACCTAGGGACATAGGAAGCTGCCATATACTAAATCAGACCATTGGTCTATCTAGCTTAGTATTGTCTTCACAGACTGGCAGCGACTTCTCCAAGGTTACAGTCAGGAGTCTCTCTCAGCCCTATCTTGGAGATGATGATGATGATGGTGATATTATTATTAATATTAGTATTAATTCAATTTCTACACTGCCCTTCCAAAAATGGCTCAAGGTGATTTACACAGAGAAATAATAAATAAATAAGATGGCTGCCTGCCCCCAAAGGGCTCACAGTCTAAAAAGAAACACAAGATAGACACCAGTAACAGTCACTGGAGGTATGGTGGATAGGGCCAGTTACTCTCCCCCTGCTAAATAAAGAGAATCATGACATTAAAAGGTGCGACTTTGCCAGGTTAGCAGGGGGAAATGCTGTCAGGGAGGGAAACTGGAACCTTCTGCTCTTCCCAAAGCAGTGCCGTCCCTTGAGGGGAATCTCTTCCAGTGCTCACACTTCTAGTCTCCCTTTCATATACAACCAGGGCAGACCCTGCTTAGCTAAGGGGACAAGTCATGCTTGCTACCACAAGACCAGCTGTCCTCTCCGACTTTGTATATGGCAGTTTCCTATGTTCTTGTGAGTGAACTATGCCAACAAGCTTTATGGAAACCAATAACCAAATACAAATCTTTTAAGAGGATATTTTGATTTCTGCTTGGCATCCAAGGACAGCCGATACAAAGATTGCAGCTTGTTCTACTTCTTAACTAGAGCTTTTAAGAGCGATACTACCACCTGTTTATAATTCAACAATGTTACCAAGATTGTAGGCTGCCAAACTGTATTATTCTGAGTTCTCTCAAGAAAGCCTTTTATGTTTAGAACTAGGCGACTGGATGAGTGGTTCCATTTTGCTTTTAATGGCTTGAGCACCGTGATAATGTCTGCAAGAGCTACAGCATGGAAATATACATGAAACGTATAATTCATCACCTTTCCTCTCACACAGGTGAGGAAGCCCAGTTTGACATGGATATCTGAAAACTATCCTGAGAATATATATGTTTTGTTCCGGTGAAGACAAGAAATCAGCAGTGCTTCCAAAACCAGTGAGACTTGTAGAAAACCTCCCACTTCACAGAGTTTTCTGGATGGAAGGTCCGTTAATTTTTTTTATTGCTTTTTTTTTTTAACTGGGAGGAGGAGGTTTCCTCTTATATACAAGGACTGCAAAACACTGGCAGATCCCTGTGTGGAGTGGAAAAGCTGCCAGTGAAAAGCGTTGGTATGAGAAAGGCGGAACGCTCTCATCTACTGTCTGTGCCTTTGTTCCTGAATATTGGCGCTCTTAAGACAAGGGACTGGGTGCAAGGGAAGAAATAAAATCATGCTGGATCCAGGGGCTTCATAAAATAGTGGGTGTCTCTTTATTCACATAGCTCTTCTTATATACAAAGTACTCTGCAAACTTTTATGTCCTCACCCTCTCAAGAGGTGGGGAAGCTGATACTTGGTACAGACAGTCATTTCTGTAAACCAACAGAGTTACTTCCTCTCTTAGCTTTGCTTTAGTGATAGTGCTGATCCAACACTGGTCACTTGATAACTGTACAAATAGTAAGGGAGGAGGGAGTCTGGCTGCAAGTGGGGAAAGTGGTTGTTTATTCCGTTTTCCATTTTCTAACTTGTTTTCCATTTTCTAACTTGCCACTTCCCCTAGTGGACTGGTGAAATTGACTAGGTCCACATTAGTGGGATGGTGAAATTGACTAGGTCAACTAAAACTTATGAAAGTTCTGGAGAGGGCGAGTGTACATTATTTAAAAAAAAAAGAGAACTTCAAAAACCCAAAAAGCTTCTCAATGTGGAAAGGTACTGCTGTTGGAGAGAAGGTAGCCTTGTTCCACTTCTTTTTTTTTAAAAGGCTACATAAATGTTCATGCAGATAAGTAGAGATGTACACAATCTTCACTGTACTTTAAAAAAATAAAGATTTTTTAAAAAAATTTTGGTGGAAACTGTTTCTCATCATCAGTGGTTGGTGGCACATGAACTGTCCAATAGGTGCACATCACTTATACATACACATAGAACTGCATTGTTGGTCATGCTGCCTTTGTGCTTGAACTGTAGAAGCCGAAGAAGGGGAAAACATCAATATAAGAATGAAGAGACCACAGACTGTGCTCTGAAAATATCTTATTTAGCCCAACAAATTCCGTGACTCCTTGGGGCAAGTGGTTTAATCCATTCATAGCATGGCTGAGTAACTTTCATTACTGAGTAACCTTCAGAGTTGAATATCCTTGAAGTCTCCCTTCTCTTTGTTTACTCTCTACTCTTTGTTACTGCTGGAAATACTACATCAGCCTGAAAAAACCATTTAGCAGCAGAGAATGGTGGGAAGAAGAAAATAATCTCTGTACTCTGCCACCTGCAAGTCTCCTGAAAGTTTTCTTCAGTACAGAGACTAAAAATCTCAGGACAAAGCCTACAAAAGTGGAGCAGGATTACAGCCCAGTTCTATCACCTCACTAAATTAAAGGAATTATTTTAGCATGCATTTAGAAGATAACTTAATGGCAGCCAAGGCTTAGCCCTGGAATGTTTTCCAGGGTAAAGGCCTGGAACCCATGACTAAGCATACATATCTCAAAATCTGAAGCAAGATATTTTAGAACTATATAAGCACTCCTAAACAGCACTTCAAAGCATGTTGATTTCTACAGAGGATGTTGCTGATTGAATAGGGAACACACATGGAAATCCGTGCTGTTCTAGTGTGAATGGCTCAGAGATCCTTACGTGTTATAATGTGAATGCCACAAATATTTATATACCGCTTTTCAACGGAAGTTCCAAAAGTGGTTTACATAGAGGAAATAAAAATAAAGAGGGCTCCCTGTCCCCAAAGGGCTCTAAAAAGAAACATAAGGCAGACACAAGCAACAGCCACTGGAGGGATACTGTGCTGGGGATGGATAGGCCCAGTTGCTCTCCCCCTGCTAAATAAAGAGAACTGCCACTTTTAAAAGGCGCTTCTTTGCTCAGTTATCTAGGGAGCAAAAAACATCATCCCCCCCAACCGCCACATTGTACTGCTCAGTGCACATTTTTCCAACTTCAGTATACACTTCCTGCTGGTTTTGCACGGGACACATGGCTGGGGTCGGGGCTTTCCTTAGGGCAGAGTGACTGCCCCAGGCCCCACTTTTAATCCCCATTAACATTAACTAGAATGGGGCCCTACACTGGCTGATTTGCCTCAGGCCCTGCACCCCACCACGGTTGTCTAAGGGCAGCCCTGGCTGGAGTTAGTGGAGGGGCAGGGGAGGGCAAAGGAGGAGTTTGCTAGCACCTTCGGGCATACCTTACGCCTTGCCCCTTCATGTTCCGGTTCTCTTCTCCAGAAATGTCCTGGGTATTGTGGTGTTAACTGCTCTGTAGATCACTGAAGCGATTTTGTATTTCTGACCACTGAATTGCTCAGAACTGGCTGAGCAGCCTTTGGAGGCCTTGGAGTGCTTCAGAGCTCCACATCGAACAGTTTAAAAAAAAACAAGTCAATTGTGGATGTGAACAGACTGTGCTAATTTAAAATAAGAGAACTGTTATAAGAAGCCAGTGAAGCGCAAACAATAGCACATGTATTCTTTAAATTGACAATATTAATTGGAAAACTGCCAGACAGAAAAAAGGGGGCGGCTGCAATAAACCAGTGCTTTTCAGTTCATAAAGTCTGTGGTGTCTACAGGAAAAGGAGCAGGGAAAAGTAAAAAAATCACTATGCAAACCATGAGAGCATTGTTCCCTCTAATTTTCTTCATCTGTGTGCAGAATGCGTTTTGTTCTGGGCAGCAGTTTCAAGGAAGGGTCTGTGTACATGCATTCAGGCCTTCCTGATTCAACCTGAGCAGGATCTAAAATACTGAGCAGATCTTTAAAAAAAAACACTTGAGTGTGCATATGCACACGCCTTGGAACACTGCATGAGAGTCTGCACAGCCCACAGTCACTTCTGGTAACAAAGTGTGCGATCTCGCTGATCCTAATGCACTAAACCCTCTTATTTAGAAAGTCTCTCTATGTCTTTCAAACACACTTGAACACCAGTATACTCTGCATTTGAGAAATTAAGTAGGACTTGGGTAGGAAACATGTTTTCTGGTTTTGATCATTAACTTCTAGGTATATTCTCATTTGCCTTTCCCCCTAAAAAGCAACCAGGTACAAATTTCAGGATGGGGCTCCTTACTTCCAGTAACTAGGATTCTTATATCTTAAGCTGCTGGAAACCAGGTTGTTGGCAACAAGGTTGCCTGTGCTAGAGTGAGCTTTTATTCATTCATTCGTTCGTTCGTTCGTTCATTCATTCAACAAACGTGTATACCTCCCAAAATTTTGTCTCTGGGTGGTTAACATAAAACAATTAAAACACATATAAAAGTTAAAACAAATCAACAGTTTAAAATCAACCATGGAATTAAAACAGACAATTTTAAAAAGCTGAGAAAGCTTGGGTGAAAAGATGGGTTTTCAAGTGTTTTTTTAAAAATTGCCAGAGATGGAGAGGATCCTATCTCAGCATGGAGCACATTCCACAATTTGGAGGCAGCGACCGAGAAGGCCCGTCTCTGCGTAGCCACCAAACGGGTTGGCAGTAACTGGAGAGCTCCACATGACTTCAATGGGTGAAGTCACCTCCTCAGATGACTTCAGTGGGTGGTGGGGCTCATAGTGAAGAAGTTGAAGTCCCCCAGCACCAAGAGTCTGGGAGACTCCAATGTGAGTTCCGCAACCAGGTCCTTTTGCTGCAGAATTGCATGTAGTGATGCTCAAGTTCAAGTTCACTTGAACTTGAACACGTAGTGATGCAAAACGCTTACCTGCCCAGCTATATATTTGGAGTAGTTCTGCACTAAAGTCACCTTGGAACAATTGCTACACACGTTGAACAACTGAATACATGCAGATCTGGAAATGACAGCTCTAAAAGCCCACAGGAAACTCCAATGCAAACACAGCCTCAGCTGTTTAACATTGTAAACCATGTTTAGCATTTGCCCACAGTTTTTCTGCATTATGTTGTTGCTCAACATATTTCTTCCAAGCTATTGAGAAAAAAATCTTTTCCCAACTTGAGAACTTTATGTTCTCGCACCAGAGTTTGGTTTACAGGGTATGACCATCTCATTTGACATCTAGAATAAAGATTCCAGTTTTGATTTAATGTGTCCTAAATTATTATCAGAATACAGGAGCTCTCAAACCTGAGTCCCCAATGTTGGACTACTACTATGGATATTTATATACTCCCCCTTCAACCAAAGTTCTCAAAACAGTTTACATAGAAAAATAAATAATACATAAATAAGATGGACCCCTGTCCCCAAAGGGCTCACAATCAAAAAAGAAACAGAAGGTTGACACCAGCAACAGCCACTGGAGAGATGCTGTGCTGGGGTTGGATAGGGCCAGTTCCTTCTTGCTAAATAAAAAGAATCACCACTTTTAATAGATGCCTCTTTGCTTAGTTAGCAGGAACTACTACTTGCATCATCCCTAGTGGGGGATCCCTTTGGCCATAGGGATGATAGGAGTTGTAGTCCAACAACAACAGAGCCAGCGTGGTGTAGTGGTTAGAGTGCTGGACTAGGACCGGGGAGACCCGAGTTCAAATCCCCATTCAGCCATAAGACTTGCTGGGTGACTCTGGGCCAGTCACTTCTCTCTCAGCCTAACCTACTTCACAGGGTTGTTGTGAGGAGAAACCTAAGTATGTAGTACACCACTCTGGGCTCCTTGGAGGAAGAGCGGGATATAAATGCAAAATAATAATTATTATAATTATAACAACAACAACAACATCTGGGGACCCAAGTTTGAGAGCCCCTGTATTCTGACTACCTAACAACCTATCTAGATGCTATGTGGTGTCCACAACCTTCGCACCAGGCGGGCAAGTTACCGTGCGGTCTATATGTGGGTCACAAACCCATCACTCTATGCCCCTAATGATCGAATCACCCACTACGGGAGGCCCCAGCACCCAGAGGAGTACACTCTGTGCTGAGAGGATACGGGTGCATCACCCAAGGAAGGGGTCCCATCTAAGGGAGCATTCTGTTCTTCCTCAAACGGAGATATAAGGAAGCTGGGATCTGTTTTCCTTAAGGGACAGTTGGAATGGTAATTTTAATTTGGATGGATAGTAAAGCAGCCCTCGGTTTTCCTCAGCATGCAACCCTATTGCCGTTACTGTAACAGTGCTGACAAAAACTAAAGATGGCAATTGATCTTAAAGCAATTCTGAGCTGTGCAAGCAGGCTAATCCCCTAAGTGGTCTATAATTGGTGTAAAGAACAACGAACAGAATTCTCAGATTATCTCTTTGTGTGTTCTTCCTACCCAGCAGAGTAATTTCAATTGCCTGAAGGTTCAGATCGCCTGTTTGCAGCATTTTAACACTTGAATATCTGACAGACGAGGGGGTGGGGGCGCTGTGGAGCCATTAACAAATGTGTGTGAAAGATTAAGCAGCCCTTTAGCAAGTTAAATTGCTCCTAGGCAGATGCTTTTAAGGCAGAGTGATAAAGTATGCACCCAGCGGTCATATGATCTGCATTTTAGTTGTGAAGTGGCCACTAAGAGGCTGTTGCTTTGCTTTTCTAGATTCGGGATCTGGTCTGCACATACACCAGAATGAGGTGGTGGGATGCATTGCACCTACTTCAGACTGCGAGGAGGGGGTGGGGATCATCTTTAAAAATCCTTACACTTTTTTAAAAAATTTAAACTCTGCAAAGGGAAGAGCAGCACAGCAAAGAGGTGTGAACCATTCTCCTGGAAGATGTAGCACAATGGATAAGAAGACACTGAGCTGCAAATCGGGACCTTTAAAGTGGTGATTCTCTTCTGTTTAGCAGGGGGGAGCAACCGGCCCTATCCATCCCCAGCACAGCATCCTTCCAGTGTCTGCTACTGGTGTCTACTTTATGTTTCTTTTTGGAATGTGAACCCTTTGGGGGCAAGGGACCATCTTCTTTATGTATTGTTTCTTTTTCTGTGTAAACCACTTTGGTTGAAGAGCAGTATATAAATATTTGTTGTAGCAGCAGGACTTCAATGGTTTCAATCTCACCTTGTCCCTGACTTGATCGATGCATATTTTGTCACACTGCCTTAAAAACATCTGCCTTCATGGTGGTGGTTTTAGGCAAGCCACTCCCTCTCAGACTCGGCTGCAAGGTGGGGGATAATAGGACCGGGGTGCCCCAAGTTCAAATCCCCATTCAGCCTTGAAATTCATTGCATGACTTTGGGTTGGCCACTTACCTCTCAGCCTACCCTATCTCACAGAGTTGTGCAGATAAACACAACCATGGGCTCCTTAGAGGAAGAAAGGGATATAAATATAAAATAGATATATCTACTTTACAGCAGAGCCACCTAATGGTGCAGTGGGGAAGTAAGTTGCCCAGCGAGCAAGAGGTTGCTGGTTCAAATCCCCGCTGGTATGTTTCCCAGACTATGGGAAACTCCTATATCGGGCAGCAGCGATATAGGAAGGTGCTGAAAGGCATCATCTCATACTGCGTGGGAGGAGGCAATGGTCAACCCCTCCTGTATTCTACCAAAGACAACCACAGGGTTCTGTGGTCACCAGAAGTCGACACCGACTTGACGGCGCAACTTTACAGCAGAAGTTCTCAAACTTGGGTCCCCAGGTACTGTTGAACTACAACTCCCACTAGCCAGTGTGGCCTGGGATGATGGGAGTTGTAGGCCAACAACATCCAGGGACCCAAGTCTGAGAACCCGTGCCTTACAGACTTGTCATAAGGAGGACATAATGCCAGGGATTGCTTGATCAAGTTTTCTATTAGCAGACAAAATTAACCTCTTGGCTACCAGCAGGCTCCGCCATAGCCATTGTTTAGAACTGGGTTTTCGTCCCCAGTCAGAAGGGATAAACCCCAACAATGCATGCAGGTCCTTCAGTAGGAGTCCAGTACTAGGTTAATTCACAAAATAACCTCCCTCCAGAAGCCTTGCACTATGGAACAGTCCCAGAACAGGTGTGTTAGATTGGCATGAGGATTACTGCATCTCCAGCAGTTCCTATTTGAGGATATTTTCAATCGTTGAGGGGTCCAGTAGGCCCTAAAAATAATCTTCTGTTGGATTAGGTGCAATTTAAGATCCACTGAACTGCGTTTAACACTACCTAAAATCTCTTGCCATCGTGCTGGTGATACTTGATCCATAAGTTCTGGGTTCCATTTGTCCCTAAGTATATCTAGTCCAGGGTCTAAATCCCCATGCACACAAGCCTAGAGGTATTTATTCAGTTTTGGGAGATCGGACATCTTAATGGCATGCACTAGTATAGCTGGAGTCACTAGGGCTGCCAGGGCATCCGGACCGAATTGGGCAGATATGCTGTGTTTCAGTTGCATATACTGCTGATGTGTTTAGAAAACCAAAGAAACTCCATGTTTGCCCAGAATACCTCATTCTAACTTAAAGTAACCCCAGCCCAGCTCAGGGACATCACGGCCTCTCATGATCAACGTCGTTATCTCTCTCCACTAAATTGTATCTAAGAAACTTGGTTCTCACAAGGTTCTCACTGTTCTTTGCTGACAATTAAGAAAACAGGATTTAACCAAATAAGGAGTAATCACCAGATGAACAATGAATCATTCGCATGCGTACTAGATACTTAGTCCACCATTTTATTGCCACGTATACTATGTCTAGGGTGTCAGCATCATTCAGATTGTTTGTATAAATGTAAGATGCACCTATAACCAAACTGTAATCAGTTTAGAGCGTAAGCCTACTGATTACCTATTGCTAAAACTGCAGTAGCAATAAAAGCCTCTAAATGATTTCCACTGAGTCTGTTTGATTGACAAAAAGGCGGACCCAGGGATGAACCGAATTCACATCACTCCTCTTATAGGAGTGCGAAGGGTTTGTAGTTATCTTCTTCGTTTATTAGCTGTGATAACCAGCTGATTCCTTTTTCTACCCAATGTTTCCATAAAATTGGCTCTTTGCCTATCACTACGTGTGGGTTTCCCCACAGTGTCATATCCACGTGGGCATAGGGATCAAAGTTTAGTTGTCTTGCCAGTTCCTTCCAGGCATGTCGGGCTGCTAATATTGTAGGAGATTGGTAGTGGGGGTGTTTAAGATTTATTTATTTATCAAATTTTATTTATTAAATTTGTATACCGCCCCAAACTTTAGTCTCTGGCCGCACCATAAATTTGTATAAGGGCATCATAATATTTTAGCATTTTTATTTTCAGTCCTCTTCCTGATGATCGCTAGCATGGAATTAGCCTCACAGTTGCCACGCACTGAGCCAACACTTTCAATGAACTGTCCACCACGACCCCAAGATCTCTTTCCTGGTCAGTCACTGACAGCTCAGATCCCATCAGCATATATGTGAAGTTGGGTGTTTTTTTGGTCCCAATAGGCATCACTTGCTTATATTGAACCCCATTTGCCATTTTGTTGCCCACTCCCGCAATTTGGAGAGATCTTTTTTCTCAAAAGCTTCTGACTTCTTAGTTGTTTTGAATGCGCCAAAGGCTTTTTGTGTGACAAAGCCAACTAGGTTGATGTTGTGTTAGGATGAAGCTAGGATGAAGACCCCTTTCTTTCCTTTCACTGGGATTTATGCATGGATTACCCAATAAGCAGGGACTTTACTAACAACTCAATCCGCAAACAAGCTAAATGGAGTTATTTGGATTCAATAGGTCTACAGAGGCTTAAATCAAAATACTCTCTAAATGTGTTGGTGTATAGATCGCTTAAAAAACCCCTTTGGTTTAAGGAGAAAGCAGTGGAAAAAAGATGACAAGGTCAATACATCAAAACAAGGCGCAAATGACTTAATTACTTTCTAGACTACTTTTCTACTTGCATACTCAAAGTGATCTACAAGTTAAAAACCATTTATGAAGTCACAATAAAACACTTGTAGGCAGTTTACAATTCATTACAACGCTGCCCCCCAGACCTATAAGATGGGTCAATAATATAATATAATAAATAAATTAATTAAAACAATAAATAGGACAAGAGTTGAGGGAGCATGTGGTACACTTGCCGTCTGCAATCTTTAACACTGTACTGATATTTTAAAATTGTAGATGTCCAGAAACTCCTGGACAAAACCTCCGTTTTCCCTCTGAATTTACCCATACTGCCCACCCCACTGTGATGCTTTCAAAGCATTCCTGTTTATCCAAGAATTTTGAATTTTTTTCCCCCATGCCCCAAAGTCATTTGGAGAGGTGAGACTGAAATGTATGAAAGGAACAAGCGTTTTAATTAAACTGGCTTCTGGGACAAACAAGGGCTAATTGTTAGGCAATGTCCCCAGCTCTCCAGGACAATCAGTTCTCTGCCAGAGGGCAGAGCCCCACAAACGCATTTGAAAGCGGGTGTGTATCTTGTGGTTAGCAGCCTTTGCTTAGCGCATCCTCTTTCGGGAGTGAGAGTGATGGCACTTGAATGCATTTAAATGCAGATGTCTCTGATAATCATTCACACTTCAAATGTATCTCTAGATGCTAAATGCCCTGTGCAGCCTGAGAATGATTACATCAAAGATTGCTTGGCCTTTGCCCCACTTAGTTGGTTTGGGTACCATTTCTTTGGTAATCTCATTCAAAACTGGACCATCAGTCACTCAATCATCAGATTTTATTAGTCATAGGAACATAGGAAGCTGCCATATACTGAGTCAGACCCTGGGTCCATCTTGCTCAGTATTGTCTACACAGACTGGCAGCGGCTTCTCCAAGGTTGCAGACAGACCTATCTTGGAGATGCCAAGGAGGGAACTTGGAACCTTCTGCTCTTCCCAGAGCTGCTCCATCCCCTGCTGAGGGGAATATCTTGCAGTGCTCACACTTCTAGTCTCCCATTCATATGCAACCAGGGTGGACCCTGCTTAGCTAAGGGGACAAGTCATGTTTGCTACCACAAGACCAGCTCCCTGGTCTTGTGGATATGGTCCATTGACCATATCCACAGTCCAAAAAACAACAACATAAGGACAGCCCTGCTGGATCAGGCCCTATCCGGTCCAGCATCCTGTTTCACACAGTAGCCCACCAGATGCCTCTGAAGAGCCCACAGGCAAGAGGCGAGGGCATGCCCTCTCTCCTGCTGTTGCCACTGGGATTTAGAACATCTTGCCTCCACGATTTGAGTTGGTCTTTTGTCATCAAACTATTAGCCATTGATTAGGGTTGCCATATTCTGGCCTTCCCCAATTTGCATATTATGTAAATTTGTTTGAAAATAAATTTTGCGCAGAATAGTGACTGCACGTTTTGCTCCATAACTCCGCTTCTACAAGGGCTAGAACTTAGCCTTTTCTTTTCTTTTTTTACATGAAAGCTGAAATCCGGGCAAATCTGGATGAGCTAATCAATCTGGGTGAGATGCTTAAAATCTGGGTGAAACCCAAAATTCTGGGGGGCATGGCAGCCTCCATGTCCTCCATGAATTTGTCTAAGCCCCTTTTAAAGCCAACCAGGCTTTAACTATGACCCTAGAACAGATATCAGTCAGCTTCCACTATTACAAGTCTAATTGATCTCCAGATTTAAAATTTGTGCCACTGACAGTGTAACCCAAGAGTCAGCCCCATTTGTACAGAAAGCAAGTAAACACTCTTCTGATCTGGGCAATGCTGTTGTCAGTGGGGACACCAGCTTCTCCCTTGCACCTGAATCAAATTTGCAATTTAAAAAAAATATGAACCAGGAATTCAATCTCATCTCAGTCAGATGGAGAAAACCTTCGGGATATTCCCTTAAAACAGCCTTTAAGATGGTTGAATGGTATAACATTAAACCTACCTAAAGAAAGAGCCTGAAAACCAGCGATGAGCAAACTTGATGGGTTACAGCTAACATACCCTGGCTATCAAGACCCAAGATACTTTGTTTAATTATCACCTGGGCACTGTTCATACCAGGGAACATGCAACATGCCAGGGAAAACCCACAGAGTGAGACCAAAGAGGCACCTTTTTAAAGTGACAATTCTCTTTATTTAGCGGGGGAGAGTAACTGGCCCTATCCACCCCCAGCACAGGACCTCCCGTGACTGCTGCTGGCGTCTATCTTATGTTTCTTTTTAGATTATGAGCCCTTTGAGGTCAGAGATCCATCTTATTTATTTATTATTTATGTGAACCGCTTTGGAAACGTTTGTTGAAACGCAGTCTATAAATATTTGTCCTATTTGTATTCGAGTTGTAATTCAACAGCTGCTGGAAAGCCAAGCCTACCTGTGCCCTAAAAGGAACATAAGGTAGACACTCCCAGCAACACTCCCTGGAAGGATGCTGTGCTGGGGTTGAACAGGAA
The DNA here is from genome assembly GCF_027244095.1 of Hemicordylus capensis. Classification (NCBI taxonomy): domain Eukaryota; kingdom Metazoa; phylum Chordata; class Lepidosauria; order Squamata; family Cordylidae; genus Hemicordylus; species Hemicordylus capensis. The sequence goes on along the minus strand of NC_069664.1, from coordinate 14,411,930 downwards.
CAGATGCTCCCCTCCCCCTGCTAAATTTAAGAGAATCGCCACTTTAGAAGTGCCTCTTGGCTCAGTTAGCAGGGATAATGTCTTTTTAGTAGGACTGAGTGGTGGCAGGGTGGAGTGGGATAGAATTCAGGATTCAGCTTATTTATGATGAGATTGCCGCAGAAACTCTGTCACTGCTGGTGGGGGGTGATGCCTGTGGGGCAAAAATAAGGGTGTGGGATCATTACTTTCAGTCTCAGGTCCTGCAAATGAGCCTCCTCTGCCACTTGGTAATCCCTTGGGGCTCCCAGCATGAACAGCTGTCTGACTAGGCAGTAACCTGCTCCTTCATGCTTACAGGCAGGCCCCAGGGGTGAGAACCAGACACGCTTTGTTTATCTGCAAAGGCAGATGTGGATTGGAACTAATCAACCGCATGAATTAAACATGGTGGATTTGTGTCAATACAGTGTTTGGCAAAAGAACGCCTTCCTTTTCATAGGGCAGCTCACACGTCCCCATCTGGGCCACCACGAACCTTGCCCAAAGATGAGGATCCATTCTAAATCATACTTATGTGCATAATTTGCAAGCGGATCTTTCAAACCCATGAAGAATATGAACATAGGAAGCTGCCATAAACTGAGTCAGACCATTGGTCCATCTAGCTCAGTATTGTCTACACTGGTTGGCAGCAGCTTCTTCAAGGTTGCAGGCAGGAGTCTCTCTCAGCCCTCTCTTGGAGATGCTACCAGGGAGGGAATTTGGAACCTCCTGCATGCAGATACTCTTCCCAGAGTGGCCCCATCCCCTAAGGGGAATATCTTACAGTGTTCACGCACGTAGTCTCCCATTCATAAGCAACCAGAGTGGACCCTGCTTAGTAAAAGGGATAAGTCAGGCTTGCTACCACAAGACCAACTCTCTTCAGACCCAATCCTATCTTCTATAATCAATCTATTTATCTTCTATATAATTAATTCCTGTAGATGGACCAGGGGGATGCGTGGGGATGTGGCAAGCCCCACCCCCATTGCCAGGGAGAAAGGGGAAAGGAAGGAGGAGGCAAAAAGGGTGGCTGGTGAAGCTCCACCGCCCACAGGAGGAGGCAGGGCGGCGGGCAACAGTAACGGGTAGTGGAGAAGGAAGACGGGCAGTGGGCAAAGGGTGGCGGAGGGGGAGAAAAAGCAGTGGCAGGCAATAGGAGGGGGAGAAAAAGCGGTGGCAGGTGAGATAAAGTGGTGGCCGGTGGGAGAGAAAGCGGCAGCTAGGGGGAGCAGAAAGCGGCGGCGGGGGGGAGGGAGAAAGCTGCAGGCCCGGAGAAAATGCTGCCCGGCCCCAAATATCACACAGATGCTCTGTGCGGGGTCAGCTAGTCTCTTCTAAACCAGGAGCTGGCAACCTTGGCTTGCCAGCCATTGCTGAACTACAACTCCCTTCATCCCCAAGCACAATTTATTGATTATCCCCAGGAGGAGAGCTGGTCTTGTGATAGCAAGCATTAATTGTCCTCTTTGCTAAACAGGGTCCACCCTAGAGCTGCCATGCCCCCCAGAATTCCGGGTTTCACCCAGATCTTAAGCATCTCACCCATATTGCTTAGCCCACCCAGATTTTCCTAAAGTTCAGCTTTCATTTAAAAAGAAAAGCCAAACTAAGCTCTAGCTCTTGTAGAAGTGGAGTTATGGAGCAAAACATGCAGTCACTATTCTGCTCAAAAAATTATTTTCAAGCCAATTTACATATTATGCAAATTGGGCACCTGGATTTAGAAAGCCAGAATATGGCAACCCTCCACCCTGGTTTGCATTTGAATGGGAGACTACATGTGTGAGCACTGTAGGATATTCCCCTTAGGGGATGGGGCCACTCTGGGAAGAGTATCTGCATGCAGGAGGTTCCCAGTTCCCTCCCTGGCAGCCTCTCCAAGATCGGGCTGAGAGAGACTCCTGCCTGCAACCTTGAAGAAACCACTGCCAGTCTGTGTAGACAACACTGAGCTAGATGGACCAATGGTCTGACTCAGTATATGGCAGCTTCCTATGTAGTTCCACAACAGCTGAAGAGCCAAGGTTGCCTTCCTCTGCTCTAAACAATAGTTGAGGCCATATTCATGGTTGTCTACACCAGTGTGGTGTAGTGGTTAGAGTACTGGACTTGGACCGGGGAGACCTGAGTTCAAATCCCCATTCAGTCATGATACTTGTTGGGTGACTCTGTACCAGTCACTTCTCTCACAGTCTAACCTACTTCACAGGGTTGTTGTGAGGAGAAACCTAAGTATGTAGTACACTGCTCTGGACTCCTTGGAGAAAGAGCGGGATAGAAAATGTGAACAAACAAACAAATAAATAAGGATTATATTCACCTGGTTACCTGGCGAAACTGATTAGCAGTAGATTCATGACAGCCGGCAACAGAAAGTAGTTCACACAGTGCATGGTCAATGTGCACTGCCGACGACCACTCCTAGCAGAGACACTGTAGTCTTCAACGTTTTCCATTTGTAGACTATCTACAATCCGACAGTGGATGGATGGAGCCCCAAATGCTTAGAAATGGCCTTATAACCCTGTCCAGACAGATGAACATCAATCGAGTCAAAGTCCCAACCTACTACTACTACTACTACGAATATTTGTATACCACTCGTCAACCAACATTCTCAAAGCGGTTTACATAGATAAATAAATAATACATCAAGAAGATGGTCCCCTGTCCCCAAAGGGCTCACAATCTAAAAACAAACAGAAGGCAGATACCAGCAACAGCCGCTGGAGGGATGCTGTGCTGGGGATGGATAGGGCCAGTTGCTCCCCCCTGCTAAACAGAAGAGAATCGCCACTTTAAAAGGTCCCTCTTTGCTCAGTTAACAGGGGTTCATGACCTAAAGCCTATTGAAATGTTGTGGCAGGACCTGAAGCAAATTGTTCCTGAAAGGCAGCCCTCAGATGTCACAGAGATTGAAAAGTTTTGTATGCAAGAAAGGGCCAAGAAGATTCCTCCAAGCTGATGTGAGACTGATCAGCAGCTACTGGAAACGTTCAGTTGCTGTTCTTGCTGCTTGAGGAAATGCCACCGGTTACTGAATGCAGGGTTCACATACTTTTTCACGCAATGTTTGTTGTTGACTCTTTCTGTTGGGTGAATATTCAAAATATATCCTTTTTGCCTGAGTCATGCCTTCGTGGGGGGTTGCTTTCCTTGCTTATCAGGGTTTAGCTTAGGATCTAATCATGTTTTGAACAAAAATTGTGCTAACACAGAGACCATCCTAAGGGGTTCACAAACTTTCTCAGCACTGTGGCTGTCTACACTGGCTGGATTTCAACCAAGCGTATCCCCAGCCCCTACCTACCTATACCAGCTTAAGTGGCACAGCCGGGAAATGCTTGACTAACAAGCAGAAGGTTGCCGGTTCGAATCCCCGCTGCTGCTATAGCAAGCAGCAGCAATATAGGAAGATGCTGAAAGGCATCATCAAAGGCAAGAGGTTGCAGGTTCGAATCCCCACTGGTATGTTCCCAGACTATGGGAAACACCTATACCGGGCAGCAGCAGTGATATAGGAAGGTGCTGAAAGGCATTGTCTCATACTGCGTGGGAGATGGAAAGGGTAAACCCCTCCACAGGGCAGACACCGACTTGATGGCACAACTTTACCTTTACCTTTGTAACATAAGCCACTTAATGGCACAGCGGGGAAGTACCTTGCCTAGGGAGCAAGAGGTTGCTCGTTCAAATCTCCGCTGATATGCTTCCCAGACTATGGGAAACACCTATATCGGGCAGCAGTGATGTAGGAAGATGCTGAACGGTATCATTTCATATGTGGGGGAGGCAGTGTTCATATGGGGGGAATGAGGAGTCAAAATCAACTTGACTGCACACTTTACCTTTACCTACCTTCCTACCTGCTGATGCCAGGAATTGAACCTGGGGCCTTCTGAGTGCAAAGCAGGTTCTCTACCACTGAGCTATACTCTTGGCAGCAGTGCAGAAACACCCTAAAGCAGAGCTGTACATCTTCAGCCCTCCAGCTGTTTTTTGGATTGCATCTCTCATCATCCATAGCAGTGGTGGCCAATAAGGGATGATGGGAGTTGTAGTCCAACATCTATCAGTTGCAACTAGTCTGAGGGTTATAGGCCACCTCCAGCCTCAGAGGTGGGATGCATCTAAATAGCCGTTGCAGGGGAGTAACAGCAGGAGAGAAGGCATGCCCTCACCTCTTGCCTGTGGGCTTCCCAGGCATCTGGTGGACCACTGTGTGAAACAGGATGCTGGACTAGAGGGGCCTTGGGCCTGATCCAGCAGGGCTCTTCTTATGAGTGAAAGTGGTGCAGCCCTGCTCTGAAGAGTGAGGATCGTGACTATGGGAGCAGGAGGAAGCGGAGATTCTTCACACAACATGACCCTTAACTCAACTTTCTCACTTCTCATGGGCCAATTAGCTGTTTACAAGCCTGAATGATCAGCCCTGGGACGTCTCTCTCCCCCCACCCCCCGCCATGCTCCTTAGCCAAGGAGGCGATTGGCAAGATTGGCAGGTGTCCGAATTCCCACTTGCCATCATGAGGGGGGGCTTTCCCTCCTCTCCAGTTACCCAAACTTCCACTCCACAAAGTACTCCAGACTTAAGGTCAGAGGGCATGACCCATGGCAGGATCAGGGCTTGTCGTCTGGATACAACACAAAGAGCCGCTGCAGGGGGGCAAGAAGGGATGCGCTCTGTAGATAAGGAAAGCTCCTGTTCCAAGTGTATTCATGACAAGGAATCACAGCCCCCCAACTTGTCCCTCTTCTTGCCTTTTGAAGATCTCTTGTTACCTTCCTTTCTGTTCTTGCGAGTTGCTAGAGCCAGCATGGTGTTGTGGCTACAAGTGCTGGACTAGGACCAGGGAGGCCCGAGTTCAAATCCCCATTCAGCCATGACACTCGCTGGGTGACTCTGGGCCAGTCATTGATCTCTCAGACTAACCTACCTCTCAGGGTTGTTGTGAGGAGAAACTTAACTATGTAAAAGAAACTTAACTCTGGGCACCTTGGAGGAAGAGCAGGATATAAATGTAATATCAGACAGATAGATAGATAGATAGATAGATAGATTAGATAGCGTAATGATCTTACACCACTGAATGCATTTCTGAGGAAACAGGCATCTTGAGGCATTCCTGCAGAGGGCAGAGGATGCCCGTATCCCACCCCCCTCAGTGAATAGGGGACTAACCAAAAGAGGGACCCTCTGTCTTTCTGGGATATGCTCTGCTTGTGCCCTCCGGATGCTGCTGATGCCGCTGTTCCGGCCTCCAGCCTTCTCCACCCATTGTCACTGCTGATACCCAATACAAGTATGCCATTGAGTCGGTGTAGACTCCTAGCGACTCCTGGTGCCCACAGAGCCCTGTGGTTGTCTTTGGTCGAATACAGAAGGGGTTTACCATTGCCTCCTCCCACACAGTTTGCGATGATGATGCCTTTCAGCATCTTCCTATATCGCTGCTGCCCGATAGAGGTCTTTCCCATAGTCTGGGGAACATACCAGCAGGGATTCGAACCGGCAACCCCTGGCTTGTTAGTCAAGTCATTTCCCCACTGTGCCATTAGGTAGCTTAATTCCGATCTGGAGGCAGCAACAAAAGTCCCCATGAGCTAGATCCGGCCCCCAGGCCTTGTGTGTGCAAGCCTGGGACAGTGAGAGCCAATTGTCAGTCAATGATAGATTCTCCCCCCCCCCTTTATATAATCTTTATTTATATTTATGATATGGTTATGCCACCCCATCTGTTTGTTCAGGGTGGTTTGCAATCAATCAAAATAACAGATAACGGTCTTTTCGAACAGTGGAGGACATGTTAGTGCAGAGTCAATGAATACGGTAGGCAGCAGAAAGAGCAGGGCACCCAAAGCAGAGGAGCTGGGTGCTGGAAGAGAGTGCAGAGGCAGCGAGAGGCAGAGGCTGACGACGAGACTGGATGCATGCATGCTGCCTGCTACAGCAAGCAGTGGCGTACCCATTGGCCCCAGGACAGAGTGCACAGCCGGAAGGCGAGAGGAAAGGAAACCAGTGTCAGCGCCGGCCTCTGGCCTGGAGGCAGATCCAGGGAGCAGAGGGTGGGGGAGGGGAGGGGATCACCAGGAGGAGACCAGGGGTGTCCCTGGAGGTAAGATGGGAGTGGCGGCAGCCGGCAACACCTGCTGCAGGGGGTGAGAGATGCCTGACCTTTGCCACCCTGCAGAACACTTGCCGCCTGAGGCCGATGTCCCGCCTTGCCTCATGGGGGAGCCTCCCCTGTTTGTTGAGGATGGGTAGCACTTAAGGGTATTCCTCCCCTTTAATATTTATTTCTCACATCGGTGCCTCTGCATAGAATCTTTGCTGATCTCCTCTTAACTGAACATAAGCATTTAAATCCTATACACTGCTTGAAACAGCCTTGTTACAAAATTAAATTACTGCTGCTCTTAATATGAATGAATGGTCTTTATTGCGGTACTTGACCAGATTTCGGCATTATAGTACAGTGTTCACATTCAATGGAGTTGGTACAGTCTGTCAACGGTCATGGTTACATTTAGATAAAAGAAGTTTGCCCAAACCATGGGCACATCCTTACCTAACTGATAGGAGGAACCTTCACTATTTGTGAGCAATGGCACACAATTTAGCACCCAAGAGGTAACATACATAGTCTTATTTGCAAGAAGATAGGTGACATAAAAATCCATTGGTCTTCCTGGTCAGCTGTCTAAAAGGGGTAAAATCCATTTGCTACATGGAATGTGCTGCTTTTAATATTGCAAAGAACTATTAAAGTAAATGTCCTCAGAAAAATTGCTTTCAGTCTCCTCCAGGCGTACACCTGGCAGAATGGATTTTTTTAAAAAAACTAGTGCCAAGAAACTAGAAATGGCCAATATGACAAACTCTCAGCATGCTGGATACTTTAAGAGAGTGGGTGATATCCAGAAAAGAGAAGTGCTTATGCAAACCTGTTGGGCTAGCACAAGGCAGTTGCGTGAGCTAGTTGTGCTAAGTATGGAGCAGTGTTCCCTCTAACAGGAATTCCCAGATGTTGTTGACTACAACTCCCATAATCCCCAGCCAAAAGCCATTGCAGCTGGGGATGCTGGGAGATGTAGTGAACAACATCTGGGCATCCATCTTATTTATTTGTTTGTTATTTCTCTGTGTAAACCGCCCTGAGCCATTTTTGGAAGGGCGGTATAGAAATTGAATTGTTGTTGTTGTTGTTGTTGTTGTTAGCGGGAACACAGTGTTCCAGAACAGTGTTGTGCTAATGCAAGGGTTTCCCAACTGCCATTGTTGCTGGACTACAACTCCCATCACCCCCATGCACAGTACATTGTAGCTGGGGTTGATGGGAGTTGTAGTTCAGCAACATCTGGAGTATCAAAGGTTGGAAACCCCTGTGCTAGTGCAAAACATATTGGCTCTTGTGCAACAGGTGCACAAGCTGTGGTGGTAACCTTGCGCAAGGGTGCAGCTTTGAGAACCCCTGTGATTCTGTACAGCTACATGACCTTCTTGCACTAGTGCAACATTGTCCATTGTGCAAGCATTGTGTTAGTGTCAGCTATTTGACCTATAGTCCTAGTTAAACTCTGCTGCTCTCTAGCCAACCTAGAAGAGTCCTAGGCTATTGGGAATAAACCAGGAGTAGCTGTAGCACTGGGACTAGTTACCTGAAGTTGTGCCAGAATTTTTATCACTGAAAGTCTTTAAGTGCAGGATGGACAAAGGTTTGGCTGGATTTGACAAGGTGGACCTCAATAAACACAGGTGACAAGAGATTATCCCTTTTCCTTCCCAGCTACATTGTCATTTCCAGCTACGTAGGAGGCTCATCTTCAGAGATGGGCACAGAGTTTTGCTTCAGATGCTTTACACAGAACTCCTGTGGGAGGCTGAGCTTGGTGATCCAGGAGGCTCCCTTCTAAGTATTACTTGACGATTCTCTGATTCCAAACCGTGGTGTCCTGCAAAGCCATAGGCCTCTTCCTTTGGGGGGATTTCTGGCCAATTCCCATATGCAAATCTTGGGGGCTCTCTTCAGAGAGCATCACACTAACTTCTTGAAGCTGCCGATATCCTCTGTGCTCTTTACATTCATGCACAAAATAAGGTTCCTCACTAGAGGTTTGGCACGTGCCTACCATCCTGACAGTTACCATGAAACTGACAAGCTATATACAAAACGTGCCTCTTTCATGAAGCAAGCCAAGGTAGGGGGCCAGCCGGACAGAAAGATCACTGTCAGAGCAGCTCTTTGGAAGTGATCTGACCCTTGCAAGTTTTGAAAGGAGGAGTGCCTCTCCTCACAAGAAGAAGCACAAGGAGATAAGTGAAGGCTGAGGGTAACCTTCTCTCCTCCCTGGCCCTGGGCATTTTCAAAGCTTGTAAGGGTTGGTTTTGAATGGATAGCCCCCACCCCGCCAGGGGAAACACAACATTTTTTTGCCCCACCTCAGGCTCTGCAGTACCCTGGACCATCCCTGAAAACAGATCTAGAACCCTCCCTGGAAGAAATTTATGAAAAGCTATAGAGCAAGGTCATTTTTGCTGCAGATGGTAGATGGTCCATGAGGATCCTCTTGGAAGCTGGCTGTCAATCCAGTAAGAAAAACGCCCCTTCTATCACCTCTTCTGCCTACTCCACCTTCCATTCTGATAAGGACTATGTAGAAGAGACCCATGGAAAACATTTGATCTCCATATGGTGAGGACTCTCCTTCACATGATGATGCTCTGGGCTGTTGCAAACGAGATTGGAGGCTAGTCCAGGTCTTGGGGAATTGCTTGCCAGAAGTGCCATCGCATCAGTCAGTTCGTCAAAAGACCCATGGGCCTCAAATGCAGCCACATTCTTCAACAATCATATCCTCATGGTGATGAACTGCCATATCCCCTTTGTCGTAGTATAGCATGGACAGTGGGCTCAGCTTGACCGGGGCGCAGGCTAGACAAGGCACTCGGTTGGGTTGGTATAACTTCAGCAAACTCTGTGAACACCGAGAAAGTTGAGGAACACATTAGCTCTAAGAAATGATGAAGTGCAGTACTTAAGAGCATGACCAGTTATAAGCCTGGGGGAAAGCTGTAAACTGCTTTGGGACTATAGGAAAAAGCAGGATGCAAGTCAAATAAATAAGTAAATAAGCAACCTGGCACACTCTGGGTTCAAGTCTCAGCTCAGTCACGAACTCATTAGATGCCCACCATGGCCAGGGTGGGGGCCAATCCATTCACCACCCCACCTGGGGCATTCATAGGAAGATAGGAAGCTGCCTTATACCGAGTCAGACCATTGGTCCACCTAGCTCAATATTGTCTACACCAGAGGTTCTCAACGTTGGGTCCCCAGATGTTGTTGGACCAACTCCCATCATCCCCAACCAAAGGCCACTGGGCTGGGGATGGTGGGAGTTGAAGTCCAATAACGTCTGGAGACCCAACGTTGAGAATCCCTGGTCTACACTGACTGGCAGTGGCTTTCCAAGGTTTCCAGAAAGTCACAGAGCACCAAATATATGGATTCACATCTCAAAACCGGAATTTCCAATAGAATCCAAATGAAATTAAACCCCCTTTTATAATGTAACAAAGATATTAACGAAATATTTAGCATCCAAATAAAAACACAAAATCTTTTTAAATTCTATATTTAATCCAATACTGTGAAATTATATAAGGCGTAATTTCAGATTGGATCCTATGGGGAATTGCAGCCTCCAAGATTTCAGGCAGGAGTCTCTCCCAGCCCTACCTGGAGATGTCAGGGAATGAACTTGGAACATTCTGCATGCAGTCATGCAGATGCTCTTCCACTAAGCTATGGCCTCATCCCTCTAAGGGGGAATATCTTTCTGTGCTCACATGTGGTCACCCATCCAAATGCAAACTAAGGTGGACCTGCTTAGCAAAGGGGACAATTCATCTTGCTATCACAAGACCAGCTCTCCTCCCATAAAACCACCTCTCCTCCTTCATTCATGTGCCCCACCTAGGCAAAAGAGTATTTGCCATATCCACATGTTTAAAAACCCTCGTCGCTTCTGTGGACCCATCTTCTGGCTCCCAGGGGCCTCTGCAAAAAACCCTGGTGTCTAGCCTCGTCTTACCTGAATATATGCATGATTGGTTGGCCTGAAAGTCTCATCCACAGGCGATGGGCAGTCCCCCTCGCACCGGTAGGCGTTGAACTTCTTGGGGTACACAATCCAGTCCCCCCAGCCAGTCTGCTCAAAGTCCACCATCATGTCGACCTTCCTGCACAGAGGTCTTCCCTCCTCCCCCAAAGTGCTGCTTCGGCGGCCAGACCCTTTAATCCTCTGCATCTGCTTCCGGTTCCGCCTGTGCCGACGGCCCCCGCCTTCTCTGGAGGTCTTGTCAAACATGATGCGCTTCGACATCTCCACCATCCTGATGAGACTCGGGCTTCGAGAGACCTCCACGGGGGGCTTGTCTTTGGAGAAGACAACCAGTAGGGCTCGGTCTGTCCCGCGGTTGGTCATCAAGGGTAGTGCCTGTCTAGAGTCATGCCCAAATCTGCCTTGGAGTTCAATGGCGTCTCCAGCACCATAGGTCTTGGGCAGGTTCTGCTGAACGTCTGGGATGTCATTGCCAGAGGGCACCCCTTGGTGGAGCCAGAAGCGGAGGATGCTGGTGACATTAAATACTTTCCAGGAGGAGTGGTTGAAGGAGGGGCTGCTGACTATGGAGCCCAGGAAGAATTGATCCATGCAGGTCTGGTTCCCATGGCAGGTGCGGTTATGGCTGTGGTAGATGCTCACGGTGATGTTCCTGGACAGGGAGAAGGACAGCAGGTGGACCCTGAGCTCGGCCAGCCTCACTTCATGACTGCTGGAAATGGAGGTCATGTCGAAAGAGAAGGCCCAGTGGTCCTCAAGCTGGCAATAACCTAGAAGGTAGCAGAAGGATACTGGTTATGATTACGGGAACAATGCAAGGGCCTTGAGATTTCAGAGGACCTCATCAGGACCAGTGTTCCCTCGAACAGGGGTTCCCAGATGTTGTTGACCACAACTCCCAGAATGCCCAGCTGCAATGGCTTTTACTTGGGGATTCTGGGAGTTGTAGTCAACAACGTCTGGGAATCCCTGTTAGAGGAAACACTGATCAGGACTCCTGGGAGGAACAAGTGCAATAGGCAGGGTGTGTACAGACATACCGTATGTACGCAAATAAAAGGCAGTTCTGAATTTAAGAGGAGGCCTTAAAAGATAGACGTTAACTCCCTGCCTGACCCTACAGCACCACACCACTGTCCAGGACACACGACAACTTTACTATGCCCTTGCCATGAAGCCACCTTCCTCAAAGCCATTTTTCAACAATTGATTAGAATAAGGCTGGCCTACTCAACTTTGCCCCCGCCATTGTTTTTGGACTACAACTCCATTGTTGCTGGGGATTATGGGAGCTGTAGTCCAAAAACAGCTGGTGGGGGCATAGTTGAGCAGGCCTGATGCTAGTACATCCCAGGCAATGCAAAGTTGGAGAGCAGTGTTCCCTCTAACAGGGATTCCCAGATGTTGTTGACTACAACTCCCAGAATCCCCAGCTGCAATGGCCTTTGGCTAGAAATGATGAGAGTCGTAGTCAACAACATCTGGGGATTCCTGTTTGAAGGAACACTGCTGGGCACAGACCATGTGAGAATAAACTAACTACCATATTTACCTGAATCGAAGATGACCTTGAATTTAAGAATCTTTTAAAAATACCAGTTAAAAAGTAGGTTATACCTGTATTTACCCAAAAGGAAGAGAGGACTCTGAATTTTGGACAATCTCCCAATTTCTAACATCAAAGAACTTGGGAAAACCCTAGTCTCGGATTCAGATAAATACAGCCAAAGTCTTATTTTGGTACAACCGTACACACCCTTGGATTTCCGTATGAGAGTGATACGTTTCGGCGCAATGGCTAACAAGCTGGGATTAAATCGGGGCAGGTTGGAGGCTCTCCTGATCAGAACTGCCAATCTGGCAATAGTTTATCAGCCAGTTCTTGATGGAGCTGGCTGTACTCCCCTATAAGGATCAGATTTACGGCATGAGGGTCCTCCCAGACCTAGCATTAGCAGCCAGATCCCCAGGTGTTTGCCCTGGCCTGGGCTGCTATATTTGGAGCACTTCTCCTTTCTTTTTTAAAAAAGTGCTGACTCTTAAAGTAAAGTTGTGCCATCGAGTTGGTGTCAACTCCTGGTGACCACAGAGCCATGTTGGGTCTTAAGCTTTATGTATTTCTACCTAAGTCTTCTAGCCACCTAATGGCACAATGGGGAAATGTCTGGATTAGCAAGCCAGAAGTTGCCGGTTCAAATCCCTGCTCATATGTTTCCCAGACTATGGGAAACACCTCTATTGGGCAGCAGCGATATAGGAAGGTGCTGAAAGGCATCATCTCATACTGCGTGGGAGGAGGCAATGGCAAACCCCTCCTGTATTCTACCAAAGACAACCATGGGCTCTGTGGTCGCCAGGAGTTGACACCGACTCAATGGCACACTTTACCTTTACCTAAATCTTCTAGTCAAACCACTGTTCTGTGCAGGAAATTGCATGCTGGGAGCCACCATGGAGTGATCAGAATGTTGGCAAGGACTGGGGAGACCTGCATTCAAATCCCCATTCAGCCATGAAACTCACAGGGTGACTCTGGACCACCCACCCCCATCTACAAAATGAGGTCACTAAAACTGGCCTACCTTACAGTATCGTTGTGCGGCTGGGCTGATAACATGCATTCAAGGTCCTTTGAAAATCCTAGATAAATGCTATTCACATGTCTAAAGGTGGGGCATTACTGACGGCTTTAAGATACAGGGGCAAAAACAATTTCACATTAAATCCTTATTGCCTTATCCTGAATTTCTATGATTTCAGAGGGCATTTGTGTTTGTGTGTGACGGTGTTTTCAGGGAATTTGGTTGTAAGCTGCCATGAATTCGTTCATGAAGAATGGTGACACATATTCAATCCTGTTTGAATAATTTGCACATTAATATGTTCAGTCAGTTCCAAATCAGTGGTACTCTAGATATTGCTGATCTACAACTCCCATTATCCCCAGCCAAATGAAATGCAGCTGGGGTTGATGGGTGTTATAGTTCAGCAACGTCTGGAGTACCACTGGTTGGGCACCCTGTTTTTCACAAATAATAAATAAAACCATGGAATGAATGAATGAATGAATATAATAATGGCATCACTTCCACATTATGTGTGTGAGCAATAACCATAGAGTTTAACTTCCTCTTGCCTCCACCAAGACCATTATTAACACATCACATTGATTAATTGGTGAATTAGGTCATGGATCTTCAAAGACCACAGATAAGCAGATGATCTCATTAAATGCCCTTGTGATTTGAGCTCCTAACACCCTTTTATACTTCACCCAAGACCTTTGTAGTGTGATTTGAAAGAGACAGATAGCAATTAAAGACTTTAGATTTTTCACTTCACAGCTTTTGAAGTTTTAACAAATCACGGGGGGTGGGGGGGTGGGGAGGGAACAATGGGTATTATTTTGTGTACAGTTATGTTCTGACTCAAGAATAGAAGGGGATTCTTGTGTACGTTATTGTAAATTGAGAAGAAATTCAAGTTCCTGCCTCAGACAGTTGGGAAATCCTAGAATCAACATTACCAATTTATAAAAGTTGTTCTGTCCCTAAAAGCCACCCACTGACCTAAGAGCACCCCAAGAACACAACATAAGGAGATCCTTGTTGGATCAGGCCCAAGGAGTCCTCTCTAGTCCAGCATCCTATTTCCCACAGTGGCCCACCAGAAGCCTCTGGGAAGCCCACAAGCCAGGAGATGAAGGCATGCCCCCTCTCCTGCTGTCAAGACACCTGGTTCTAGTGCCATAGGTGTCACACTGTTTAATTCCTTAAAGATCTCTTGTTCTAAATCTCTAGACTCATCCAAGAATCTTCCCCAGCTTGGGGTGGAATCCAGTGCAGGATCCTCAGGACCCCATTCCCATTATGTCAAACTCTTGTACAATGAGTGTACAGTCTACACAGGTCCATATCTGTACACAGGTACAGCTATCCACACATTATGTTGAACCTAAGTACAACACTACACTTCTTAGCTGTATCATGCATTTGAAGGGCCCAGATCCAGGTTCACACTTAACATCTACAGTCACTCACAGGAAAGCATGCATGAGTGTAAAAACATCTGTACACTCTGCAACATAATGTCTGAATAGGGCTAGGGCAAAGCATGGCTGGGCTCAGACCCAGAGTCTGTTTTAAACGTCAGGGCTCAGTTCTTCAGATACATGTATTGAAATAATACAGGAGAGTCTCTGAGCATGTGTAAAGTGCAAGTCCTTCACCAATGAGTAACAACAGCCTGAAAGGTCTGGGATTAGTTAGGAGTCTCAACCTTGGGTCCCGATGGTGTTGGACTACAACTCCCATCTTCTCTAGCCATAATGGTGAAAGTTGAGACCCCCTGGATTAGAGGGAAGGTTCTCAGCTCAATGGGTATGACACAGGGCTACGGGGGTGGGTGCGCAACGGGGACAATCTGCCCCAGGCCCCCACAAAAGCAAGGATCCCCCAACTTTGTACACACATGCATAAGTCCCTTTAGGGACCCCCCCCCAACATCACAACAGCCCCAGGCCCCATACATTGTAATCTGCCCAATTTTAATTGTAAACCACCCAGAGTTTTGGGCGGTATAGAACTATTTTAAATATAAATAAATAAATTTGCTGGCATCCAGGCAGGATTGAGAGAGGTGAGGATCTCTTTTTTTCTTTTCTTTTTAGGATTATTTTTAGAGGAGAATTTATTCTTAGAGGAGGATCTCCTCAGATCCCTGCTTTCCCTTTCTTTGAATGCATCCCAGACCACAAGATTCCCCTTCCTATGCTGGCCAGTCACCAGCCAGAGAAAGTGTGGGTACCACTTTATCCTCTAGTGAGCCATAGGCCAGATCAGCCTCTCTCCGCATCCCTCCTCCGGGGCAAACAGCCCACCCAGCTCCTCTTCCCCAAGGCCCTCAAATAAACAAGAGGCCAACTTTTGTCCCACCGCCTGGCCCTTGCCAGATGTCCAAAAAAAACCCAAAACTCCAGCGCGGATGTGGATTAGCGAGCTCCCTGGGGGTCTCTCCTTTGCAGACGTCTCAGGCCACAATCCACAAAAAAAAAGCCCCCAAGAGGAGAAAGGGGCCCCCTTTAAACTGCCCCCCCCCACCGCCACAAGGGAAAGGGCTGATAAGCATCGACCTTACAGGGAGACTCTTGGAAATACAACACTGAGCATCAGACGGGACAGCAAGCGAGGGGCAGGGAAAGGAAGCAGGGGCCGGGGAGCGAGGGACCCCCCTGCCCCGCAGAACTTACTTCTGGCAGCCAGGCTGAGGACGGAGTCGGCTTCTTGTAGAGCCCAGCCTTCCAGGATGGGCTGGCCCAGGTGCCTCCCCGCCAGGAGGGCCCTGTAAAGCTGCATCATGTACGCCGGGTACCTGAGCGCAGGATGAGGGCGCTTTAGGCCGGCAGGGGCTGCAGAGCGACCCTCGTCGGAGGCCGCGGGCTGGAAGGGCCCCGCTTCTTGCTGCTGGAGGGGCGCAGGAGGCTCTGAGCTAGCCAGGCTCAGCAGGACGAGCGTCCAACAGGGCAGCTGCAAGGCAGATGTCGTCCCGGGAGGCATGGCTCGCGGGGATGCTCCGGGGCGTCTTTCTGACTTGCGCGTCTTGGCTTTCTCACGCCGAAATCAGCGCTCGCTCTCGCCTGTCTTTCGTTCTCTCTGTCTCTCACTCTTCTTTCTTTCTTTCTTTCTTTCTTTCTTTCTTTCTTTCTTTCTTTCTTTCTTTCTTTCTTTCTTTCTCTTCTCTTCTCTTCTCTTCCTTTCACTTGCTCGCTCTCCTTTTCCTTCCTGGCACTGTCGCTCTCCTTTCCTCTCCTACATCTGGAGGGCCTCCGGGGGTGACTGCCTGCCGGGCTCCAAGCAGCGCCCACCGAATGCGGCTCTCCACTCCAGCCGGCCGGCACTTTATACCTGATGCTCCGGCCACCCTTTGATGTCAACAAGCTGTCAAACTTTCCGCCTCCTCCGCACGGTGCCTCTTCCCCGGCGACCCCCCTCCCCCCGCCCTCCAGGGAGGGAGGGAGACACAGAGCAGGCGATGAATTGCCGCGCCCTCTCGTGCGGCATCAGCCCAGAGTGGAATCGAAGTGGTTTCTTCTTCTCCTCCTTCTCCACAGATGCCTGAAAGTTGCCCGATCCTGACGAGGTGGTTTTTTCTCCTCCGATCTTTGCAGCCTAATGTTCAAAGCCCTGATGTTCTGACACACTCTATTGAGAGAGAGGAGGACTCCGGATTAGGGTGGCCATCGGTCAGTTTGGTTAGCTCTGTTGGCTTTTAATCTGGGGGATTGATTTGTGAAATTAAGACTCTGGGGGAGAAAGATGCTATGCTCTCTCTTCCACACCCTCAAAGTATAAAGTAGAATCCTCCCTTGTGCATTATTCTAAGGTGTGCAGGATAACCCTATTTGCAGGTTTATCTATATTTGGATCCACAGAGTAGGTGATGCTTCAGTACAAGGATTTGTATGTAACATATACTTTCCCCCAAACCTATAACTTTTAGAAACAAAGACCTATGGTTCCCCCTCTACAACCACCACCACCACCACAACCATGAAATGCAAGCCTTTGCTCTCTGGGACCTTGCACGGAGTCAGTCTGAGAGTTAGTTCAGAAGCTATTGGTCTACACCAGGGGTTTCCAACCTGTGGTACTCCAGATGTGGATGAACGACAGACCCCATCATCCCCAGCTTAACCCGCTCCCCATGGATCGTGGGAACCACTGGGCTCACTGGTGAGCCCCGTTTCCTCAAAGCGGGTCACCCGCTTCACTCCCCCTCCCCTTAGCCCAGGTTAGCGGAGAGAGCGCTCCACTAACCCGGGTTCTATTGCAGCAGCACAGCTCTGTGGCGCGGCAACACACGGGGAGGCTGAAACATGCTTGCGCATCCTGGAATTTCTGGGGGTCGTGTGGCTCCCGATCCTTACAGCCCTCGCCGGCTCTGTGGGCTGCCTGAACGATCATCATCTAAGCCCGCTCTCCCCACAAACCTGCTCTTGGCGAGTCTCACTGATCATGAGAATTGCCTCTCCATCTAGCAACCCAGATAGATTAACAGTAAAAGAGGTTAAGTAGCTGGACACTGGTGCAATAGTGCTATCTGCCATTCTCCCTGGTTCTCCTAAATGGATAACTGCAGCAGCCCCTAGCAGCTCTCTGCCTCCCTTACTTTGAGGTCTTTCACGCAACCACAAATGGTGTCCTACCCAGGTTTGGGAACTGTGTGTGCTCTCAGTTTTTGGTTGTGTGGAAGCAAGGTAGGAGGAAAAACTGGGTAGAAGTGATTGTGTGGAAGCAAGGTAGGAGGAAAAAGTGGGTAGCTTTTCCTCCTACCTTGCTTCCACACAATCACACGGGTTTTCCTCTTACCTTGCTTCCATTCAACCAAAAGTTGGGAGCATACACAGCTCCCAAACCCGAGAAGAACACCATTTTTGATTGTGTGAATGGCCTCTTTGTGTTGTAGATGAGAACAACCGTTTTTATTAGAGAGATTGGCAACATTAATATTAAAGGACTGATTTCAGCCCATATGGAAACGAAACTTTAAAGAAGAAGCTGGACCTATATGGATATGTATTAAAAGATATGGGCTATGAACAAGTGAAAAGGGTTTTGTGGCAACAGATTTTGGATTTAGAACAAGAAGAGCTGAGCTGAGTTCTGGTGCATCTTTGGGCATGGAGGCTTTTACCCACAGTAATAATCCTGACTATTATTCATCATTGGTAATGCAAAAATATCATAGCATTTATACTGGGGTTTGTTTGGGTGTACTTCCTTCCACTGTAAAAGAGGGCAGATAAATAGGATGTCTTATTTATCTTATTTATTTATTATTTCTCTGTGTAAACTGCCCTGAGCCATTTTTGGAAGGGTGGCATAGAAATAGAATAAATAAACAAACAAACAAATAAACAAGCAAATAAATAAATAAAGAAGATGTATCAAGAACATTTCTGTCCGTGTGGAACTAGTACCATAGAGATCATTGGTCATGTGCATTACTACATTGTAATTTTTATTCTGGATGTATTACTCTTTCCCTTATTAAATAACATGCTGGGTGGTGAAGATGAATTGTACATTACATAGCTTCAATCTGATCCAGGATTTGAGGGGACCTATAACGGAACCAAGTTTTGTGTAGCTGCAATGCGAATCTTCCAACAAATCTTGGCTAACGAGATAATAGAGTGAGATTAAGATGAGTGTGGCTGCTGCTTGTTTGTTACTTTATTAATTAAGCAATAAAATCTGCAGATTCTTTTACAGTACTGTTACTATTCGTTTTGAAGGATACTGTGTCCCTGTATTATCTCGGCATTATTATTATTCTATTTCTGTACTGGTTAGGAACTGTAATAAAGTATTTGATCTGACAAGAAAGATCCTTCTTATTGCATTTGAAATTTAGTCTGCTATCAATATTCTCCACAACTTCAAAGGCATTTGTGTCTATATCGGGTCACATGCTCCAAAAGATGAAACAATGCATTTGGGTTGATCTACTTTGTAGTCCTCCCTTTGATCACAGCTCATGCCTTAACACCACCAGACCACCCTTTAAGAACTCAGTCCTGCCTACATACATATGGTTGAGAAGGGAAACTGGTTGATTGTTGGCTACAGTGCACGGTCTGTTGTATGGTGGTTTGGAAGCTAAGAGTCACAAGCCTTCTTTTTCCTTCTGATCTCAGAATGAGTGCTAGTTTTCTACTTCACTTGAAGAAATGATGTGAAGAACTGGAGAGATTGCACCCTTGCACTCAAAAGCAATTGTCTAAATAAGAGGCACCCCCTTACTTTTGGAGTGCAATCCACATTTGCCTTAAGGCCACTGGCAAATATCCCACTCCATGGCAGATTCTGGATGGACTGTTTTGTTTTCTTCAGAACACTCTCCACTCACCTGGGGTTACAAGATGGGCCTGGAATTCATTTGATGTATGCTGGGGGAGAGAGCTGGTCTTGTGGTAGCAAGTATGAATTGTCACCTTTGCTAAGCAGGTTTGCATTTGAATGGGAGACTACATAGGAACATAGGAAGCTGCCATATACTGAGTTAGACCATTGGTCTATCTAGCTCAGTATGGTCTACACAGACTGGCAATGGCTTCTCCAAGGTTACAGGCAGGAGTCTCTCTCAACCCTATCCTGGAGATGCCAGGGAGGGAACTTGGGAACCTAGGTGGTCTTCCCAGAGCGGCTCCATCCCCTAAGGGGAATATCTTACAATGCTCACACTTCTAGTCTCCCTTTCATATGCAACCAGGGCAGACCTTGCTTAGCTAAGGGGACAAGTCATGCTTGCTACCACAACACCAGCTCTCATGTGTGAACACTGTAAGATATCCCCTTTAGGGGTTGGAGCCATAGTTCAATGGAAGAACATCTGCCTGCTTGCATGAAGAAGAGCTCAGGTTCACTTCCTGGCATCTTCAGGTAGGGCTAGGAGAGACTCCTGCCTGAAAACTTGGAGAGCCACTGTAGACAACACTGTGCTAGATAGACCAATGGTCTGACTCGGTATAAGGCAGCTTCCTAAGTTCCTATAAAGGGAATGTGTTTGCTAAACTGAAAAAGCTACATTGATCTGGTAATTCCTGAACAACTTAGTCACTTGTGAACACGACACCCTATTAGATGCAAATACACCTTCAGATTCTGGGCCTATGAATAAACTGAGTGCAAGGACATTATAAAGGTTGCTTCTATCCTGCCTTTCTTTAGAATTGGTGTCTTTTATTCACTCAGGGTTTACAGAGCCTCCAGATGATGCTGTTGTCAAATTATTGCAGTCCAGGGTTTTCTCTGTTGCCCTCCTGTGCTTTTTCAGACCTGATTTGTCAGGGGTGTGGGGTGTGTGCAATTAATTGCAGGACGACTCTGTTCAGTGTGGTTGCACAAAGTGCCACTGAGGCTTTAAAGGGGAACTGCCCTTCCTTTTAATGGTTTTAACCTCTCTTTAAAGGTTCTGCAATTCTTTTGCTTTTTGCTGATAAGGGCTGGAGACTTAGGAATGAATTGCCCCTGGAATATGCTTTCTGAACTGGCCTTGTGTCAGTTGCTGTTTCTCTGGGAATGGAGGAGGCTTTAATTACTGGTTTTCCTATTTGTTTTTCTTGTGAAATAGTGAAAAAATAATGATGAAGAAAATCAAGAATTAAAGCCTTCTCCCACAACCAACAGAAATGAACATGGGGCAATTCAGAAAGATGACTGAAGGGGCAATTAATCACAGATTCCCCAGACTGTTAACAGGAAGCTGTTTTGTTCTGGTTGCCCGCAAGGGGAGGAGAGGAGAACAGACTCCACAGGACCTTGGATAAGTCCAAGGGAGCAAGCCTTTGGCCATTGTGGCTGGGGATGGAGAGAACTCTCGTCCAAAGAACAACTGGTGACCCAGGTTTGAGAACGTCTGGACCAGTGTTCCCTCTAACAGAGGTTCCCAGATGTTGTTGACTACAACTCCCAGAATCCCCAGCTGCAATGGCTTTTGTTTTGGAAGTTGTAGTCAACAACATCTGGGAATCCCTGTTAGAGGGAACACTGCTCTGGACTACCTCAGTGCTTAGTCCTCCACCACCCTTATGGAACCTAGAGGAAGGCCCAGTCACCCTGTGGCAGCAAAATCCTCCTCACTGCCACATCCTAGAGAGTAAATGCCAGGGTAACGGAGTGATTGCTTAGCAAGTGTGGAGCCAGCATGGTGTCATGGTTAGAGTGTTGGGTTAACCATGGAGACCTGAGTTCAAATCACTGTTCAGCCATGAAATTCACTAAGTGACTTTGGCCCGTCACTTATCTCATTACTGTCCCTATAAGCCACCCACTGACCTAAGAGCATGCCAAGAAACACAACGTAAGAGCCCTGCTGGATCAGGCCCAAGGCCTCTCTAGTCCAGCATCCTATTTCCCACAGTGGCCCACCAGAAGCCTCTGGGAAGCCCACAAACCAGGAGATGAAGGCATGTCCCCTCTCCTGCTGTTGCTTGCCTGCAGCTGGGATTCAGAGGCATCCCAGTTGCCTCTGAAAACAAACAAACAAACAAACAAACAGACAGACAGACAGACAGATGAACAAACAAACTCTGTCTCTGAGCCTGGAGGTAGCATAAAGCCATCAAGACTAGTAGCTACTGATAGACTGGTCCTCCATGAATTTGGCTAACCCCACTGAAGCCATCCAATTCGGTAGCTGTCCCCACATCCCGTGGCACAGAATTCCATAGATTCATGATGCGCTGTATTAAAAAGTGCTTCACAGGGTTGTTATGAGGATTAACATAACCATGTACACTGCTCTGAGCTCTCTGGAGGAAGCAATACAACATACGAAGCGAGGAACATACAAATACATACAATAAATAATTTGCCATAATTTTAAAAAACAAATATATATTAATTATAAAATAAATACTTGTGCAAATTATTTTAATAACTGGCAAATAATTTTAAATGGGGTCCAGATATTCCTATCCCTCGCCAAACCTTTGGGTTTGAGTAAAGCTATTGTTATTTATAGATCCTTTTTCCCCTAGAGGAACTAAAAACAGGAACATTCTTTCTTGACTGCCTGTTACTGCCTTGGACCGGTAGCAGTTTCCTTACTCCTCTGTCCAGACTTTTCAGTGATTATAGGCTTTTAGTGCCACCAACTGGCTTCAAAGTTTTTCTTTCCTGTCTGAAGGGGTCCTGTATACACCAGCAGACCAGCATGTCTGTGTCGCTGCTGCTGCTGTTACCATAGTTGTGGCTGATAGCCAGAACTAAATTACTCCTGAGTAATCCTGTTGAAATTAAGTAGTCCTGAGTACTTACTTCTGAGCTCCCGAGTACTGTACTCTTGCAAAGCACTGTTGAGTAACTGTTTTTGAGTAACTCAGATGTTTTGTTAGGTTATCGTTATTTACTGTTTTGTCCCTGCCCTTTTCTTCATGGAACTCCGGGCAGTGTCAATGGTCCCATCCCTATTTTATCCTCTCAACAACCATGAGTTCTGGTGGAAATCGAGGGCTAGTTCTACATGTGGGGGACTGATGCCTATGAGCATATAGGGAACCAATGGCTGGACTGCATTTTGAACCCATTCTACCAGTACAGATTTAACACTCTACCATCTTCAACACCCAGGTATTGACTACTTCAGTGAACATCATCCGTTGATTTAGGGGAGATTGACTAGCTTGGCATGTTGACAGGCACCCTGGGCTACTTTGGTCATTCAGCTAAGAAGTAGTTCATTGGCACGATGTGCATCATTCCTCCATTTTGAGACCTATGCAGCAGAGAAGCATGGGGTTGGTAAGGATAAGAACATTGTGAACATTAAAGGTAAAGTGTGCTGTTGAGTTGGTTTCGACTCCTGGTGACCACAGAGCCCTGTGGTTGTCTTTGGTAGAGTACAGGAGGGGTTTACCATTGCCTCCTCCCGCGCAGTCTGAGATGATGCCTTTCAGCATCTTCTGATATCGCTGCTGCCTGATATAGTAGCAGCGGAGATTTCAACCGGCAACCTCTGGCTTGATAATCAAGTCATTGCCCCGCTGCGCCATTAGGTGGTTATGTTGGCCATTACCAGTGGCAAAGATCTTCCAAGTCTTTTCAGCACCTTGGCAATAGACAGCAGCATAGAAATAGAAAGGACGGATACATGGTGGATATCACAACTGGCAAAGTTCTTTCAAGTATTTCAGCACCGGACAGCAGCAAACAGAAAACCACAATTAGCAAGGGCAGGATTAGGGCCAATTTGCAATATTGGCTGCTGTAGCTGGGGATGATGGGAGTTGTAGTTCCAAAACAGCTCAAGGGCCAAAGCTGTGCAGCCCTGTTCTATAACTATAGCAGTACATACATTCACGAATATTAATACTACATTCATAAAGAGATTACTTGTTCATCACATATATCATTCTTTGCATCATCTCGTGAAACATATATTGTTAATTGGTTTTATATTGTTTTTATCGTTTTTGATTTTAACTGTTTAATTGATTTTAATTGGTTTTATTTTAATGTAAACTGCCCTGAGCCATTTTTGGAAGGGCGGTATAGAAATCAAATAACTAACTAACTAAATAAATAAATAAAATATGGACTGAGGAAGGACTGAGGAAGGAGTTTCACAGTAGGAGGCATCCCACAGATTGTGCACACGGTTTCAGAAGTGCAATACTCGTCTGGAACACAAGCTCTCTAATTTTTCCTACCTGTGGGCAGAATGAGTTTCGTTCTGGGCGGCAGTATCAGGGCAGTGTGTGCCCACATGCATTCAGAGTGGGACCTTCTTGATTAAGCCTGAGCAGGATCTAAAATTAACTGAGCGGACATCAAAAAATCAAAACCGCCTTGGGGTTTTCTTTTAACGAAAGGCGGTATAGAAATGTAAAAATAAATAAAAATAAATAAATAAATAATGTGTGAGCGCGCACACATCCGTACGCCTTAGAGGGAACACTGCTCCCAACATAGCGGAACAAGCTCCAAAACTTCCTTGTACTACCGTGACACTAGCCCAAATGTCAGGCATTATATTTAAAAGATAAACAAGTGAAGTAAGTTTGCGATAAGCATCCATGATAGAACTTTAACCACCCTTGTCTGTGGTACTATCATATCTGGCACACTATTCCAGGATGCTTGAAAAGTGATCAGTCCTTCTAGATGCCCTTTGGCCAGTTCAAAGTAACCACAACAAAGCCCCGCTTTGCTTTGAAGATGCCATTGGATTAATAAGGAATGCTGCTTGGGTGCTTAAAAAAAGAGTTTATTTCATTATCAGTTATTTTGATTTTGGGCGGGAGAAAGTTTTTTTCTTTCTGGGATGTCTGAAAACACATAAAAAGTGAAGGGTTAGTATTATCATAAATTATTTCTCTCCTTCACACAGTTAGTATAACATTAGTTGTTCCACAGATTCAATAAATCAGTCAGTCTTTATTACGGTCCTAGACCAGCACAAGAATAAAGGCATGGAAAAAATGTCAAATGTATCACAATCTAAAAGATCATTATTAGTCAATTACTGTCCTACAAAAAATTGTGTATGTATACACACACACACACACACACACACACACACACACACACACACACACATATACTGTTACAATAAAATTACAAACTACATAGCTTATAAAGCCACCATGTCTTATGCAATGAGATTCAATCAGTGGCATTAACACCTTGACTATCTATCAAGTCTGTAAAATTGATTTATATTGTATATGGTTCATGCTATGATCAAGGCTCAGAAGTCACTGAAGACAATGGGAGTTATCAAGAACTTCAAAGGGCATCTTAACCTATGAGTGGATTAGTAAATGCAAGCACTTTGAAGAGAAAAAACATTTTTGAAGTAATTGTTTTGGTATTGATGACAGCTGTGTAAAGAAATAGATCCACATTACATTTTTCATTTGAATTATGGCGACATAGAAAAATTCAAAGGAGCCATTGTTTTATCAACAGCATCGTGCTGTGAAAGATTGCAGATCCAATTAACCCCAAATTTGGTATGGACTGATCAAAAGTATCAGTGATCAAAATATCAGTGATCAAAGTATTCCTAGTAAAATTGTGTTAACTGCTCACCCCTGCTAACTTGCCAAAGAGGCACCTTTTAACATGGTGATTCTCTTTATTTAGCAGGGGGAGTGTAACTTGCCCTATCCACCCCTCAGTTGCTGGTGTCTAACGTGTTTCTTTTTAGATTGTGAGCCCTTTGGGGATAGTGATCCAGCCAGCGTGGTGTAGTGGTTAGAGTGCTGGACTAGGACTGGGGAGACCTGAGTTCAAATCTCCATTCAGCCACGATACATGCTGGGTGATTCTGGGACAGTCACTTCTCTCTCAGCCTAACCTACTTCACAGGGTTGTTGTGAAAGAGAAACTCAAGTATGTAGTACACCGCTCTGGGCTCCTTGGAAGAAGAGTGGGATATAAAATGTAAAATAAATAAAATAAAAATAAAATCTTATTTATTTATTATTTATCTGTGTAAACTGCCCCAAGCCATTTTTGGAAGGGCAGTATAGAAACTGAATAATAAATAAATAAATAAATAAATAATAACTGAATGAGTGAGTCGCTTCCATGAAATCAGGGACAATCTTTGAAATGTTTATTTCATTTTTTTTGAAATATATATATTCCAAATGTGTGTGTGTGTGTGTGTGTGTGTGTGTGTGTGTGTGTGTGTGTATATGGAAGGAAATATGTATATGGAAATATATATATTTGAAAATATATATTTTATCCTACATCACAGAAGATAGCAGATCTTCACATTTAGATACAAATACTGAACATTTTTTATTTCTACATACCTCAAACTCCCAATGCTAAACTTTGTAGAATTGTCAAACATTATAAAATGAGTTAAGTTTCAGTTGAACACTTAATAAATATTTTCCATTTTGTGGTGGTTAGATTTGTACTGAGATAACTTTTTCTTTAAAAGGGGGGATACAGGCTCCATATTTGAAAAGTGTGGGAAACCCTATATGTTTACAAAGCTCAGTCTCTCTTGGTTCTGAAATGAAATGGAATAAAATAAGGGGGCTAAAGGGGTACGCCCACCCAGGTGAAACCATCAGATGCAGAAACAGAGTCTGTGTATGACAGAGGGGAAGAATAAACTGAGGGTCTGAACAGGGAAGGGGCCACAGAAGGAGCAGCAAGTTTGGTGTGTAGGGGGGTGATCTATTGGTTCAAGCCCCCACCCCCATTCAGCCAGATCTCTTGAAATTCTGAGAGGTCCCCCATGAATAAAGGCAACGCAAGAGAGTAAAGACCTAGGCTAGAGAGTCACATGTGGAATCACAGGGTGGTGGTGCCAGAAAAACTACTGTGTGGGGGTTTGCAGAAATTCACATACACTGCTTACAACCACCTTGTAAGGCAGGCCAGTATTCTGGCAGTAGCTCATCAGTAGAGCAACTGCTTTGCCTGCAAAAGATCCCAGGTTCAATCCCTGGCTGCATCTCCTGGTAGAGCTGGGAAAGACCCTTGCTGGAAACCCTGGAGATGTGTAGCCAGTACTGAGCTAGACGGACCAATGGTCTGACTCTAGGGCAGTTTCTTATGTCCCTACGTCCGTTCTGAAGATGGGTAGCCCAGTGGTGGAGTATCTGCCTTTGCACGCAGAAGGTCCCAGGTGCAATCTCTGGCAGCATCTCCAGGTAGGGCTGGGAAAGACTCCTGCCTGGAACCTTGGAGAGCCGCTGCCAGTCAGAGCAGACAATACTTAGCTAGATGGCCCCATGGTCTGACTCGGTATAAGGCAATTTCCCAATGTAAGCGCTGCCTGTGTCCCTGTCTGAGTGAAATTTTTACCTACATGCTGCTAAGTGTGTGGCTGAGCTGCTATTGGTGCGTGGTGAGGGCGGGGGCCGGACTAGTGCCTGGGCTGTACCACTTCAGATTGCAAATGGGGAGTTGCATATCGGAATGTCCCACCATCCAAAATATAACCACCCACCTCAAACCATACAACACACACAAACGTGTGCATGGAAAGCATGCTTGTCAGACTCGGAAGAGGTGGGCCCCGATGCTTGTTTTATTGATTTTTTTTACATTTATATCCCACTTTTCCTCCAAGGAGCCCAGAGCGGTGTACATGGTTATGCACAAAAATCCCCGTGTGGTTTTCTATAGGCAGGGATGGTTGTTGTATAGAGGAGCATCCCCATCTGCAGTCTGAAACGTTGCAATCGAGACAATCAGTAAAAACTAGGGGGAACTGTGAGGGTGGAGCTCAGTGTACACCTTCGCTTATTACACTCCCTCCACACTTGAACTGCTAAAGCAATTCCACTCCGCACGCCTGTCCTCCTGACAGCCAGTGCTGCCCCTTTAAGAACAGGGAGGGAGGCGGGGGAAAGGAGGGGGTAACTATACACCTTGCGAGAGTTCGCTGAAGACATCTCGCGAGATTTGGGTCTAGACGGAAGATGGCGGCGGCGGGAACAGCCACCCCGGGGCCGGAGGAGGGCGGAGAAGGGGAGAGCACGCCACCGGCCGCCTCGGAAGCCTCAGCCGGGGACGCCTCGGGGCCAGCCGAGCAAGGGACCGGAGACTCCGAGACCGGGTGAGGCCTGGCGGCTCGGGCGAGAGAGCCAAAAGGGCATCTTCGACCCTATTGGCTAGGGAGCGCTGTCTCCCGCCGCAGGTGTGATTGGCCAGAATTCTGCCATCCGTCGCAGATTGGCCGGAACACTTCCCCTCTTTAGCCACTGAGCGCTGCGTTTCTTCCTATCCCCGCCCCCTTGCCTTCCAGTTAATTTTCCCAGTGCCAAGTTCCAATGGCGGGCTCCTTTTCCCAGCCACCTCCCTTCTTGCACTCATGGCCTTTTGTCCTGCGTTCTTTTGCTCCTTCTCCCCATTATTCTAACCCAGTATTTATCCCCTGATTTTCTTTTTCCCTCTAGAGAGTTCTATTTATGGTTGTTGGCCATAGTAGCAATAAGGAACCTCCAGGCTCAGAGGCAGTATATCAGTAAATGCCAGATCCTGGGAAGCATCAGCAGGAGGATGCTGTTGCCTTGGTACCCGGCTTAGCAGCCAGGCGTCTAGTTGGCCATTGTGGGAAACAGAATGCTAGAGCCGATTGATTTTTGCTTTGATCCAGTAGGGCTGCTTGCTTGAGATGAGGAAAGACTGCTTTGTGCATGAGCTGACTGCCATCTCTTTCTGCTTTAGTGCTACTATTAGTTTCCTTCATGAGCATATTTATCTTCTACCTACTGATCGTTAATTATTGACATGGCTTGTGCTAGATCAGGTCTGAATAACTTTGGCCCTCCAACTGTTAGACTACTTTCATTATTCTTGACTACAACATCTGTTAACCCTGATAATTGGTCATTGTAGCTGGCGATGATCGGCGTTGCAGTCCAACACCCATCATTCCCGATTTTTGGTTACTGTGACTGAGGATGATGGGAGTTGTAGTTCAGTAAGAGCTGGAGGGCCAAAGCTGGGCTCTAGATAAAAGCACTAGTCAAATAACATTTTTAAGACAGCCATATAGTATGTCTGACTTTGATCATTGTGATCGTCCTGGTCCATCACAACCATATTATTGGTCTAACTTTGACCATTGAACTAAAACTGAACAATATATTAACATGCTTTGAGAGTGTCAACAAGTGTGTGGATAAAGGTGATCCAGTTGACATAGTATACCTGGACTTCCAAAAAGCTTTCGACAAAGTTCTTCAGCAAAGACTCCTGAGGAAACTTAGCGGTCATGGGATAAGGGAACAAGTACATGTGTGGATTGCTAACTGGTTGAAAGACAGGAAACAGAGGGTAGGTATACAGGTGAAACTCAGAAAATTAGAATATCGTGCAAAAGTCCATTAATTTCAGTAATGCAAATTAAAAGGTGAAACTGATATATGAGACAGATGCATTACATGCAAAGCGAGATAAGTCAAGCCTTAATTTGTTATAATTGTGATGATCATGGAGTACAGCTCATGAAAACCCCAAATCCACAATCCCAGAAAATTAGAATATTACATGGAACCAAGAAGACAAGGATTGTAGAATAGAACAATATCGGACCTCTGAAAAGTATAAGCATGCATATGTATTCAGTACTTGGTTTGGGCCCCTTTTACAGCAACTACTGCCTCAATGCGGCATGGCATGGATGCTATCAGCCTGTGGCACTGATGAGGTATTATGGAAGACCAGGATGCTTCATTAGCGGCCTTCAGCAATTCTGCATTGTTTGGTCTCATGTCTCTCATCCTTCTCTTGGCAATGCCCATAGATTCTCTATGGGGTCAGGTCAGGCGAGTTTGCTGGCCAATCAAACACAGTACACTGTATACTTTTCAGAGGTCCGATATTGTTCTATTCTACAATCCTTGTCTCCACCTGTAAATGGAGAGTTTTCACAATGGAGGGAAGTAAGAAGTGGGGTCCCCTAGGGATCTGTACTGGGACTGGTGCTTTTTAATTCATTCATAAATTATCTAGAAGCAAGGGTAAGCCGCGAGGTGGCCAAATTTGAGGATGATACCAGACTCTTTTGGGTAGTGAAATCCAAAACTGATTGTGAGGAGCTCCAAAAGGATCTCTCCAAACTGGGGGAGTGGACGACAAAGTGGCAAATGTGGTTCAGTGTTGGCAAGTGTATAGTGATGCACATTGGGACAAAAAAACCCAACTTCAAGTATATGCTGATGGGATCTGAGCTGTCTGTGACTGACCAGGGAAGGGATCTTGGGGTCGTGGTGGACAGCTTATTAAAAGTGTCGACTCAATGTGCAGCAGCTGTGAAAAAGGCCAATTCCATGCTAGGGAGCATTAGGAAGGGGATTGAAAATAAAACTGCTGATATTATAATACCCTTCTACAAAATAATGGTGCGGCCACACCTCGAGTACTGCGTACAATTCTGGTCACCACATCTAAAAAAGGATGTGGTAGAACTGGAGAAGGTACAGAAGAGGGCAACCAAGATGATCAAGGGCCTAGAGCACCTTTCTTACAAGGCAAGGCTACAACACCTGGGGCTTTTTAGTTTAGAAAAAAGACAACTGCGAGGAGACATGATAGAGGTCTATAAAATCACGCATGGTGTGGAGAAAGTGGAGAGAGAGATTCTTCTCCCTCTCACATAACACTAGAACCAGGGGTCATCCCATGAAATTGATTGCCAGGTGATCTAGGACCAACAAACGGAAGTACTTTTTCACACAACGCATAATCAACTTGTGGAATTCTCTGCCACAAGACGTGGTAACAGCCAACAACCCAAATGGCTTTAAGAAGGGTTTGGATAACTTCATGGAGGAGAGGTCTATCAACGGCTACTTGTCAGAGGGTTATAGGCCGCCTCCAGCAAAGACAGGATGCCTCTGAGTACCAGTTGCAGGGGAGTAACAGCAGGAGGGAGGGCATGCAATCAACTCCTGCCTGTGGTTTCCAGCGGCATCTGGTGGGCCACTGTGTGAAACAGGATGCACGACTAAATGGGCCTTGGGCCTGATCCAGCTGGGCTGTTCTTATGTTCTTAACAGGTAAAGAACTCTTCACTCAGGCCTCTTAAGTTAAAAAATGAAATAAAATTATATTTTATCTGATTGTAACTGATTTTTTTAAAAAACTTTCTTTTTAATTGTTTTTGTATTGTAATTTGTATTTTCTCCCACTCCCCGCCCACTCTTTTGGCCTGTTATGATTTAATGTGTGTTTTTTATCTCATGTTTTAATGTTGTGTTGTAACCCACCCAGAGAACAATTTGTTATGGGGCAGCTAACAAATAAAGTTGTTTATTGTTATTTCTTGTTTACACAGTCAGAGAGGTGTTATTGACTGGTTTGTCTTCTGCAGATCAGAGTTCACAGAACTAAAAGCCTGAATGGACAGTAAAGTGTCTGTTTTAGTATTTGTAGAATGCATAGAAATGCTGCATGCTTGGAATACTAGGGCTCTGATGCTGACTTTCTGTGCCTTCAGAGGGGATGCCTCCCTGGCTGATGTCACTGCTGCCCTGGAGACTGAATCGTCCAGTGGGAAGGATGCCCTGGTATGTGAGCCAATGCTGTTCTGCTAGTCAGTGCTGTTCGTATCTGATGATATGATGATATGATGAATACTTATATAAATATTTATATAATCAACAAAAGTTTGCAAAGTGTGGTTTACATAGAAATAAATAAATAAATAAGATGGATCCCTGTCCCCCAAAGGGTTCATAATCTAAAAAAAGAAACATAAGATAGACATCAGCAGCAGCCACTGGAGGGATGCTGTGTGGAGGCTGGATAGAGCCAGCTGCTTTTCCCCTGCTCAATAAAGAGAACTGCCACTTTGAAAACGTGCCTCTTTTGTTCAGTTAGCAGGGACAAAAACCAAGTCCTGGGGGAGTAGCAGTGAGGGAGGGGTGTTGCCTGCAAGCTGTGCTTGTGGACTTCCCAGAGGCATCTGGAACAGAAGACTTGGCTAGAAAGTTCCCTGGTCTGACCCAGCAGTGCTGCTCTTGTTTTCTTACGTAGTTTGGATGTCTTTTGGGTCCTGAAAAGGATGACTTGGTTTGTTCGGGGCTTTGGAATTAATGTATCAATCCCTGGATACAGCAGTGGACACCCCAGAAATGTCGAGGCCCTTTGAAGTAACTTTCTGTGCTTCTGTGCTTGCTGCTGTGGTTCATGATTCTCAATCCCCGCCCCCTCCAAAACAACGTCTCAGTTTCACAGCTCACACGCAGTGATTGAACCCAGTTACTTGAGGATGCTCATGAGCTGTGATAGCAAAGAAGACAATGGCCGTTTAAAGGAGTTGGAGGGGGTGGATTGCTTTTAAAGGTGAGTGGTTTGATTTTTAACTAAATTGCCTTTTCACCAGAGAGCGTGCGCTACTAGAAAGGGTTTATCATTGCTTGCATGGTTCAGGAGCATTGCCTGCTGATCACAGGGTTCTCTTGAACCCTTCTCATCCCTACTGCCCCCTGAAGGGAACGAAAGCCCCACAGGAGGGAGGCCACACCCTTCTCCACAGGGCCACTCAAGCAACCAGGTAACATGGCATCCCAACAGAAACACTGCTTGAGACTCCTGCTCTAGACTTTGTGTCACATTCTGCATATGCCACTCGTAAAGTGTTCTTCAGAGCCAGATTTCACGTGCTTTCCCTTGGCAGTACTTTTTGGCAGGTATTAAAAAATGCCTCAAGCTAATAGGATCTGTCCTTGTGGCGAAGGAATACTTGAGACAATACAGCATGTTCTTTTGTACTGCTCCTTCTATAAGACTTGCGTGCCAGCTTGATTGCACGCTTGTTATTGAACAGGCCAGGTAGGGACGGGCCTTACTACACACGTTTTCTACTCTATGATGAGCGTGTGGATATTACTTAAAAGGTAGCTAACTTTTGCTTGGCAGCCATGAAAATCAGACAACAAAGGACTGCCAACGAGGTGTAATTTGATCTTGCTACCATTATTATATGTAACTAGCTTTAAGTACCATTGCTCGGGCTGATGGTGCAAGTTTCTCTTTGTTATTGCTTCCATATCCATTTTGTGGCTATACCCATTGCATATCTGCCTGTCTGTGTGAGATGGTTGTCAGGGTTCCTGGGTACCCTATGTTACTTGTAAGGTCCTATGAAGTCATTATGGTGCAAGTTTCTCTTTGTTATTGCATCCATATCTTTTGTGGATATACTTGCTGAATATCCACCTGTCTGTTGTCGGGGTTCCTGGGTATCCTACATTACTGGTTGGGTCCTAGGCAGTCCCTATGCCAAGTTTTGTGCTGATAGCTCAAAGGGCGCAAAAATGCATAGGGAACAGACAGACATTCAGTTTTATATAGAGATAGATTTGCTTTGCTTTACCTATTGTATTGGGGAGGCAGGGGGGGCTTTTTGCTGTTGTGTAATTGATCATTGATCATAAAGTTCTTCTTCATATGCCACTCTCCCCTTGGAGAAAGGGCATAAATGAAGTTCTTCATGGTTCTTTCCATTGGTGTAGCTGTGCTAATGTTGTTACAGGAGGGCATTGGGGACAGTTCTGAAGTTCTGGATACTCAGACCGGCTCAGTAGATGAAGAAAATGGGCGGCAACTGGGAGAGATTGAGTTGCAGTGCGGGATCTGCACCAAATGGTTCACGGCCGAAACATTTGGCATTGACACCACGTACGTAGTACTGTAACTGCTGTCATTTCCTTATTTTTATCATTGGGATCCTGGCAATTTATAGCCGGTTGTTTTGACATCAGTATCTTTGAATAGAACTCATCTCTAAGTATTTATTTGATTTAAAATAGTTACATTCTATGCTTTCCCCTGACATCTGTTCTCCAAGAAAGTAGAAAGCTTGTGGCGACTGATGAAAGTGTCAGGGAGACAAAGATGTGAAAATTATTATTTTTATTTATTTAGCATATTTATAGACTGCCCAAAACTCATGTCTCTGGGTGGTTTGCACTAAAACATTAAAATATTAAAACAGTAATGGATTCTGTAAATATAAAAGCCTGGATGAATAAGTGCATCTTAGGTAAAGGTAAAGTGTGCCATCAAGTTGATCTCGACTCCTGGTGCCCACAGAGCCCTGTGGTTTCCTTTTGGTAGAATACAGGAGGGGTTTACCATTGCCTCCTCCCACACAGTGTGAAATCCTTTCAGCATCTTCCTATATTGCTGCTGCTTGATATAGGAGTTTCGCATAGACTGGGAAACATACCAGCATGGATTTGAAACAGCAACCTTCTGCTTTTTAGTCAAGCATTTTATAACAGCCCTTTAAAAAACTTCCAGAGATGGGGAGGCTCTTATTTTATTTATTTGTTTATTGTTGAATTTTTATACCGCATTTCATTAAAAAAATATCACGGCGGTTTGCAACATTTAAAACAATATAAAACTACAAAAACTGCACAATAAAAATTAAATTGGAATATAAAAATACTACTACTACTAATAATAATAAACTTGTTAGCCACCCCATAACAAATTGTTCTCTGCGTGGCTCACAACACAGGATTAAAACGTACAATAAGAACACATAACATATTAAATCATATCAGAACAAAAAAGGAGAAAAGAAAATAAGAAATGCAATGCAAAGCAAAGCAGTTTAAAAACTCATTTTAAAATTAGTTTAAAATCAAATCAAATCTGAACTGAAAATCAGAATTTAAAAGACCTCGATTAACAAAAAGGTCTTTACTTAGCATCTAAAATAACAAAGTGATGAAGCCAGGAGAACCTCACTGGGGAGGCTATTCCATAAACAGGGTGCCACCACCGAAAAGGTCCTCTCCTGGATAGCCATCCGCCTCTCCTCCTTTGGCAGGGGCACCCAGCGGAGGGCCTCTGAAGAAGATCTTAAGATCCGGGTTGGGACATATGGGGCAAGGCGCTCTCTCAGGTAACCATTTAGGGTTACCAAGCCATTTAGGGCTTTAAAGGTCAAAACCAGCACTTTGAATGGGGCCCAGAAACAGACTGAGAGCCAGTGCTGCTGACAAAGTACTGGCGTAATATGCTCAAAACGTCCAGTCCCAGTTAATAATCTTGCAGCCCTATTTTGTACCAGCTGCAGTTTCTGGACCGTTTTCAAAGGCAGCCATACATACAACACATTGCAGTAATCCAAGCAGTAGGTTACCAGAGCATGAGTAACTCTGGCCAAGCTGTCTCTGTCCAGGTAGGGTCGCAGTTGGCCTAGCTGATAAAAGGCACTCCAAGCCACAGAAGGCAGTTGAGCCTCTAGTGGCAGTGCTGGATTGATGAGCACCCCTGTACTGAGAGCCTGGTCCTTTGGGGGGAGTGCAACCCCATCTAGAACAGGCTGAATATTATTCACCGACCAACAGTACTTCTGTCTTGTCTGGATTGAGTCTCAGCTTATTCACCCTCATCCAGTCCATTACTGCAATAAATCTAATTAAAAGTTTAAAAAACATGTACAATATAACGGTAAGATAAAAAGCAGCAGCAATCAAACACTCATATAAAAGCCTGGGTAAAAAGCTAAGATTTTACTTGCTTTCTAACAAATGTGAGGGAGACTGGGGAGCAGACGCCCCCTCAGAAAGCATTCCAAAGTCTGGGGGCAATAACTGAGAAGGGCCCTGTCCCGCGTGCACAACAGGCACGCCTCTCTCACTGTCACCACTTGGAGCATCCCTGTCCCCCCGATGACCTTGTTGAGTGTTGAAGGATTCCCAGATGTTGTTGGCTAAACTCCCATAATCCCCAGCCAAAGGCCATAACAGCTGGGGATTCTGGGAGTTGTAGTCAACAACATTCTGGGAATTCTTCTGACCGGAAACACTGGTTCCAACTCTCGTCAAGTTTTATGTGAGAAACAGACTCAGCGGCTGATGTCCTGACTAATGAAGCAGGCCTATAAGGAGCAGCTGTGGGGATGCAGCGGAACCAGCCCCACTGGGCCATCTGCTTCCAGTGTATGTGTGCTGTTCTGCAACTCTGTGAGCGGGCTCCTTTTCCAGAGCACTCTCTTGCGCTCCCAGAGCTCTCTGCCACAGCTTGGCATGTGCATGAACTGGCAGATGGCCGGTTTGGCAGTGACATGGGGTTACCTTTAAGGAGCAGAGAGGGTGCTCTTAAACCCTCCCCCCCCGGCTGCGTTTCCCCCACTGGTGCTATGCCCGAAATTGCTGGCACGGGGCAGCAGCGTACCCTCTTGCTGCCCCGGTCAGCGTCAGACTGGAAGTGGTCGGTGCGTGTGTGTGCATGTTCACTGGCCACTTCTGATCTGCCATTGACCATGATGACGAGGGTGCACTGTCACCCTGTGCCAGCGATTTTGGGTGGGGGAAATGTGTGTGTGTGTGTGTGTGTGTGTGTGTGTGTGTGTGTGTGTGTGTGTGTGTGTAAGTAAGTAAGAGCACCCTCCCTGCACCTTAATGGTAACTCCACCACCACCGAACCGTTCGGACTGCCGAATCGGTCTGGAGGTCCGGAAAAGGACCTCCGGTCCGGAGGTCCGGAAAATGTGATTAGCACATTGCTAATCACAGCAGAAGCATGTGTTTCCACTGCGATAGAGGACTTCAGGTGTGTAGGAGAGTACTCTGGAAGAAGCACCTGCTTGCTGTGTTGCAGAACGTTTACATATTGGAGGCAGACAGAGCAGCATGGACGATCCCACGACGTCCCTGTAGCTGCTGCTTCTGCGCCGCTTTGTTAAGATGCCAGCCAATATATTACATGTGTGTAATTCCAGAAGAGGGCAGCGCGGGCTTAGCGAACTGCTTGCTTCTAAACAGACGTTGTGCTAAACTTCCAGGAAAATATGTAGGATGTCAAGGACTTGGTTTGCTCAAATGGTGTTAAAAGTACTAGCAATTAAGAAGAATCAATCAAATCCTTCGAGGGCGGTCATATAGAAGAGGGCAAAGAGCCAAATTATATCAGTCAGTCAGTCATGTTTATTTACGGTCATAGACCAAAATTAGCCAAATTATATCTTAATGGGTTTGAGTTGACCAGAGTGTAAACTTCATGTGAATGCTAGCAGAAACATTTTAATAATAAGACAATGAAACCAGTTACTTGCCCAGGAGGAGACTCTCCTTTACTGGAGTTCTTTTATTTTATTTATTTAAAGTATGTATACCCTGCTCCTCCAGTATACTACTGCTTGGGGCAGCTCACAACAATAAAATAGATACAATGTAAAGTAAAACTAGCAAAATTAACCAAATTAAATAAACAAGTTAAAAGTCCAGACTAAAACCACACGATCAGAATTAAGTTTCAAATTAAAAATTATTTTAATAGCTAAAAATTGAGAATTATAAAAATTAAAGATCCGACCAGACATAACCAAAGACGGAGCATTAAAAAGCCTCTTTTAAAAGATATGTTTTTAGTTGTGTTTTAAAAACACTGAAGAAGGGAGCATGGCGAAGCTCTTCAGGGAGGGTGTTCCAAAGCCGAGGGGCCACAACCGAAAAGGCCCTGTCTCTAGTCTCCGCCAACCAGATCTGTTTTAGTGGCGGGGCCATGAGCAGGGCCTGAGATTATGAGCAGAGGGCCCTGGCAGGTTCATATGGGTGAATGCGGTCTGACAGGTACCCTGGCCCCAAACCGTATAGAGCCTTAAAGGTCAAGACCAGCACATTGAATCTAGCCCGGATGCGGACAGGTAATCAATGAAGCTGCCGCAGAATGCCGACTTGCGCCCACGAGCATCCTTGCAGCAGCGTTCTGAACCAGCTTAAGCTTCCGAACAGTCTTCAAGGGGAGCCCCACATAAGCAGATTCCAGTAGTCCAATCTGGATGTTACCAAAACATCAGTGACTGAGATCAAGTCTGACTTTTCCAACTCTGGTCACACCTTTTAAGCAAAGGCATCTATTGGGAATGTTCTCGCTCTCGATACTCTGTATTGATCAGAGAGATGATGGCTTACGAGGTGCCCTCCAGCTCCAATTCAATGAAAAAATGCTGGATAAGAAATTTGACTTAATTTAGTAAGGTAGAAAGTAGATCTTTATTGACTGTTCCAACTTACAAGCAACTGGAACATATACGGCAAAATGTCCTCTACATAACCAGTCAAAAGCTGAGTGTCCAGTGTTAAAAGGTCCATGTTAAAATTCTACCAAAAAACTAGAAAGATCAGGAGATATACAAATTAATACCTCCAAATTATTACCAATTAGTCATTACTTGGGCAGAACTCTTAATTCTTCATTCAGGTTTGCAGGAAATGGTACATTGCACTGTTAACATCCAGAGAATTTCACAGTCTTTGAAGCCATCATCAAATGGTTAAGTATCTGGCCTTGCACAAGAATTCTTCGAATCCGTAGCATGATTCTTGTGAGGTCAACGAGCGGCGGCAGTACAGAATCTCTACTCCTAAATATCCGTTTTGTGGCTTGCATGGAAATAACCTTAAGCATGAATTTGTGTCCCACCTTGGCTACTGTAGCAACCAGGGTTATTTTATAGGATTATTGTTAACCCCACATTTTTGGACTTTTTATAGGTAGTCACTCTGAGGCATATTAAATTTTTTGTGGCCAGGACCTTGCTTCCTGACTTGTTTGTTTAGCATCGAGCACACCAAGACCTGTGTAAGCAATAATAAAACCAGTTATACTCTAAACACAGCACACTAGAACTGGAATCCTTAACCCACTTACGTTGGAGTAAACCCAGCCGTTTCAGATGGGCCACCCCAGAGGCTCTCATTTGGGGATCGCAGACCTCTGTGTTTACATTTTTCTTGCATTTCCATGAAGTGTTGGGCTTCGGGTTGCATGCTGATATTTCCCTGAAGTGTTTACAACCTTGGTTTAAGCTGACTAAGCATGAAAGCTGGTCAAGATGATTTTGCTGGCTCAGCCTGAACGGAAGGAGCTGAAGAGATTGATTTAATGAAAGGCTTCAGTGCCTAGTTAAAATTGTAAAATTCCTTGCTGTTGCATGGGAATTAGCATTCTACCAGGTTGTACTCTTGGTCCATCTAGTTCAGTATTGTCTACACTGGACAGCTCTATAAATGGCTACTAGTCTGATGGCTATAGGCCACCTCCAGCCTTGGAGGCAAGCTGCCTCTATATACCAGTTGCAGGGGAGCAGAAGCAGGAGAGAGGGCGTGTCCTCACCTCTTGACTGTGGACTTCTCGAAGGCATCTGGTGGGCCACTGTGTGAGACAGAGTGCTGGACTGGATGGGCCTTGGGCCTGATCCAGCAGGGCTGTTCTCATGAAAGCTTCGGCCCCTTGGTTTGGCTTAAGCAGGGGAGAGCACGTCTGAGGCCCAAGCTGTGATGCAGTGGATGGAATTGGTGCTCTGATGATGTCCAGCCTACTTAATATTCCTCCTGAGGATAGCTTCAGCCCAGCAATTCCCAACCTTGAGTCCCCAGATGTTGGACTACAGCTCCTGTTGTCCCCAGCCACAAGAACTGAAGGCTCAAATGGTGTGGATGGGGGGACAGGCCTTAGCTTAGTGGACAAGCATTTGCTTTGCATGCAAAATATCACAGGTTCGATCCCAGGCAGCATCTGCAAATAGGGCTTGGAGAGACTCCTGCCTGAAACCCTGGAGAGCTGCTGCCAGTCAGTGCAGATGACACTGAGTTGGATGGACCAATGATCTGATAAGGCAGCTTCCTATGTTTATATGTGAATTTAGGAACAACGTTCATCTGTCATTTAATATGTGCATTTTAATGGGAGGAAAGCTGATCTTGCGGTAATGAGCATGAATTGTCCCCTTTACTAAGCAGGGTCCATCCTGGGTTTCATTAGCCCTATCTGGGCTAGATAGGTCTTGGACTTGATCCAGCAGAGCTCTTCTTATATATACTAACTGGCAACGGCTCTTCAAGGTTTCAGGCAGGAGTCTTTCCAAACTGTACCTGGATGCTTGGGATTGAACCAGGGTCTTCTGCATGCCAAGCAGATTCTCTTCCACTGAGCTACAACTCATCCCTTTTGTTAAGAGGCAGTGTGATGGTGGGCATTTACTGTGCCAAAAGGATTTTGCAACCATATGTATTTGAACAAACTGATTTTAAAGCTAATCTGCAGGTCAGCCAGCTTGTTCAGAAACAGGAAGATTGGCTTCAGATCTGGGTTGAGAGGGCCCCAAAAGCCATCTAGTCCAAACATGTCCTGTGAGACAGGATGACTCGAGCAAGTGAACCAGGGTGCACTGAAAGTGAACCAGGGTGCCGCTGATTCTCATCTGCTTAGATCAGGTCTTTGGATCTAGGAGACAGCCCCAAAATGTTGCCACCGCGCACTTGACAAAATTAATGGACTTAGTGATGGACGTTCTGAGGGGGTGTTTGTGTGTGTGTTTTTCTTTGCCCCATTTATCATTAACATCAACAGGTGAGTTCTTTTGTTGACTGGGCAAAGACCTTTTGCATAGATCAAACTTATAGCAATTAAGAACAAATATGAATGCCGAAAAGGGTAACTCCTATCGAGTAAATCTCTTTTCATATTAACTAATTTCTAACTCCATTTCCATTACTCCTTCCGGAACTAATTTGAGTTATTTTGTTATTTGTAACAGTAAAGAATTTATTTGCATTAAAATGTCAGTTGAATAGACGACTCAGTTTTAATTTTGTTAGCCAATATTTTTATGAATTGGAGAGGAGAAAGGAGAGAACTCTAATTGTAGGACTCATGACTGTTTTCCAATGGAAAAACAAAAATATTTTTTTCCATTCAGCAGATTCTGGTGTATTAAGTAGTGTATTCAGCTAATTTAAGTGGCAGGATTGTTTATGCAAAATTTGGTATCTGTAGGTCATTGGGAATATGACTTATTTTGCACAAGCAAATCCACAAACACACACTTCAAAATATATAACAGATATTTAGAACAGTAACTGGGCTGCCCGGGTCTAATAAAGATTTTATTAAATATCTCTACCTCTGAATATCCTAGTCTAGGCACCATGGTAAAATTCCTAGGCTCCTAGCATTTGTCAAGCTGGGATTGGACTTGGAGCAGGGTAGAAACATCAGTTTCACTGAGTTAAAATTGGGATACAGGTCCGTGTGTTGTGGGAAAGTTCAATAGAACTTTCTTATATCTGACCAGTCCTTTTTCGTATGCCTTTCTAGACTCTTTCAGCCATTCTGGAACCTGATATTCAAGTATGATTATACATAGGGGGTGAAAACGAACCAACCAATCTTTATTATAGTCTTTGACCAGCATAAAGTAGATTACACAAACAGCATTAAAACAGGCTATGCCCGGAACTGTGAGAGTAGAAAGGCTAGCACTATTATACAGCTACTGTTAAATTGTGGTGAACTATCTTAAAACTGCTGGTAAAATGAGTGTAAAATGAGTGAAACTATATAAAAGCTTTGTTAACATCTTTAAATCAATCTGTGAAACTATAAAATGCTACAGAGTTTAAAACTAAACTAGCTTCACGTCAGTGATGTGAAGCGTGCGCACAATGTGTGTGCGTGCAAAGCATTACTGGGAGCTTTGCAGAGCCGCAGCAGGGAAGGGGCGGCAGGGAGGTATCCTGCCGCCCCAATTACTCTACTAATTACGGCGCCACGGCGGAAAGCGGCGGGACGGGTAAGTAAACCCTCCCGCCGCTCTTAAAGCAACCCCCCGCCCCAGTGCCGGACCGCAGTGTGGCGGTTCTGTGCACACCCCTAGCAGGAGAGAGAGGTGAAGAATTGGCTTGAGCGACCTGATTAATAGCGGAAGGATGAGAGCGATACGCATGTCTCTGTAGAATGGGCAGTGGAGGAGGACGTGCTCTGTTGTTTCAGCTTGCCCAGAATCGCAGGAGCACAGGTGTTCTGAGAAGGGGATCTTCCTGTATCCGCCTTCTAGCACAGCCAAAGGAAGGGCACCACAGTGAACCAGGATAAAGGCCCTTCTGTGTCTTGGGGCTTCCAGCTGCCTGAGGCATACAGCAGGAAATGCCATATATCTTAGTCTTTCATGGATGAGGAAATTCAGGACCTTGCCTCAATTGGTTTGGTGCTCTATGTCCGTTATGTGTTGGTTGATGGTTGTTTTTGCCTGTTCTTAACCCATGGGAAGTGGCGGGGGGGGGGGGAGCCCCAGGGATGACATTTTTGTCGGAAGTGTCCATTACCAGGTGGACTCATAGTTGTCCTGTACTGTTAGGGGACTAGACCCAGTGGGATGAGGGATAAACTTAACCAGTAGTTGAGTATGGCCATCCAAACTCTGGCCTCCACTTTCACCAGACCTGCTTTTAGACGTAAGCTAGTGTTAGAGACATGCCGTGGTACTTGGAGAACTGTTCTTAGGAGTGTGGACTGGACAAGCTCCAATGGGGCGGAGTTGGAGGAAGGGCCCAGTTGAGCGCCATTGGGGAGTTGCGCCAGTGGCTTGACTTCAAACAGTTTAAGGGCTGCAGGTATGTAGAGGCTTCCTCTTGGTTGGAAGAATTTTAGGATGGCTGAGGTGCTCCTCTGTGTGTTTTGGGTAGTGTGAGAGCCGTGAGCTTTTCTGGTGCCGGAGGCATGGAAGACCACCCCCAGGGATTTAAAGCATGAGACCTGTTTGATTTTGTGCTCGTTTATACCCCAGGAGTGTATCTTGGGTCTCTTAGCACAGGCCATAATTTTGGTTTTGTGATTGTTAATTTCCAACTGGTCTTCCTTGCAGTATTGGACAAGGGCCCTCAGAGTATTGGACAAGGGCCCTCTTCTTCTGAGACCTAGGGGGGTCCTGGAGAGAATTGCTGCATCATCTGTGTAGAGCAGAGTAGAGATCTGTCTCTCTGCAAGCTTGGGAGGGCGAAAATCTGGTTTATTAAGGTGACCCACCTTAAAGGGGAAAACAGAATTAGTTTTTAATTTTCTTCATTTTAGTTATCTTGTGTGTTGCTAATTCTGATTCATTACGCTGCTGGAGACATCCTTAAATATGGAGATCTTCCTCCCTTTGGAGACAAGTACTTGTTATCTATTGTGAAGCAGTAAAAGGAGCACTGTGTTTGTGGTCTCTTTTTTTTCCAGATCCTGTCTGCCTTTTATGACCAACTACAGTTTCCATTGTAATGTTTGTCATCACAGCGGAAATACTTACTTCTTAAGAAAACAAGCAAGTAAGCAAGGGCAAATTATTGGGGAAACCTGAGCCTGTTTTCTTTCCTTCTTTTCTTCAGAAGGTGACATTGTCCACTAGCATGGATGCTTGTGGTCAGGGAATGATCCTTTGTTTTTGGAAGCAAGACACCATAAACTGATTATTACATGTTGGAGCAGTGGACACTCAGTATGATTGTTGCATGGGACCTTATAATTGATTTATTGTTTTGTTCTTGAATCTATTATGATAGTCCTATCCATGTTTCAATTATGACATTTTATTTTTAATAGGGATTTTAACCAGATTGTCAGCTGAATCTGTTAAAATAACAGAAAAGCAGGAAATACATTGAAATTATAAATACTTATAATTTATAATTATGAAATTATAAATACATTGAAATTAAGTAATGTTATTCCATTTCTCCCTTCTGTGCTAACAACTTCATCATCCATCCTCTTGACTCTCTGAATTCTTCTCAATTCATTCATAATCTTCTAATCATCCTGGA
This sequence comes from Hemicordylus capensis, assembly GCF_027244095.1. Lineage (NCBI taxonomy): Eukaryota > Metazoa > Chordata > Lepidosauria > Squamata > Cordylidae > Hemicordylus > Hemicordylus capensis. The sequence continues at coordinate 14,369,185 of NC_069664.1, read as the reverse complement.
GTTTATCTAGAAAATATTTTGACTATAGAATGCATCTAAGGATGGTGATTTCCTTTCTGTGTTTTTTTTGTTTCGTAAAGATCTGAAGGAAATGTGTCTTAGTGCTCTGGCCAACCTAACTTGGCAGTCGAGGACCCAAGATGAACATCCAAAAACAATGTTTTCAAAAGACAAGGTATGGTTCCATTATCAATTCTTTAAGAGCATTCGGAGTGCCCGGAATCCTATGGTAGATGATTTCTAGATGGGATGAGGATAAAAACTGGTCCTTGTCCCATAGGGATGTGCACAAAACCAGATTTTGTGGTTTGGTTCAATTTAGAACTGGGCTTGAATCGGTTCGAGTACTGGTTCAGTTGAACTGACCTGTGGTTCGGTTCGAGCTTGAACTAGGCTTAAACTGGCTCTAAACGGTTCTGCCATAGGGAATCATGGGGATTCGAACTGGCCATAATTCCCCGTGGGTAGCACCTAGGGAAACCAAAACAGATTGGGTAGTGCCAACCACCACCCAACCACCAAAGCAATTGGGCAAAGGGGTGACTTTCAAGGAATTGTTATGTATTGTGGACTCTCTGTTTGTAATGACTTCTTTATAGGGAACCACACTGTTCCTTATGAAGAAGAAATGACGAACCGAGAGATTCTCCGTTTGTAATGAGGAGGATCATGTGATTGAGTGCTCCTATGTACTGGGCAGATTCACACAGCATGCAGAACCTACTTGCAGTTAGTGACTGACTTGTCTGTGACCATGTCAAGGCACACCAGGGCAGGAACCAGCGGTTCACTTGGGGCCTCAAACCTGACTGCGTGACCAAGATTTGAAGTTGGCTTGCCAGGCCAAGTGCTGCTTGCCCTGAGACGCACATTATGTCTAGAGATGTGAAGACCAGGGATGCGTGGGTGGGACGGGGGATGGGGGTATTCCCCCCCCTGAAAAAAACTGCCCCCAAACCTGTTTCCCCCCCAATTTCCCTCCCTAGGCCTTCACATCTCTAGTTATGTCTAAATTTACACTCTTCATGATTTGTTCCTGGTGAGCCCACACCCTTTGCCTTTGAGACCAATGGCTGGAAGTCCAGTTGAAGGGCAGTGCAAGGCAGGCTGGGATAGCAACCAGGGCCTCACGGAGCCCAGCCAGAGGACGAGCCTCTGACGGAACCCGGCTGCTTCCAACAAACCAAGAGATGTGATCGTCCACAGTGCCAACTTCAAGTTCCCTCCATATCTCTGGCTGGAGGAACCTTGGGTTCTGCATTATGTGTGAACGCAGCAACTCTCATGAACTCTCTTCCATCTTAGAAAACTAGCATGTCTGGAAGAAGGCTGGGCTGTTAGACCAATGTTCCCTCTAACAGGGATTCCCAGATGTTGTGGACTACAACTCCCAGAATCCCCAAGCAAAGGCGATTGCAGATGGGGATTCTGGGAGTTGTAGCCCACAACATCTGGGAATCCTTGTTAGAGGGAACACTGTGTTAGACGCTTCACCCTTACTGCTGGTTCTCTGTATGGAATATGATTCAGTCATCACACACGCACACACGCACACACACACACACACACACACACACACACACCATTTGAATCTGAAGTGGTACAGCCCACACTGAGCTTGAGACATGAATATACAGCTGCCAGTAGTCTGGCATGATGGGACGGCCGAAATTGCACAGCCTTGCCTTAATCAGTGAAGTGTTGTTGTTGTTGTTGTTTTGTTTGTTTTTACATTGGAAGACACAGATTGAATTTGCAAGTAAATAACAACTTGATTTTTTGACTGGTGCTGTTCTTATCCTTTTACAACTAGGGCTATTGTTTCTTATGCTAGATAGATTTTAATTATGGACATTTATGAGATTATTGCTTATTTGCCTCAGCTGTTGCCTCAGTAGGAATGCAGAGTATAAATCCTTGTAATTAATAAGTAAATACACTTACAGAAAGCTCTCATGCAGCCTACACTTGCTAACATCGCCGCCTTTTTCTGATATAAAATGCTGGAAATGGGAGAACTGGTCTGGTGGTAAGGAAAAGTTGTGCCATCGAGTGGGTGTCGACTCCAGGCAACCACAGAGCGCTGTGGTTGTCTTTGGTAGAATATAGGAGGGGTTTATTATTACTTTATTATTTCTTGTTTACACAGTCAGACAGGTGCTATTGACTGGTTTGTTTCATCCAGACATCAAGTCCTTCCCAAGGACCTGGGATGGCTGAATTTTATCATCAATACTGTTGGTTATTATAGATATTGTCGCAAAATATAGGCTGTTCCCTGTAAAGTTGCTTTTTGTAATTGGCTGATGATGATTTCTGTGGCCCCTATGGTGTTGAGGTGCTCTTCAAGTTGTTTTGGAATTGCACCTAGGGCATCAATTACCACTGGGATTATTTTTGGTCTTTTTCTGCCACAACCTTTCAATTTGTAGATCTTTGTATTTTGGGATTTTTTTCTGTTTCTTTTTCTTCTATTCTGCTATCCTCTGGTATTGCTATGTCGATTATTTTAACTTGTTTTTCTTTCTTCTCAGCTACAGTTATATTTGGTGTATTGTGTGGCAGATGTTTGTCTGTTTGTAGTCGGAAGTCCCATAATATTTTTGCATCTTCATTTTCGACAACTTTTTCAATTTTATGGTCCCACCAATTTTTGGCTACAGGTAGCTTGTATTTTTTGCAGATGTTCCAGTGTATCATCCCTGATACCTTGTCGTGCCTTTGTTTGTAGTCAGTCTGTGCGATCTTTTTACAACAGCTGATTAGGTGGTCCATGGTTTCATCTGCTTCTTTACAAAGGCGGCACTTGCTGTTTGTTGTTGATTTTTCCACTTTTGCTCTTATTGCATTTGTTCTTAGTGCCTGTTCTTGTGCAGCCAGTATTAAACCCTCAGAGGCCGCTGCCAGTCTGTGTAGATGGACCAATGGTCTCACTCGGTAGAAGGCAGGTTCCTATGTCCCTATACAATCTATATGTAAAATGCTAGAACTGTATAGATCATTGAATGTATCTAAAATATTTTGTCTGCTAGTGAAATTTATATTTCATAATCGATTCCCTTTGGTTTCATTCAGGATATCATACCCTTTATTGACAAGTACTGGGAGTGTATGACTACCCGGCAAAGACCAGGAAAGATGACATGGCCAAACAATATTGTGAAGACAATGGTGAGTAATGAGGTTGGAAAGAACAAAATAACACCATCTTTATGAATAAGATTTGGTAACAGATTGAAATTAAAAGAACCATTGACATGAAAATATCCCCACTGCATTGCCCCACGCTTCATTTCTACCTGTTTTTTTAATTGGTTCCTCTGTCCTGCTGCAAAGCCTCCTGTATACCATAGCAAGAAATTCACTTATTTTTACACTGCTCTTCCTCCAAGGAGCCCAGAATGGTGTACATAGTTATGTTTATCCTCACACCAGCCCTGTAAAGTAAATCAGACTGAGAGAGAAGTGATTGGCCCAGAGTCATCCAGTAAGTTTCATTCCTGAACGGAGATTTGAACTCTGGTCTTCTTGCTCCTAGTCAAACACCCTAACCTAACCAGCTAGCAAGTACACCACATTGGCTCACAGCTAGCAGGGGCTCTGGTCCCTGTATCCTGTGGGCTGTACCCTGGAGCCCTGTGGGCTACTGGCCCACAGTAAAACAAACAGCAACAAGAAATCCCACACTTGCTAAGGACTTTTGAATATGCTGCCAATTTTGCTGTTTAAATGTTCTACTGCAGTGTAAAGAAAGAGATGTCTTCTTGGTGAAAGAGCATCCAGACCCAGGAAGCAAAGATCCAGAGGAGGATTACCCCAAATTTGGACTCTTAGACCAGGTATGTCCAACCAGTATTTGATCAATTTAAGGCAGACATGCTCAGCATAACCTGCCCCCCCCCAGCTGTTTTTGGACTAGAATTCCCATAATCCTCAGCCACAGTGGCCAGTAGCCTGGAATCTTGGGAATTGTAGGCCAGCATCTGCAGGAGGGCTGAAGTTGAGCAGATGAACGGATCATTTGAAAGTGTTGCACAATGATGAGTTTTTAAAAGGTAAAGTGTGCCGTCGAGTCGATTTTCACTCCTGGCACCCACAGAGCTCTGTGGTTTTCTTTGGTAGAATACAGGAGGGCTTTACCATTGCCACCTCCTGCACAGTATGAGATGATGCCTTTCAGCATCTTTCTATATTGCTGCTGCCCGATATAGTACCAGCGGGGATTCGAACCGGCAGCCTTCCACTTGTTTGTCAAGCATTTCCCCGCTACGCCACTTAAGGTGACTTTTAAAAGGTAGGCTGTTTATTTGTGCTGGCTGACAGAATGCAGAGCCTACCATCCCCATCATGATCCTCCACTGGGCTGCTGTGCACTTTAAAGCAGGCCCCCCGCATCGTTATGAAGCGGAGGATGTAGAAGGATCCCCACTGTTGTAAATGGGGAGACCTGCAGAAATGCTGCCTCCGCATCCACTAGGCTTGCTCACGCAACCATTGTGGCTGGAAAATTGCCACAACATAATCGGCTGCCCCCCCACCCCCACTGGCCACGAGGAAGCAGGAGGCGGCTGGAGCATAGAGTGTGCTTTGGAGGCTAGTGTGTCCTTTGCTGATGGTACCTCTGGGCTCAGGTGTCTATGGTTGCAGCCTGTGCTATTAGCCCAGGTAGGAGCAGCAAGTGGGTTCTCATGATAAAATGATCACCAGGAGCAATCAGGGCTGGAGGGAAATGTGTGAGTTCTGACAATTCTGGGTAGCTCACTTTCCACTTGGGTTTTAACAGTCGTGTGAACCAGCAAATTTTTTCCTAAGTGCTTGCTTTGTAGACTGCAGCTGTCCCAGGGTGGGCCATTATGGTGACAGTAAACTGCCCATCATATTAATTAGGAGAGGAGAGCTGGTCTTGTGGTAGCAAGCATGACATGTCCTCTTAGCTAAGCAGGGTCTGCCCTGGTTGCTTTTGAATGGGAGACTTGATGTGTGAGCACTGTAAGATACGGTAAGATACTCCCCTCGGGATGGAGCCGCTCTGGGAAGAGCAGAAGGTTTCAAGTTCCCTCCTTGGCAGCACCTCCCAGATAGGGCTGAGAGAGATTCCTGCCTGCAACCTTGGAGAAGCCACTGCCAATCTGTGTAGACAATACTGAGCTAGATGGACCGATGGTCTGACTCCGTATACGGCAGCTTCCTATGTTCCTAACGACTTACTTTATTTTTTAAATTTCAAAATCCTGACCTTCAACATGAGGGTTTCCAGCACAGCTTATAAATAGACATACCAATGAAAAGAACATGATAAAGCTCCTCTTAGTGAGGACAGCCAAACAAGGCAAGATGACAATAGTATCAAGAGAGGCTAACAGATGGAAAAAGTTAGAAGGCCTGCATTTTTCTCTCTTTAAATCTTGACATAGTATTATAATTTTTTTTTAAAAAGAGTGAGCCTCCATGGTGAGAGCATTCCAGAACTGGGGTGTTATCAAAACATACAAACAGCCCTGTTAGATCAGGCCAAAGCCCGTTTAATCCAGCATCTTGTTTCACACAGTAGCCCATCAGCTGCCTCTGGGGAGCCCACCAACTCAAGGTTGGGAATTGCTGGGCTGAAGCCATCCTCGCTTCTCAGGAGGAATATTAAGTAGGCCAGACATAATCAGGCCTAGTTGTACCCTGAAAGCACCAATTCCATCCACTGCATCACAGTTTGGGCCTCAGACGTGCTCTCCCCTGCTTAAGCCAAACCAAGGTGCTGAGGCTTTCATGAGAACAGCCCTGCTGGATCAGGCCCAAGGCCCATCCAGTCCAGCACCCCGTTTCACACCGTGGCCCACCAGATACGTTCAAGAAGCCCACAGGCAAGAGGTGAGGGCATGCCCCCTCTCCTGCTGTTGCTCCCCTGCAACTGGCATTGAGAGGCCTCCTGCCTCTGAGGCTGGAGGTGGCCTATAGCCACCAGACTAGTAGCCATTGATAGACCTCTTCTCCATGAATTTGTCTGAGCCCCTTTTAAAGCTGTCCAAGTTGGTGGTCAAGAGGGTCCCCTCCAACTCTTGGGTGGCACCTGGTGCAAGGCCTCTGTTGATTATCTCTGCCTATGGCAGGTTTGTGTGTAGCGGTCGGCAATCCTGCAGGTAATTAGGTCCTAAGCCACACAGGATCAGCGCGCTGAACTGTGTTCTGAAATTAAGCAGTAGCGCTGTTGAAGCACTGGGGAGTAGTCGTCATCCCACTCACTGCTCCCTGTTGGCAGCCGAGCAACTGTATTTTGAACTGAGTGCAGTTTTTGAGGGCAGCATAGGAAGCTGCCTTATACTGAGTCAGACTGTTGGTCCATCTGGCTGAGTACTGTCTGCACAGACTGGCAGCGGCGCTCCAAGGTTTCAGGGAGGAGTTTCTCCCAGCCCTACCCAGAAATGCCTGGCAGTGAACCTGGGACCTTCTGCAAGCCTGCAGATGCTCTTCCGCTGTGTTTTGGCCCCATCCAGTGTTCCCTCTAACAGGGATTCCCAGATGTTGTGGACTACAACTCCCGTAATCCCTAGCCAAAGGCCACTGCAGCTGGGGATGCTGGGAGTTGTAGTGAACAACTTCTGGACATCCCTGTTATAGGGAACAGTGCCCCCCCCCATCCCTAAAGGGGAATACCTTACCGTGCTCACATGTCTCCCATCCAACTTCAAACCAAAGTGGACCCTGTTCAGCAAAGGGAGCAATTCATGCTTGCTACCAAAGACCAGCAGTTCAGTCTGGAGATCACCAGAGCATACATCAGTGTGGACAGGCAATGCCATTTGGCCTTCCAGTGGTAAAACTGGATTTATAGGCATCCACAGAGCGTGAACCTGATCACGTTTACTGTCTCTTTGACTGGCAACAGCTCTCCAAGGTTTAATGCAGAGACCTGTCCCAGTCTGCTGCCTGAAGATTTTGGTGATTGAATCTCAGTCCTTCTGTATGCAAAACCGGTGCTCTGAGTTATATCCTTTCCCATACCAGAAGCTTGGATGAATGTTGTGATTGAGGTTCTTGTCAGAGATTTTCAGCCTTTGTTACATTCTGTATATTTCTGCCTGATAAAAGATATGCTATGCCTTGAAAGCTTCTAAATTTTGAGCAGTTACATTTGATGGGAATGGATAGTAAGGCTTAAAAAGGCCAAGAGCATAACTGTGGAATGGTACTTGCGTTTTTGTGTTTGTTTGTTTTTTAGGACCTTGCTAATATTGGCCCTGCATATGATAACCAGAAGCAGAGCAGTGCTGTCTCTACTAGTGGAAATTTAAATGGCAAGTTCTTCCTTCTCCTCCTCCTCCTTCCTTTTCTAAACAAAGAAAAGTAGTTAGGAAAGTTTGAATTGGTATGCTTTTCCTCAAGTCCTATAGCTGGGTACATCTTTTCTTTATAGATCCAGAGGTGTACCCCAAGATTAATTTAACAATTAAATGTAAGTATCTAAGAACTGTCAGAAATTGCATCCTCTTAGACCTCTTTCTGCCATGATACTTAAAAAATAAACTCAGCGTTGTTTTTAAGTCATACTGCTGTTTTAGGAATGAACTTTAATCTCTGACAAATTTGGCTTCCACATATGTATGCTGTTTAACAGTGGAAAATACTTATCAGTTAAGACACTACTTTTAAAATTATTGAACTGGGTTGGGGAATCTTTATCTGGTTTGCTAGCTGGCAAAATCCACGTATACCATAGAACAGAGGTTCCCAAACTGCGGTCTTCCAGATGTTGCTGAACTACAACACCCATCATCCTCAGCTACAATTTATTGTTGTAGTTTATGGGAGTTGTAGTTCAACAACATCTGAAGGACGACAGGTTGGGAACCATGCCATAGAATCTGCAGCTGGTTGGTCCTGATTGGTCTATCCAGATTAGTCTATCTAGAGATCATCTGTCACCCCAGTTTCAGGGAGAGGAACGATTGTCATTGCCCTTCTGTTTCACCACATGGAGGTGTGTCCCTAAGAATAGGCAAACATGGTGGACTAGACAGCTCACCTCAAAGTGAATTTCTCTATAAAAATAAGAACATGGCTGTGCTCCTGCACATCTCCTATGTGTTTTGATGAGCCCGGTGCTGGAGAACTTCTCAGAAGATTGTGTTCTATGTAAACTTGGCCTGAAGTAAAATGTATGGTGATCAAGTGCTTCAGTTTAGGTTGGTGCTTCTTTCTTGTGGTAAGGACATCATACTGTGGTGTGTTTCTTTTTCTCTATCTCATTAAAACTTGACAACTACATGGTGCAATTCTATTCTTACAGGTGGAGCCTCTTTGGGAGGTGAATATTTACTTTTCAGCTTCATAAAACTTAAGTATTGTGGTTTGAAAAGCTTTTTTGTGTGCGCGCGCCAAATTGTCTTAGAAGCTAAAGATAATCCAAAGCACCTCACATAGAAATTATGGGTGTCATCGTTAATATAAAACATTAATTCCACTCTAATGTGAAGCATTTACAAGCTTTTAATATGGTCATATTCTGCCTTCCATGGGTCACTAAAAGCCTTTTCCAGTTCAAATTTATTCAGCTGACTGGGTTTATGTGGGAGACCTTGAGGCAAATGTTTGGTGATAACCTTACCCTCAGGTTTGTTGTTGGAATGTGAGTTGTTACCTCCCTGAGCCATGATGATTTACCCATAACTATAAATAAGAAATGCAAGCTGCAGAGAAAAATTGACACTCTACAAATTTATGTTTCAAATATCACTCCTCCTCACTGGCTTTCTCTTTGCTTAGGTTTTAAACCCAAGCTTATGCTTTGATGCTGGATTCTGATAACCAGTTTATTTTATTTTATTTTATTTTGAAAACATATTGAGCCCTTTCTCACGAGCAAGAGGACGAGCGGGGAGGAAGCCTTAAAAAGCTTACCTCCCACACAGATGATCCGGTTCTACATAGGAAGCTGCCATATACTGAGTCAGACCATTGGTCCATCTTGCTCAGTATTGTCTATACCAGGGATTCTCAACAGTTGGGTCCCCAGATGTTGTTGGACTTCAACTCCCATAATCCCCAAACAAAGGCCATTGGGGCTGGGGGTTATGGGAGTAGAAGTCCAATAGCATCTGGAGACCCAAGCTTGAAAATCCCTGGTCTATACAGACTGGCAGCGGCTTCTCCAAGGTTGCAGGCCGAAATCTCTCTCAGCCCTATCTTGGAGATGCTGCCAGGGAGGGAACTTGGAACCTTCTGCTCTTCCCAGAGCGGCTCCATCCCCTAAGGGGAATATCTTACCGTGCTCACACTTCTAGAGACTTCCCATTCATATGCAACCAGGTTGGACCCTGCTTAGCTGAGGGGGCAAATCATACTTGCTACCACAAGACCAGCTGTCCTCCCAGGAGAGCCTCCTCCCAGGACAGATCGCCCACCCAGACAATTACTGGCTGCTGCTGGTAGCTCCAAAGGTCAGGGTGCCGGACGCCCCCCGCCCGAGCTCTCATAATGCACTGCACAAGCCAGCTCTGGCTGCAATCTCAATCGGCCCGCCCTGGTGGCAAGCTGCCACAGCTGGCAGACGATTGTCGAAACAGGAGAGCGCTCACGCTCCTAACCTCGTTTTGGAGTGTGGCTCTGTAGGCGGGTTGCTGTGGCGGCAGCACCAGGATAGGGCCTGATCCTGGCAGTACAGACACACGTGCAAGACCAGGCTGAGCTTCCTTAGCCCAGTTCTGCACACACACGTGAATTGCTTCATTACATCCCACCTTTCTTACCAAAGGCAGCTAACAATTCAACAAAATATCATAAAGGGAGGTTAAAAAACAAACCCGTACGATCCACAAATAAAATCCCCTCTCCAAATTACCACCCAGCTACCATTCAAGCATCACCCTACCCCGGAAGAAAAATGGAAAGGCCAGGCTTTGACGCAATGCCCGAAGAAGTGTGGAGGTGGCTCCATCAGGCCCCTCTGGGGAGGGCACTCCACAGAGTTAACACATCGGCCCTACTGCTGCTGGGTGTCTGCTGTACTTCAGAAAGTGCAGGCATCGGGAGCAAGGCCTTGGATGATGATTGGAGCATATGGGAAGGCACAAATGGGTGATGATGGTCCTCAAGATAGCCAGGTCCCCAACTGTTCAGGGCTTCAAAGCAGTGTTCCCTCTAACAGGGATTCCCAGATGACTACAACTCCCAGAATTCCCAGCTGCAATGGCCTTTGCTTGGGGATTCTGGGAGTTGCAGTCCACAACATCTGGGAATCCCTGTTAGAGGGAGCACTGCTTCAAAGGTCATAGCCAGCACCTTGCGTGGAGCCTGGAAACAAGTTGGTGACCAATGCTGATCATGTCAGGTTGGGCTGAGGTGCTCTCAAAGGACACTCCCGTTAAGACCCTACTGCCACCTGTTGTATCAGTGGAAATTTCTGAATGCTTTCCATAGTGAGCCCCGCATAAAGCACATTGCAGTAGGCCAGCCCCCAGGGATAACAGCAGCTCCATCGGACCTTTCCAGATAAGGCTGCAGATGGCAAATCTGCCAAAATAAGTAAAAGGTACTTCGTGAGAAGTCCGGGATTGAGGAGCTTCCCCCAGACTATGAGCCTGACCTTAATGGGGTTAAGATTTTATCCCTCCTTAAATAATAATAATTGTTCTTATTATTATTATTTATTCCACATCGATGCAAGTTCTCAAAGTGATTTACATAGGGTAGGAATGATAAGAAGGTTCCTGGTCCCCAAAGCACTCACAGTCTTTAAAAACACACACAGACACAGCAACAGCCACTGGAGGGATGCTGTGCTGGGGCTGAATTTAGCTTTATTGCTAAATATAAAGAGACCCACCACTTTGAAAAGTGTCTCTGCCCAGGTAGCAGCTGAGTGTCCTCCTCCATGTCAACCATTTTGCAAACCCGGTTCAACCTTTCTGGTGACTGGTGCTTAGGATTGCCATATTTTGGCTTTCCAAATCTGGGTGCCTAATTTGCACATTATGTAAATTGATTCAAAAACAATTTCTGAGCAGAATAGTGATTGCATGTTTTGCTCCATAACTCGGCTTCGACAAGGGCTGGAGCTTAGCTTTTTTTTTTTTTTTTTTTTTTTTTTTAATGAAATCTGAAATCCGGGAGAATCTGGATGGGCTGAGCAATCTGGGTGAGATGCTTAAAATTCAGGTGAAACCCAGATTTCTGGAGGGCATGGTCACTCTACTAGTGGGAGATGCCAAAGTGGCAAAGGAGAAGCCTCCATTTTTATTTTGACCCTGAATTCAACAAGTGTAGACTGATCCATGGCTGTGCAGAATATGATACTTTCGTCAAAGGCCTCATTTCCTTACACTGCCGGAGGGATGCTGATAATTTCAAAGCTTGCTACACTTGTAGTTATGGAACCTTATGCTGCTGTTTAAAGGTATTTGTCTGCAGTGCAACCAACTCTGTCATCTCTGGGTTAATCAGAAGCCAGGAACTGATTTATTGAGGCAATCTGCCATAGCACACCATTCTACACAGAAGCCCATTCTTTTAATTGCTCAGATTGGAGTCACTGCACCATAGTTTTGTATTTAGTAACCTAAAGTGAACTGCAGTAATTCTATGTACAGGAATTAACGCACTTACACATTCAGTGTTTCAACACTTGATAACCCTCATTGTAAATATGAAACTGGTATTAAGGACCGGTTGTTCATCATCCTCATCAAACACTTTATTTGCTAGCCACCCCATAGCAAATTGTCCTCTGGGCGGCTTACAACACAAGATTAAAACATGAGATAAAAACACACATTAAATCATAACAGACCCAAAAATAAGTGTGTGTGTATGAAAATACAAAATACAATACAAAAACAAATTCAGAACTTACAAAAAAAAAAACCAAAAACCTGGTACAATCACATCTAAAAAAGGCCTGAGTGAACAAAACGGTCTTTGCCTAGTGTCTAAAAGAAAAAGTGATGAAGCCAGGAGAACCTCACTGAAAGGCTATTCCATAAATGGGGTGCAACTACCAAAAAGGTACATGTAACCGTACTTGATTTTACACATTAGGCCCATTCGCACGTTATGCTCAACACTCGTACAATGAGTGTACAGTATTCGCAGGTACAGATCTGTACTCAGGTACAGTCATTCACATGTTATGTTGAACACAGGTACGAGCAGTATCTTGGTATCTGTACCATGCATTTGAAGGGCCTGTATCCAGGTTCACTTTTGAAATGACCACAGGTATAATCATACACACAAACACATGTACGAGGGTACAGACCTCTGTACTCTCCTGCTGCATAATTTCTGAATCAAGCTATTGTTATCAAGCTCTCGTGCAATCATTATTCCTTTGCAACTTCTAGAATTGCTGCAGTCTCGTGTATGTGTGTACTTCTGAGTAACACTTGGTGTGGGCACACCATGAGCTTCATTCCAGCACTGGACGTTATTGCCCATAAAAACTGCCCCAAAGTATGTTAGGGAGAAGCTCATCAGCTATTATGTAATTTTTAGTATGCGTCCTAAGAAAGCACATTTAAAATATTGGAGGTCATCCAGGGGTTTTAGGAATGTTTATAAGACATACAACCACTGTTCCCTCTAACAGGGATTCCCAGATGTTGTTGACTTCAACTCCCAGCATCCCCAGCTGCAGTGGCCTGTGGCTGGGGATTCTGGGAGTTGTAGTCCACAACATCTGGGAATCCCTGTGTTAGAGGATACACGGCATACAACCGTTCATAATATTTGCAGACCTTACTGGCCTGAGCGCCCCTGACCTTTGAATTCTCAGTGTTGGTTCCAGCCTTCAGGAACACAGACACAAGGCAGATTCTCTTAGGGACGTCGGAAGCTGCCTAATACCAAGTCAGAACCTTGGTCTGTTTAACTGTTTAAGAGAGCAAGTGTGGTGTAGTGGTTAGAGTGCTGGACTAGGACCGGGGAGACCCGAGTTCAGATCCCCATTCAGCCATGAAACTAGCTGGGTGACTCTGGGCCAGTCACTTCTCTCTCAGCCTAACCTACATCACAGGGTTGTTGTGAAAGAGAAACTCAAGTATGTAGTACACCGCTCTGGACTCCTTGGAGGAAGAGCAGGATATAAATGTAATAAATAAATATAAATTAAATCAAAACTCCATGCTCCTTACACTGACTGGCAGCAGCAACGCTCCAGGGTTTCTGGCCGGAGTCTTTCCCAGCATTTCCAGGAGATGCCACCAGGGGTTGCACCCGAGACCTTCTGCGTGCAAAGTAGATCCTCTTCCACTGGACTACAGCCACACACCCGAATCGGACTATCTTGCAGTAGACCGTGCTCATATGTAGTAATCCATCCCAATGCAAACCAGAGCAGGAGAGCTGGTCTTGTGGCAGCAAACATCAGTTGTCCCCTTTGTTCAGCAGGCTCCACCCTGGTTTTCATTTGAATGGAGACTACATGTGTAAAAAATAATAAATAAAAAAATATAAAATGTGTGAGCACTGTGAGATTCCCCTGAGGGGATGGGGCCGCTCTTGGAAGAGCACCTGCAGGTTTGTGTGCAGAAGGTTCCAAGTTCCCTCTCCGGCATCTCCAAGAGGGCTGAGAGAGTCTCTTGCCTGCAGCCTTGGAGAAACCGCTGCCAGTCAGCGTAGGTAATACTGAGCTAGATGGACCAAGGGTTGGACTTGGTATATGGCAGCTGCCTGTGTTCCAGACTGTGCTTGGCAAAGGGGACAATTCATGCTTGCCAGGGCAAGTCTGGCTCATCTCCCTTGGTCCCGGGACCTTCAGCATGCAAAGCAGAGCTATGCCCCCATCCCCAGTGGTGGTTCCATGGGCGTGCATGCTTATCTGTAGGAAAAATAGTGAAATAAACCAACAAAGAAGTGGGGAGGGGAGGTCTTGTTCACATGGACAAAACCCAACATGCCACCACCAACAACAGTAATTTGTGGGCACTGCAGAGAAAAATCTTTGTGCTTTTGGTTTCCCCTGTTTTGTTGTCTTCAAATAGTGGGTGCTTACAGCTGATGCGGAAGTTGTCTGTCAAAGCCTATCTTAAACTTCTTGTGTGGCGTTGAAATGAGTTGAATTCTGATTGCAGCCCGCTTTCTTCCTCCTGTCTCCCCTGCCTAAATCAAATCCCACTTTGTCTTCGTGTGTTTCGGATCTCCATGAAAGAGATGGCAAGGAATTGTCTTCAAATTTTATGTCAGAGACGTCAGAGATTTCTGTTTAAATAATGTGACTTGTTCTGATTCATCTGCTTAAACTGGTGCTTTGATTGGCACAGGCGCAGGCCAAGAAATGAGCAGGACATAAACTATTTTAGGCAGTAAAATGTAAAATTCTACTTTCCACCTAAAAGACGTCTGGTTTTGTTGAGATTCAAACACCTCCAGGGCATTTGAACAGACCTATCCTCTGCAATGTCATTTGAACATATATTTGTGGTGTGTTCCTTCCCCAAGGGGGTATCGTACCAGGAACTACTGGGAAAGGCAGAGGCGCAAAACGCAAGCAGCAAGACGGAGGGACCACAGGAACAGCCAAGAAAACCAGAAGGTACGTAGAAGAGAGAGCCTCTTGCTCTGTGCATGATAGAAACGGGGAGCGGCAGTTGTCTAACTAAGGATACACATATCTTGTTTCAATATAAAGCTTAATTTGTGCCGTCGGGTCGTCTTCGACTCCTGGCGCCCACAGAGCCCTGTGGTTTTCTTTGGTAGAACGTAGGAGGGGTTTTTATTTTATTTATTTATTGTTCAAATTTGTACACCGCTCCAAACTTTCGTCTCTGGGCGGATAACAATAGCATAAAACAAGTTAAAAACATTTACAAAAACTTAAAAACCATTTAACAATTTAAAAACAAATTAGAGATTAAAACTTTAAAAATTTAGGAAGCTGAGAAAGCTTGGGTGAAAAGATCCTCTTGCTCCCTAGGCAAGTTACTTCCCTGCTGCGCCATTAGGTGTCTGATTGTTTCAATTTACTGGCAGTATTTTCCTGCCCGTATGCTCAAGTTTAAAATAATGGCTTATAATTTATAGGCATGGTGCAGTAGAGGAAAGAGATGATGTGAAAAGAAGAAAATAAGCAAAATCCAAGTATCCTGACCACTTCAGGAGACAAATGGCAGTTGGTCCCAACCAGGCTAGTGGAGACGGGTCTGGGTCCTGCAATAAGTGTCTCCTGTAACAGGGATTCCCAGATATTGCTGACTATACCTCCCATAATTCCCAGCTGCAGTGGCCATTGGGCAGGGATGATGGGAGTTGTAGTAGTCAACCAGGTCATTCTCACGACCAGCCCTACCTAGGTAGGGTAGCGCTAGCCCCAGTAGGTCTGGTTGTGAGAACCGCCGTAATCGGGCCTGAATCGCGCTCC
This sequence comes from Hemicordylus capensis, assembly GCF_027244095.1. Classification (NCBI taxonomy): domain Eukaryota; kingdom Metazoa; phylum Chordata; class Lepidosauria; order Squamata; family Cordylidae; genus Hemicordylus; species Hemicordylus capensis. Next base: position 14,353,842 of record NC_069664.1, on the reverse strand, counting down.
TCACGCAGTGCATTGTGGGATATGGGAGGACGCAGCCTGCTTTCCCTCCTCCCCTTCACCACTCCAGGATCACTCCTGCACCGGTCGTGTGGGCACACAGCGCAAGCAATCCCAGAGCAGTGACAATTGGGGGAGGTGGGGGAGGTAGGTTGCGTTGACTGAGTAACCTCCTCTCCTCCCACAGCCTGGAAGTCTGTGGTGCTTCTGCTTATCTCTCTATATAATTCTCTAAGACGTACCTGTCGCTAATCCCATGTGTCGCAGCTCTCGCGAGAGTTCACAGGCGAGGGGAGGGGGAGAGGAAAGTGGCTGCGGGGAAAATAAGGCTGATGGACAAGCCAGCAAACGGGACAGGCAGGTGGGTGGGGGAGAGAAAGTAGCGGAAACAGCCAGCGGAGGGAGGAGGGGAGAAAGCGAAAGCAGCGGTGAAGAAGAGAAAGCGGCTGGGGGTGGGTGGGGGGAGAAAGCGGGAGAAAACCTTGGAGGGGGGAAGAGGAGGGGGGAGGGCTGCAATAGAGGGCCCAAGAACGAGGGAGAAAAGCACAGATGCCCTGCACCTAGGCCAGCTAGTTATTACTTAAAATATTTATACCTCGCTCCTCCAGTGCTCAACTCTTGGGGGCGGTTTGCAGCATTAATAAAATAGATACAATATAGAGCAATTAATAAAATTAACGTATTGCTTTTATCATCTCTCCCTGTTTCTTTCTCCCTTGCCCAGCGATCCTTTGTTCTCTGCTCAGCGTCTCCCACCCCACGGTTACCCGCTGGAGCACCCTTTTAATAAGGATGGGTACCGTTACATTTTGGCAGAGCCGGACCCCCACGCACCTGACCCAGAGAAGCTGGAGTTGGACTGCTGGGCGGGGAAACCGATTCCTGGCGACCTCTACAGGGCATGTCTGTATGAGCGGGTGCTCCTCGCTCTGCATGACCGAGGTACGGAACTCCCTAACGTTTGTCGAAGGCTTCCTGTCCGGGCCGGCCAAAGCAGATTTTTTTTCCTCTCTAGGCAAGGAAGCCAATTGTGCTGTGGGCTGAAATGGGGCAGGCTCCCTATTACCTGGAGAAGCTCTGCTTCTGGTTTTCCATTTCTCTTTATGACACGCTTCCATTGGCCTAAGGGTAGGCTATGGAGGCTCTTAATGACTACCGCTCCTGTATTTTTCTCCCCATCCCTGCCACTCATTCTGTTCCATATCAGAAGTCCTACTCTGTCTCCATCCCCCACACAAATGAATTGAGGGGTTGAGATGAGAAAACAGTCCACCGCTAGAGATTGCTCACTGGAGAGGTTCCAAAACGACTCGAGGTGTGCTTAATTAGAGAGGTGCCGAAACGATTTGGGATGTGCTCGTTAGAGAAGCACTGAAATGATTCCGGTTGCCGCAGCCTAAATGTTTTGGCGGGAGGGCGAGTGCTAGCCTTAAGGAGCAGGACACAGGTCTTTTCCTGCTCTGGCACCACCCCACCGCCATTCCAATCATGGTGCTGTGCAAAAGGCCATGCTTGGATGTTTCCCTCTTCCCAACAGCCTAAGCGTGGTGCTGGCACACACATGGCATCCATGCACGCGTGGGTGCCATTTGTATGGCTGGCAGCACCATGCTGACCCTGTCAGTGGCACCCACGTGTGCACGGACGCCATGTGTGTGCTGATGCCCCAGCGGTAGAGGAGCAAGGAAGGAAGGACCTGCATTCCTGCTCCTTAAAGCTACCACTCTCTGCCCCTCCCCTCCCCACCTGCCCGAAACATTTCGTGCACATCCCTAGACACCACCTTATGGGCGGTCGTCCCCAGGAAGCGTCTTTGCCCTACGGCTGTGTTGCCCACTTCCTGGCCATGCCACGGCTTTTCATATGCTTTGGGAGGTGAAGGTCTGCTACTTATTTATTTATTACCATTGATTTTTACATCCCGCTCTTCCTCTGAGGAGCAAATGGTTTATGTTTGTTTATCCTCACAACAGCTCTGTGAGGCTGAGAGAGAAGTGTCTGGCCCGGAGTCACCCAGGGAGTTCCGCGACTGGACAGGAATTTGAACATGGGTCTCCCTGGTCCTGATCCAACACTAACCACACGGGCTCCCCTAGTCTTGCTTGTCTTTGCTGCTGTGTTATTATATGCTATTCTTGTGTTGGGCCTTTGGGGGATTCCCTTTGTTTACTGTTGTTAACCACTTTAGGTTTTTTATTTATTTTATTAATAAAGTGGGATATACTGTACAATTTTATTTTTTTTTAAATCCAAGCTCAGTTGTATTTAGTTGTAGGAGGTGGAGGTAGCTCAGTAGCAGAGCATCTGCTTGCATGTAGAAGGTCCCAGGTTCATTTCTGGCAGCATCTCCAGGTCAGGCTGGGAAAGATCCTACCTGTAGCCCCAGAAAGCTGCTGCCGGTCAGAGTAGACAGTTCTGAGTTAGTTGGACAAATGTCTTGACAGTAGACAGCAGTTTCCTCTGTGGCAGAGACCTGCGGTAGCCTCTTAGCCTTGTTAGTGCATTATGTCAACATAGTGCTGGATTATATGTCAGTCTACAGATAGAAAGCAGGATGGACTTGAATTGCAGAGCTGGGGACCCTCAGGTTTAAACAGATCGAGATCTACTGACTTGGCTTCTTAAAGTATGCCCTTCCTTTTTAAAAGGCGCATTCTAGCTCAGCTAAACGTCCTGGCCTTGATGCTGGAATAGCTCGTGAGATTGTCTGGCCCAAGGTTAGGAAGGAGATTACAGTTTTCCCTTTGGCTTACTGTACACAGAGAGTCACAGTGTGGGCTTTCCCTATTCACATGCTAAGAATATGCCCTGGAAGCACGCCGCAAATGGCAAGACAGCATCATTGCTTGATGAAAGGCTCAGAGGTTAGGAGGACGTTTAAATTTCGGAATAGATCCTAGAGTGGTTGCAAGGCACGCTCCTTGACTAGGGCTGAAACCATTCAACACTACAGAGATGTGTCCATTCAGCCATTTGGGTTGTTTGCATACTTATAGAGTTATTTTCCACCCTTCTGAAAAAGCGAATCAAGGTAAAATAAACAAAAGCTAAGAAAAGATTGGGCTCCAGAACAATTCCAACTTGCTGAAAGTCTTACCAAATAAGAGCAATGTATGCTCTGTATAGGTGACCAGCAAAGGCACTGTCCATGGCACCAGGCCACTTGCTTGCCACTTTAAGACACAATGCAGAGAAGTTAATGTACTGGCCAGTATTTTATGCTCACAGTTTGGGTCCTTGGCAATTCTTCACCTGCTTACAACTGGGAGTTAGGAACATAGGAAGTTGCCATATACTGAGTCAGACCATTGGTCCATCTAGCTCAGTATTGTCTACACAGACTGGCAGCAGCTTCTCCAAGGTTGCAGGCAGGAGTCTCTCTCACCCCCATCTGGAGACGTCAGGGAGAGGGCTTGGAACCTTCAAGCGTGCAGATGCTCTTCCCAGAGTGGCTCCATCCCCTAAAGGAAATATCTTACAGTGCTCATACGTAGTCTCCCATTCAAATGCAAACCAGGGCAGACCCTCCGTAGCAAAGGGGACAATTCATGCGTGCTACCACAAGACCTGCTTTCTTCCTGAAGACCAGCTCTCCTCCCAGTTGAAACACAGGAAAGGCTTAATAGTAAAGTAAACATTCTTTTCTTCTCTTGACCCACAACTGCAGCTCCTCAGCTGAAGATCTCGGATGACAGGCTGACAGTAATAGGAGAGAAAGGTTACTCCATGGTACGAGCCTCGCACGGCGTGCGGAAGGGAGCCTGGTACTTTGAGATTTCTGTGGACGAGATGCCTGCTGAAACTGCTGCCAGGCTTGGCTGGTCTCAGCCATTGGGTACGCCTGGGCCCTGTATTTATTTTGTTTTATAACATAAGAACAGCCCTGATGGAATAGCCCAAGGTCCATCTAGTCCAGCATCCTGTTTTGCACAGTGGTCCACCAGATGCTGCTGGAAGCCACAGGCAGGAGTTGAGGGCATGCCCTCTCTCCTGCTGTTACTCCCCTGCAACTGGTACTCAGAGGCATCCTGCCTCTGAGGCTGGAGGTGGCCTGTAGCCCTCCAAAACATAGTAGCCGTTGATAGACCTCTCCTCCATGACATTTACCAAACCCCTCTTCAAGCCATCCAGGTTGTTGGTTGTCACCACATCTTGTGGCAGAGAATTCCGCGAGTTGATTATGTGTTGTGTGAAAAAGTACTTCTGTTTGCTTGTCCTAAATTTCCTGGCAATCAATTTCATGGGATGACCCCTGGTTCTAGTGTTATGTGAGAGGGAGAAGAATCTCTCTCTCTCTCCACTTTCTCCATACCATGCATGATTTTATAGATCTCTATCATGTCTCCCCGCAATCATCTTTTTTTCTAAACTAAAGAGCCCCAGGTGTTGTAGCCTTGCCTCATAAGGAAGGTGCTCCAGGCCCCTGATCATCTTGGTTGCCCTCTTCTGCACCTTTTCCAGTTCTACCATGTCCTTTTTTAGATGTGGTGACCAGAATTGTACACAGTACTCCAAGTGTGGCCGCACCATTGTTTCGTATAAGGGCATTATAATATTAGCAGTTTTATTTGCTTTTTATCTGTGGATTGCTCTCAGGCAATCTCTTGTTGAGGCAATGATCGGAGCCAGTCCTCCGCAGCTTCAGCAAGATTGCGTATCATAGACTAATTCCAATCCCAAGCCCTTGAACATTCTCCTTTCCCTCCGTGGTATGGCCCGAGACTGCCTGATTTCTCTCACACATCAGAACCGCCAGGCCTATGGCAATGGGGTGGGGGATATGACTCCTCTCTTTGCCTGTCCTTGCTGTGACATCAGAGCAAGTCATCCAGTTGCATCAAGAGAGGAAGGGCAGGAGCTTCAGAGGTCAGGAGAGGCTCATGGTTTCCTGAACCAACTGAACGTACCCAATGTTTTCTTGGACCAAAATGAAAACAGTCTAGACCAGGGGTGGGAAAACGTGGCCCTCCGGCTGTTGGAGAATTACGACTCCCATCTTCCCCAGTGGCTGGGGATATGGGAGCTCTAATTCAACAACAGCTGGAGGGCCACGTCCGCTCACCCCTGGTCTAGACCAAGGCTTCCCAACCTTTTTAAAAAAGAAGTGTACCCCTTCTGTCGCAAACCTTCAGCTCAGGAGATTTTTATATATGCATCTGGTTCTGCAGGGAACCTCCAGGCCCCGCTGGGCTATGACAAATTTAGCTACTCCTGGCGCAGCAAGAAAGGTACCAAGTTCCATCAGTCCATTGGGAAGCATTATTCGTCAGGCTATGGCCAAGGAGATGTGCTTGGCTTCTATATCAGCCTTCCCGAAGACACCGAAACGGCCAAATCACTGCCAGATACTTACAAAGATAAGGTAAGGTGACCTCCTCCGAGGCTGTGTGGAATCTTCTGCTGCTGCTGCTGCTCAGTTTTGCTAAAGCGAGGGAAGAGTTGAAACTAGGCTGTGACCTTGACTGGCACCTCCCGTCTTTTATTGCTCCTGGGTCATGGAAAAGTGACTGGATGGATGTCACTGGATGGTCGCAAAACTTGCAAATTGAAGGGTGTGTGTGTGTGTGTGTGTGTGTGTGTGTGTGTGTGTGTGTGTGTGTGTGTACGCACGCAAAGTTGTCCTGCAAGACAAATCCAGGACTGGGGATGATTTGTACCCTCGAAGAACTGAATTCATGGAAATATGAATGAATGAATGAATGAATCTTTATTTCAATCACTGACCAGAAGCAAAACCATAAACCAAAGCAAATGTTAATCAATATTTACATACCAATCAACCAGCAACATTAAGAACAAAATAACATTCTCAGCAGACTAGCAAATGCTACAGGCCAAATCTGTGCCAACAGCATGAGGACTAGATGCTTTTCCTGAAAAATAGAATCCTCAGGAAATTGGCTCCCACACCAGAATCTGGATTCTGTGGTGCATATATTTTATATTAGGAGCAGTGTTCCCTCAAACAGGGATTCCCAGATGTTGTGGACTACAACCCCCAGACTTCCCATCTGTGATGGCTTTTGCTTGGGGATTATGGGAGTTGTAGTCCACAACATCTGGGAATCCCTGTTAGAGGGAACACTGATTAGGAGCATAGGAGACTTCCTTATACAGAGTCAGACCATTGGTCCATCTAGCTCAAGATTGTCTTCACGGACTGGCACTGGCTTTTCCAAGGTTGCAGGCAGGAATCTCTCTCAGCCCTATCTTGGAGAAGCCAGGGAGGGAACTTGGAACCTAGATGCTCTTCTCAGGGCAGCTCCATCCCTTGAGGGGAATATGACAGTTGCACCTCGCCCATCTGTTAAAGAACACATGCACATAGCTTTTCTCCCGCTACCCTCACAGCAACCCTGTGAGGTAGATTAGGTTGAGAGAGTTAATGAAATGTGGCCGTGGCACAGTGGAAGACCACCTGCTTTCCATGCAGAAGGTCCCAGGTTCAGTCCGTGGCAGTATCTCCAGGTAGGGCTGGGAGTGTCTCCAGGGATTGAGACCGTGGAGAGCTGGACTTGCAGTAGCCAACATGAATTGTCCCCTTTGCTAAGCAGGGCTTGCCTTGGTTTGCATTTGGATGGGTGACTACATGTGAGCCATTAAAGACATTTCATGTAGGGGGTGCAACTCTAGCTCAGTGCCAGGGGATCTGTTTGCAGGCAGAAGGTCCCAGGTTCAATCCCTGGAATCTCCAGGAAGGGCTCAGAAAGACTGCAGCCTGAGACCTTAGAGAGCCACTGCCAGTCAGTGTAGACAGCACTGAGCTAGATGGACTAGTGGTCTGACTTAATATAATGCAGCCAGGGTCCCTGGCTGAGCTTCATGCTTGAGCAAGGGTTTGAACCCAGATCTCCCCAATCCGTTGCAACCCTCTGGCTGCTGCATCATGCCACATTATGTTGATACTCAGGGATTCTCTCTCTCTCCCCCCTTCCCCTCTCTCCCCCTCCCTTCCCCTCCCTCTCTCTCCCCCCTCCCTTCCCCCCTCTCTCCCTCTTCCCTCCCTCCCTCTCTCCCCTCCCTACCTCTCTCCCCCTCCCTTCCTTTCTCCCCCCTTCCTCCCCCCTTCCTCTCTCTCCCTCCTCCCTTCCTCTCTCTCTCCCCCCTTCCTCTCTCTCCCCTCTCTCCTCCCTCCCTCCCCCTCTCTCTCCCCCTCCCTTCCTCCCTCCCTCTCCCCCCCTTTCTCACACACACTCCCTCTCTTTCCCTCCTCACACTCACACTCCCCCTCACACACTTGGAGTGAGTCCACTAACATTGAAGATCACTCTTGATCTCCCTCTCATTGTCCCTCACAATCCCCTTGTGCAATCTGCGATTGGCTGAGGTACAACCAGCAGTCAGCACCTCCTCAGTGAAGTCTCTGAATGTTATGAGCGACTCTCCGGTTATTTCCTCCCTTGCCAGTGTTTGCTCTGCCTTGAGCCCGTCGTCTCACTTGAGTGGCACATGGGTGCCTTGGCAAACGGCTCATCCTGCTCCCCTTTTACTTTCATAGGCTCTGATCAAGTTCAAAAGTTACCTGTACTTTGAAGAGAAGGACTTTGTGGATAAAGCGGAGAAAAGCTTAAAGCAAGCTCCAGGAAGCCAAGTAAGTTGGACTTGAGAAGGAGAAAACTGGCTGCAAGAGGGCTGAGGCGACTTCGGCTGTGCCCACTCCTTGGTGTACAATATTGCTGTCCTGTTGCCACCAGTTCCCACCAGGGTGTGGCACAGGGCTGCTCAGTTTGTGCCCTCCTGCAGATGTTGGCCTACAACTCCCATAATCCCTGGCTGTTGGCCACTGTGGCTGGGGCTTATGGGGGTTGTAGTTGAGGGGTCAAAGTTGAGCAGGCCTGGTGTGGCATCTAGAAGAGGCCTTCTGGCCTGTGGCCTTTTCCTCCTCCTAACTGCCACTCGCTTGCCTTCGCCTGCAGTCCCACCTGGAAAGGAGGATAGGGATGTGCACAGAACCAGGTGGAGGGAGCTTGGAGGCGGGTGTTGCTTTAAGGGCAGGGGAGGGTGCACTCACCCCTCCTGCCGCTTTCCCCCTGCTGGTGCTCCGTTTTTGGCAAAGTCCATGGGGCAGCAGTGTACCACCCCGTTGCCCCCGTTTACCAAAATTAACCCGAAATATCCAACGCGCCGGCGTGGGCGCATGCATGTTGCACCTGATGCTTGCGTGGGTGCACCTGCCGTGCCAGCTTCCAGTTCTGGTAAACGGGGGCAACAGGGCGGCACGGAGGTGTGCTGCCGCCCCATGGACTTTGCCAAAAATGGAGTTCCAGCAGGGGAGAAACAGCGGGAGGGGTAAATGCCCCCTCCCCTGCCCTTAAAGCAGCAAACACATCTGCCTTTGAAGCAGCGGAACCACCTGCCATTCGAACCGGTTCGGAGGCCCACAAAGGGCCTCCAAACCGGTTCTGTGTACATCCCTAAAGGTGGGTAGTCGTGTAAAGATGTCTGTGTACTCTCTCTATAGACTTGTACAGGAGGCCCTCTTTATTTGTGGGGGTTCTGTTCCCACCTGTTTCCACAGATAATGAAACCACATATAAAGAGACCTTGACCCTGTGGGGATTGGCAGGGGGTGGGGGGTTATGTTCCTAAACACACTGAAGTGTGCTGAAAAGCACAAGAAAAGTGGGGGTGGGGAGCAGAAGTAAGCACAGTACCTTGCTCTCCAGCAATGCTCCCAAATCCTCCATTTTTTTCCTTCTTTTTGCGGGATGGGGATTGCAGAAAATAATCACAAAATGACTCTGCACTACAAAATGGCAACGGAAAATCACATCGGAAAATAGCCCTGTTTTTGCCCCGTGAATAAAGAAACTGGGTCCCTATTACCCAACCACAGATATGCAAATCTGCTAACCCACGAATAACAAGGGTTTTTTTGTTAAATGCCACCAGCTTGCCTTCACCTGGGTAGCCCATCTCTTTTGGAAGTTGATAGAAGATCATGTGCAAAGCTGCTCCCAGAATGTAGCAGTCGAGAATACTCTCTGACTCTGATTACAGAGGTTTGCTTGAATACCCGATGGCAAGAATTTCCCGTTTGGTTCAAACAGGTTGCCCAAGCGTGTCTTTACAGAATACACTTTGTTTTTCAATGAACGCTTGAAGAGCTGAGGATCCTAGGGAGAGCCCACGAAATGAAGGCTGCATTTTGAAGGTCACACAGTACAAGCGAATATCTCTGAGCATGACCTGTAACGAAATTGCACTCAAACTGTTTGGCATTTTGTGGAATGCACGACTTTGGATTTTGTGCTATCATTTATCTTTTGGGCACGCACACATGCTAGCCCTCTCCTGAATTCCAAGGAGACACCGAGCCTGCCTTGAAGAGCATGCAGTATGCACTCTTAAGACACAACAAGTGGGAAAAGGGAAACTAAGCAGGGCAGAAGGGAAGGGGGAAAGGTACCAGGAATGCCCTGCTCCTCACGATGACCGTCTCTCTCTTTCAGATAATCTTCTATAAAAATGGTGCTAGCCAAGGAGTTGCCTACAAAGATATTTTTGAAGGGGTTTATTTCCCTGCTGTCTCTTTATATAAAGGCTGCACGGTAGGTGTAAAATGAGAGGCTGATTTGGGTCCAGTTTCTGCTAGGGATGTGCACAATCTGGTTCGTGCATGATCCGTTTCATGCACTCCCAGGAGGCCAGCGGAGAGCCCTCTAAGAGGGAAGAAGGTTTCCCTTACCTGCCCTGCTGCGTTTCCTCTGCCAGCACTCTCCCCAAAACCCAGCATACCTCCTTGCAGACCCAGTCAGCGTCATACCGGAAGTGGCAGATATGCGGGTGTGCCATGTGCATTCACATTGACCACTTCCGGTACGATGCTGAGCAGAGTTGCAAGTCGGCTACACTGCAACCCTGCACCAGCAGTTTCGGGGAGAGTGCCGGCGGAGGAAAAGCGGCATGGCAGGTAAGGGCACCCTCCCTGCCCCTTAGAGCCCCCGCTGCCGCCGCCTCCGAACCAGCTCGAATGCCAGATTTTCGAACCGGTTCATGCACATCCCTAGTTCCTGCTCATCTGATAACTGCTGGGGTCAAAATGTCGACCTCGTTGTGAAAACGGGGCCCCCGTCAGCACGAGTTGGGCGCATGCTTGTGCAACGCCATCTCGTCGCAGAGGCATCTGCAAATCCCTTTGCCAGTTGGTTCGTGGAGTGTGGCACCAGCCCTCCAGCATCTCCCCAGAGGTCTCTTTTGAGACGGTAAGAAATAGCAGGAGTCCCTTCTGAGCAGCTGGAGAGGGCTCCCTCTGTTTCTTACCATCTCCCTATCCCAAGTGCACAGGGCAGAAGACCCAATTCTCTCGCCAGATGTCTGCCTCTGTGCAAGAAAAGGATTTGAGGGCAGAGAGAGGGTTTTGGGGGGCAACCACGAATAATGGCTGGCTAGTGAGTGATCCCCGAGTCAGCACATTTTACAGCCACTAGATGGGTGATATCCGTGCAGATGACAGATTCTTCTTGAGCACTCGCTTTTTCTTTTTTTCCCTCCCCACCCCACCCCACCCCACCATGGGGAGGAAAGCTGGTCTTGCGGTAGCAAGCATGAATTGTCACCTTTGCTAAGCTGCTCCCCCCCTTCCCGGTTTGCATTTGAATGGGAGACTTCATGTGAGCACTGTAAGATATTCCCTTTGGGATGGGGCCACTCTGGGAAGAGCACTTGCATGCTTGCACACAGAAGGCTCCCAGTTCCCTCCCTGGCAGAGATTGCTGCTTGTAACCTTGGAGAAGCCACTGCCAGTCTGTGTAGACAGTACATGGTCTGACTCAGTAGAAGGCAGCTCCCTATGTTCCTATGCCACTGCATCAATGTAAGTATTTATGCCAGAGCTAAGGAGCTGGGCATCTGGAGAGCTCACCTAAATCCTTCTCTGCCCCCAGCAGGCCCTTTGTGCTGAGGGTAGAGGACCCCTATTTCAAGGTGCCAGCATAATTCTGATAGTAAAGTGTGCCATCGAGTTGGTGTCGGCTCCTGTTGACCACAGAGCCATGTAATTGTCTTGATAGAATCCAGGAGGGGTTTACCACTGCCATCTCCCACGCAGTATGAGATGATGCTTTTCAGCAGCTTCCTATATTACTTCTGCCCGATATAGGTGTTTCCCATAGTCTGGGAGCTATACCAGTGGGGATTCGAACCGGCAACCTCTTGCTCCCTAGGCAGATTACTTCCCCACTGCGCCATTAGGTGGCTTGGTATGCTAGTAGTACTGTTCTCAAATGTCTGGAGGGTCTTTGTTGCCTCGATATCTTTTTTCATAGGACGTTCTGACATGCTAAGCAATGCACCCATCATCAATAGATCCTTTGCCTCCCTCAGGTTTCCATCAACTTTGGGCCCTACTTCAAATACCCTCCAAGAGATATCAATTACCGCCCAGTAAGTATATTGCTTTGTTCATGTGCCATGAGGGTTTTTTCCTGTGTGGTTTTTCTACATGTGCCTCCCTTCTGCAGTGTAAGCGGAATCTTTTCGTGAGGCAGGTCTAGAATTCTGTCCGTAAACAAAATTCCGAAACTAATTGGCCAGAAAACCCAATCCTTGTAGCAGGAGTAATTGTCTGTAAACTGGACAATAGAGTGGAAGGGGCAGAAAGGAAACGTTTAGTGCATGAAATAATATCAAGACTACAACATCTAGGGCTTTTTAGTTTAGAAAAAAAAGACGACTGCGGGGAGACGTGATAGAAGTCTATAAAACCATGCATGGTGTGGAGAAAGTGGAGAGAGAGAAATTCTTCACCCTCTCACATAGCACTAGAACCAGGGGTCATCCCATGAAATTGATTGCCGGGAAATTTAGGACAAGCAAACAGAAGTACTTTTTCACATAACACGTAATCCACTTGTGGAATTCTGTGCCCCAAGATGTGGTGACAGCCGACAACCTGGATGGCTTGAAGAGGAGTTTGGTAAACTTCAAGGAGGAGAGGTCTATCAACGGCTACTAGTCGGAGGGCTGTGGGCCACCTCCAGCCTCAAAGGCAGGATGCCTCTGAGTACCATTTGCAGGGGAGTAACAGCAGGAGAGAGGGCATGCCCTCAACTCCTGCTGTAGGCTTCCAGCAGCATCTGGTGGGCCACTATGTGAAACAGGATGCTGGACTAGATGGGCCTCCTTGCACCTGATCCAGCAGGGCTGTTCTTATGTTCTTATACCCTGGCTGTTCTTAGACCAGTGCTCTTCCCCGCAAGATTTAGGGGGGAAGAGGCCCCTCAACCCATCAACCCTAAGTGCGTCCCCCTGCTTCTTGGGCCTGTGTGAATTGTTTCTTGGGCCTGTGTGAAGCTTTGGCCAAAGCTGAGGACTCTGCACAGCCCCCCTGACACCATTCTCACTGTGCAGTGCTGTGCTTTGCCCAGTGCTGGGGCATGCGCCTGCCCCTTTAAGGGAAACTGGGCCTTCTTGAGCCTCAATTTCGTCACAGAATGCTGGGAAGTGTAGTCCTTCCCAGCGCTTTCCCCACAGAGCTCTTGAGCGAGGACTCCATCTCCGGGGCCCTCCCAGCAGTGAGAAAAGTGCAGTACTGTGCAGAGCTTCCAAGGTGTAGAAACGGTGACTCATGTTTTGCTGTCTTGTTCATTTTATAAGGATATTTGTTCTGAACTGCTTTCCCCTCTTTTATTGAATATCCCTGGTAGAACTGAGGATGGGTATTTTTCCTTTCTGTTAGCAGACTGTAGTGAATGTGTAACACTTAATGTGGCTAGATTTTGTGCAGCAGCAGTCAAGATTAGATCTAAATTGTTTGAGTAAATGGTATTAGAATAAATTGGTTAACCCCCGCTTTTTGTATTCTGCCAAACGAGTTGTATTGTTTTGTTTCTGTTATGGGTCATTGACCGTACTAAATATTCATTCATTCATTCATTCATTCATTCAATTTCTATACCGCCCTTCCAAAAATGGCTCAGGGCGGTTTACACAGATAAATAATAAACAAATAAGATGGCTCCCTGTCCCCAAAGGGCTCACAATCTATTCATTCATTCATTCATTCTGTGCAGAGCTCAGCACAGTGGGAAATGGCTCTCAGGTTGAAGGGTTTTTTGCCGCTTGAAAAAATGGTGAAGATTTTTTCAAGAACGTAGACCATATTGTTTTTAATGAAAGGCGGTATATAAAGTCAACAATAAAACAAAACAAAATAAATAAATAAATAAATAAATATTTTCTTTCTAAACATTTCCCATATGTTCTCGAAACCATATTTTATTGGAAATAAAGAAACTCTTATTTAAAACCTTAGTTCCCAAGGTTTGCCATAGATACCAGATTCAGCGTCCTGCCGTTCAGACACACTCTTAGACTCCCTCTACACACGTGTGGTTTATTTAGTGGAACATTGTGTTTTGAGTAGCATCACACACAACTAGCTCTGACCTGAAAGGAAAAGCAGCAGAGCTCTTATGCAAGAAGTCAGCCTTTCTCCTGACCCCAGCAGAGTTTGGGGTCTGTGACAAGCCATTTTAATTTGATGTTGTATATCCCATTTATATGGGATAAAAGCACGTCCTAGGTGGCTTTCAAATGAATAAAATCTAATGTAATACAGTCAAGCACTCCACAGCAACCAAACCATGAAATCTGATAAATGAAGCATCAGTAAAACACTGGTGGGCAAATCATCCATTGCATCCTCTAGTGCAGGGATTCTCCACGTTGGGTCCCCAGATGTGATTGGACTTTCAGCTACCATAATCCCCAGCCCCAATGGCCTTTGGTTGAGGATTATGGGAATTGAAGTCCAGTAACATCTGGGAACCCAACGTTGAGAATCCCTGCAAGACTGCTATGACCTGGTACCTGGAGGTTCAGTGAGAGTGTTTCACGATTGCGCCATCCTCTTAATCTCAGAACATGGGGGCACCTCAAACTTGGGCCTCCAAAGAGGACCTTATATGAATTGGGCAGATTCATGGAAGAAGGTGGAATACAATGTAAGTTGTCCTGGTAAGTTGTCGAATCGGGGTGATTCTCCTTGACCCCAAACTGGGCCCTCTATTTTGAAGGTGATTCGATTCGGGGTTGAATCTGCAAATTACCCTTGATTCTACCAGAATCAATTTGAAGTTGAATTGCACACTCCTAGTCTGCACCCTTATATAGGGGGAAGAGTTGACAGCATTGCAATACTTTCAGTGTTATACTTTGTCCACCATTGGGCCTGAAGTGGTCACATTAAGTTTTTAATGCACAAAAACTACTATCAATCTTGTCAGAGGAATGGAAAAGAAAATTGGCAGGCATGTACTCCAAAGATTGCTCCATGGAGAGAGTTCACTTTTGTTCATTGTGACCCTGATCCTGACCTCTTTCTCTGCGCAAAGATGACTGCAATTTTACCCTAGTTGTTTGGTAGTAGGGATAAAGAAGGGGTGATCACACTGAGAAAGCTGTAAGTGTTGCCACACGATGCTATCACTTAATTACATCTCTAGGCGGGTAGATGTTGCCATATAAGCATCCCCTGATAGCCATCTTAAGTTAAGCTGCAGTTAAGCTAAGCTGTAACTTTGTTAAGCTTTAACTTAAGGTAAGCTGCAGCAGCTAACCTCTTGCATTTCCGCCCTACCTCTTCCCCACAGATCAGTGACATGGGCTGGGTCGCTGTGGTGGAACACACCCTGGCAGATGTTCTCTATCACGTGGAAACGGAAGTGGACGGGAGGCGGAGCCCACCTTGGGAGCCTTGAGAGGCACTCTGTGTGTATATATCTGTGTATAATTTTTTTTTAAAACAGCATCACTGGATGTAAAGTGGAAAGGAAATAAATCTCCTCTTTTTTTTAAAGCCTTCTAGACTTAATTCCTCCAGCAAACCTGTTGCCAAGGGGAAAAAATGAGACAAAATGGCTTCTTCTGCATGCTCTCTGTGCCTTACACGTAAGGGCTTCACACCTGTACAGAGAAACTGAACATAAACTGTACAGAGAAACTTCAGAATGTTCCAAGCTTCTAGTTTTGATGGTAGTCCTGCCCCCTTCCCTCTTGTGCATATGTGCCGGCCTCTCTGATGGTTTCCTATGCGGGCCCCCATAAAGGACATCTGGTCTCCCCGCAGACGTTGTCGCACTGGGTCGTCAGCACTGTTCAACTGTCCTACCAACTGGCGCACAAGCCTCTCCCTCTGCCTGTCAAGGCACATTCGACAAAGGTGGTGGTCACATCCGTGGCGTTCAACCATTCATTTTCTCTGGACATCATCTGTCAAGCAGTGACCTGGTCTTTGCCGCTGCCCTTCATCCAATGCTACGCCCTAGACGTCCCGCAGACATGCGGCTTTCGGGAGGGCTCTCCTCCAATTGCTTTTTGCATGATCCCACCTCCAGGTAAGCCTCGATGAGCTTGCAGGCACCCTTCGGTGTAAGGCACAGAGACCACGCAGAAGAGCGACAGGTTGCTTACCTGTAACTTTGGTTCTTCTAGTAGTCCTCTGTGTTCTTACACACCCATCCTTCCTCTAGTTCTGTGGTACGGAGGACTCTGAGCCTGAGGAGGGAGAGGCCAAAGCATGTGCACAAGAGGGAAGGGGGCAGGTAAAAAAGGTAAAGCGTGCCGTTGAGTCGGTGTCGACTCCTGGCGACCACAGAGCCCTGTGGTTGTCTTTGGTGGCATACAGGAGGGGTTGACCATTGCCATTTGCCAGTATGAGATGATGCCTTTCAGCATCTTCCTATATCGCTGCTGCCTGATATAGGTGTTTCCCATTGTCTGGTAAACATATCAGCAGGGATTCAGCCTCTTTCTTACTAGTCAAGTCACGGGACTACTGTCAAAACTAGAACACAGAAGCTTGGAACTAGGGGTATGCACAAAACCGGTTTGCCTGGTTCAGTTTGAATCCAAACCAGACTCAGAACTGGGCGTGTTTGGTTTTGCACACCCCTGAACTCGGATTCGAGCCGGTTTGGGGGTTTGAACCTTTTTTTAACAAGTTAAGTTAGAACCCCCGAGCTGGCTGGTGGGGGCAGGACAGAGGGGTGGTCTGGCTCGACCTCAAGCCAAGCCAGGGCCGGTCCAGCTTGAAGCCAGTTTGATATCGAGCCCTTGAGCCGGTTCGATGTCGAACCAGCTCAAGGTCCAGCTGGTTTGCACATCCCTACTTGGAATGTTCCGAAGTAGGGGTCTCTGCACAGGTGCAAAGCCCTTAGGTGTAAGAGCACAGATGACCACTAGAAGAACCAAAGTTACAGGTAAGTAACGTGTCATTTCCATGCAGCACAACCTTAATTGTCATTTGAATTAGAGCAGGCACAAATATGGACCCACAACAAAATGTTGCAGTATATCCCTGGTGTGCATGTGTGTTGCCTGTGCCTGAGAATGGTGAAAGTTTTAGGCACCTTTCCCACTCCGAAGCAGAAAGGGTTGTGACTGTACTGAGGGAGTATTCTTCGAGTTGAGAAATTTCCTACTACAACCCTCCTTCCCCTGTCCCCTCCACTGAGTTCCACGAGCTCTGTCTGTCAAGTATCTTCTGAGTCTGCGAGATTCTGCTCCATGGAATTACATTGGGCCAGATTTGAGAGGGGTTTTTTTCCCCTTTGGATTTTCCCCCTTCAGATTTTTGTGGAACTGATTATCTGCAGGTTACCCCGTATCTACTGGTACTTCCCTCTCACCTGCAAGTGCTCCAATTATGTTTTCAGCTTTTTCGGAAATACTGTGTATATACTGTGTCAAAAGCCCAGCTTAAGCATAAGCCTTTGTGAGATGGCAAGATAATGGATTTGCAAATGCCATAATCTAGGACAGGCCTGCTCAATTTAGGTCCCTTCCATCTGTTTTTGGACTACAACTCCCACAATCCCCATCTACAGTGGCCAGTAGCCAGAGACTATGGGAGTTGTAGGCCAACTTCTGCAGGAGGGCCAAAGCTGAACAGGCCTTATCTAGGATAATATGCAAACACCCCACCTTCTTTCTGACCCACCCCCAATGTTTGGGGCCCTCCTCTTATTGCCAGTACTTCATGGCCTGTTGAAACCCCTGGTCAGTGAGAATCCCGTTCAAGTAAATAGTATACAGCTTACAAGTCCTTTACAGCTTTTGACAGGAGAGAAGCAGCAATCAAGAGATACTGTATATATATATATTTCTTCTCTCTCCACGCTCCCCACCATTTCCCCCCATTGCATTGTGCAGAAAGGTTCTATTATCAGTCTTGGATGCAACAGTGAACTTGTCCCAGTTTGGGGACTTATCCCCAGTTTGGGGACTTATCCTGTCATTCAAAGAACAATTTTTGTGATGGGATCTAGTTTTCTAACTAGATCTTTCAGCACTCCAGTTCACAATGAGAAAAAGAAATTTGGGAAATAACAGTAGGGAAAGTGAAGAAATAAATACTCAAGAAATAAGAATCGAATGCTTGAAGGAAAGGAAGGACAGACTAGAAGCTTAATGAAGACTGGATTGAAGTTCTCCCCAGTGTTGCTGCTGCAGTGGTGAAAAAGGTGTGGATGGGACGGTGTTTTCTCCCCCGCACCTGAAAGCATGAACATTCTCTTGAGTGGGGAGAGAGGCTATAAGTGCCGGTTAATATTATATCTTGAAAGTTCCAAATCATGTGTTGTGATGGTTGTTCAGCTACACATATGGATTCTGTGCCGGTTCAGAGAACTACAGGCATCTGGGGTTTGAAGGTTAACTTGCTGAAGGCAGAGGAAGCAAATGCGTAGTTCTAACTCGTTATTAAAATCACAGTTGCCCAAGTTCCTATGCAATATTGGACTGTAGTTTGTCCAAAGTGAAAGCAATCTCTTCTTGCCCACCATTGTTTACCCAGAATCCTCCTCTGGAGAAACTGCAGCTGCTGGAACTTTCTACCATAGATCTGGTGCATGTTATGCAAGTGTTTTTTTACCTGATATAAATCAATCTTGTAGGGAATGGTTCAGCATCTGCAGAAGTGATCAAGCTAGGAACATAGGAAGCTGCCATATACAGAGCCAGACCCTTGGTCCATCTAGCTCAGTATTGTCTACACAGACTAGCAGTACCTTCTTCAAGGTTGCAGGCAGGCAGGAATCTCTCTCAGCCCTATCTTGGAGATGCTGCCAGGGAGGGAACTTGGAACCTTCTGCTCTTCATAGACATGCATCTCCTTGTACACAAAGCAAAAATGGACCCCTTTCTGCTATCTCAGGTTGGCCTGCTGCATAGTGCCCTGTGGATCCAAAAGTGCGAGGTTCACAAAACCTCTGAACCACCCATGATAACTGCTTGCAGTTTCACATTGCCCCTGCTGTGCCACTCCTGCCATCATTCCAAAGCAGCAAGCTGAGGCAGTTCAGCGGCACCAGAAGCTGTGTGCATGTCCTACCCTTGGATTTGCACAGCACCGGACACTCAGACACAGATCATGGACTCTCTCTCTCCCTGGAGCAAGGTGATACGCTCAAGTCTGCTTCCTGGAGGGTAAAAAATGTAGTCACATGCCTTTTTTAAAAAGAACATAATGCTTTATTCTCCAGAAGTGTAGATTCACAGAACATAACAGTGGAGTTCTTTTGGTTAAATATGGAACACTATTTTGGCTCCTACTAAGTTGCAAATACACGTTTTGACTGCTCAGATCACAGAAAATGCAGTGATTTGTGCACACAGAATCTTCAAGTGCATTAGTAGCTGGATGTGGAGTGAAGTTAACCAGGTGTGTGAGTGCAACAGGAAGATTTCATCTTTGACACACTTGGCAAGAATAAATATTAAATAAACCCCTTGTCCAAAAGCAAACAAGGAAAAATAAATATGAATAAACTGGCTTTTTATATGTGACTCTGGCTTAAAGGACGGTGACAGCCATAATGCAATAGAGTGGATAATGTGCTAATTCTAAGGCCTAAAGGTTTCATTTAAACTTAGGTTGATGACTGTTCCAAAGTCAAGGGAGATCAAAGGCGTTTACATGTGCCTGGAGAGGCATTTCACAATCCTGAAGCCTAATTCTTCAATCCAGTTTCAGTGGTTAAGTGTAAAGTCCTGAATCTAAGACTAGGGTTTTTCTAAGTTCTTTGATGTTAGAAATCAGGGGGTTATCTTAAATTCAGAGACCTCTTCCCTTTGAGTAAATATAGGTATAACCTGTATTTATTATTATTATTATTATTATTATTATTATTACATTTATATCCCGCTCTTCCTCCAAGGAGCCCAGAGCAGTGTACTACATACTTGAGTTTCTCTTTCACAACAACCCTGTGAAGTAGGCTAGGCTGAGAGAGAAGTGACTGGCCCAGAGTCACCCAGCTAGTATTATGGCTGAATGGGGATTTGAACTCGGGGCTCCCCGGTCCTAGTCCAGCACTCTAACTACTACACCACGCTGGCTCTTATTTTTTCTCTCTCTCTCTCTTTTTAAGGGGCTCTTAAATTCAGAGTCATATTCAGAGTAAATATGGGTATGTATGTATGACACTTAATTTATTATTATTTATTATTATTATTTATTAGATTTCTATACTGCCCTTCCAAAAATGGCTCAGGGTGGTTTACACAGAGAAATAATAATAAGATGGATCCCTATCCCCAAAGGGCTCACAATCTAAAAAGAAACACAAGATAGACACCAGCAACAGTCACTGGAGGTACTCTGCTGGGGGTGGATTTAAGACTCCGAGTATACCAGTAATTTGAGCCTCAGAGTATACCAGTGTGTTTTTAAATGAAAGGCAGTGTAATCTCTTAGGCTACCGAAAAAGCTTTTGGGGTGCACATGCACGCTTTTACAGCCTTTTTGGCAAAATAAATGAAAGCAAATCTTGATTTTGTAATTCACAAGCCCATCAACAAGTAGTTGGCTTTAAACCGATTGGTGAGGTCTGAATTACGGTAGGAGCCTTATTTATTTATTTAAAGTCTTTATACCTCACCCCTCCAGTGCAGTGGCAGCTTCCATGCTGTCGTGTAGAGCTTGTGCAAGAAGCCGTGCTAACAATTTCTTCCCTTTGCCACGTCAGGGCTGCCGTAGCCTCTGGGTGCAGCATGACAGCAATCGAATGCTGCAGATCGTCAGCCGGTATTTGTAAGGATGTTGCTTTGCATTTCCTCCTGGTCTTTACGATTTCCAACCACTTGGCAGGAAGAGGTTTAGTGGTCTTGCTGCTACCACTGAACATTTGCTTAGCGCTAACTATATAGGGGTGGCGTGGCCTTTACTGAAGTGGTGTGGAATCTATAGTGTACATTCAGGCCACAAGCTCCTGATTTCGGAGAGCTTCAGGTGACTGACATGGCATGAGGTGCCAACAGTCTCTGTTTTAACAAGAGCAGTTCTCATTTTCCCTCATTCTCCTTAGTAAACAGCCCCATTCACATGTTATGTTGAACCCTCATACGGTTATGTAGGTACAGATCTGTACACAGGTGCAGTTATTCACATGTTCCCTTGAACATAGGTAGAGCAGGCTGTACGCTTCTCTGTACCATACATTTGAGGGGCTTGTGCACAGGGTCACTTTTAACCCAAATGCAAGTCTAGTCATTCCCACAAACGCATCTATGAGTGTACAGGTATCTGTACGCTCGCACAGCATAATGTCTGGATCAGGCTATTGATCCCGACTAATACATCCTACATCCAGATTAGTGTTGCGCCAATGCAAGGCTTAAGTTTGTCCCTTGAGCTGGTTTTGAACTACAACTCCCACAATCTCCAGCCACCGCAAGCAATAGCCAGGGATTATGGGGATTGTAGGCCAACATCTGCAGGAGGGCTGAAGTTTAGCAGCCCTGCACGAATGTAATGCTCTTGTACTAGGACAGGGGTTCCCAACAGTGGGTTAGTACCAGGTACCTGAAGGGCTCTCAAGGTGCCTCCCTGCACTGCAGCCGGGCTTTTTATTCCCTATCTGAGGATTGCCAGCTTTAAGAAGATGCATCCTCAGTGATGTGTCACTGCAGAAGGGGAGGGAGGAGGGTGAAGACTCTCCTCTGTTCCTGATTGGCTGGCTGCATTCTGAAGCTCAGCGTGCCCCGCCCCTCAGCCTGACTGACAGGCTTCCAAAAATTAGCATAGAGTACTCCAGTTGAAGGAAACGTGTCCCATTAATTTCAATAAATAAGTCTGCTGATCTGGATGTAAGCCGGTGGATGCCTGTCTCATAACTAGTGAACATTTATGTACTGTCGGGGCTTGGACTCAGTCTTGGTATGGAAGAAAGTTGAGGTGTTACAAATACACAAGAATGCCCATTTTTTTATCTGTGAAATGTTGGAGAGGAGGATTCTGTTGAATTGTATCCTTCCATCTACAAAGGATAATCTGCTCACATATTCTGTATGCCTTAAAACAAAGAGGAATTGACTGCTTCTTTTATGGATATGCAAACAAGAAATTTCTGCTTTTTCATTATACTAAAGGTGAGTTTACACATTGTTTCAAACCTGCATATTTGAAAGAGCCATGACAACATATTTAAGAGCAATTATCACTGGATGCACCTATTCTGAAAAGAGGCAGTTCAGCGGAGGGCTTCCATGTGCTGAGTAACTTTTAATTTTAGATTTATATCCTGCTTTTCTTCCAAGGAGCCCAGAGTGACATACATGATGGTTTATCCGCACAACAAGCCTGTAGGGTAGGTTAATCTGAGAGATAAGTGACTGGCCCAGTCAGCCAGTGATCTTCACAGCTGAACAGGGATGTGAACTCAAAATCCTACACTATGCTGGACCAAGAGGTGAGCTTAGTCACGCAGGTTGATATGTGAACGCACACTTTACCTTTTTCTTTTAAGCCTCAACTAAAACCCCTCATGTGTAGGAAGTATCTCCTCAACCTTGAAGCTGTTCAAGTTTGGCAGCTGTATGTGCTCCCAATTTTTGGTTGTGTGGGAGCAAACAACTAGGTAGGAGCAGGGAGACGTGATGGTTTAGAATCAAAGTAGGAGGGAAAGCTGGGTAGCACAATGGATAGGACAACCCAGCTTTCATACCCAGCATTTGACCAAGGGAGGAGGACGAGAAAGATGCCGTTCTAGAGGTGTCCCCGAAGCAGACAAGAAGCCTGCCCAGCTATCGGGAATGATGAGTTTGTTGCCCTCCACCCCTTTTAAGAGCAGTCAGTCTCGGCTGCTCTTAACTAGTAGAGCTAGTAGGTTCATTCTACAAGTTGGCCTAAACACACGTATCCAAGCACTCTGGGGGGTGGCCGTTCCCTCACGGCTAGCAGGGAGGACCATTTGCATCAAGCAGGAACAGCAGCAGTCCGTGAGCTGGTTGGTGGTGTCCAGGAGGGTGGAGGCTTTCCTTCAGCAACGCAGGGCCTTCGCAGAGGCAGAGCTCAAATGGTCGCGGAGGTGGTTGGCAAAATCCACCTGGGTTTGGGAGAGGACTTGGTTGATGAGTGTCTTTGGTAGCCAGCCCTTTAAAAAAAACCACAAAAAAACACCAGGGATAAGGATGTGTTAAATTGGGGCAGTCCAATAGGCTCTCCTGTGAACAAAGGGTGTGAACAAAGGGTGTACATATGCTGCATAGACTTTTGCCCCATCCCATCACTAGTGGAAACAGAATGTCTGTGCAAAATAGGCCACTCGGCATAATTTGTCCATGTTTTTCCTTTGCTTGCATTCTAAACAGAGTAGAGAGAAACCTAGACACTGGATCACTGATGCTAGCCCAATTCAGATATTGTTCTGTACAAATGCATAGATGTCTCTACGTGGTTGTGTGAATGAGTGTACCTGTGTTGATCTTAAAAGTGAACCTGGATACAGGCTCTTCAAATGCATGGGATAGATAGGAAGTGGACCTGCATTCAACAGAACCTATGAATTACGGTACCTGTGTACAGATCTGTAGCTGTGTACACTGGACACTCATACAAGCATTGGCCGTAATGTGTGAATGGGCCTACTGACACAATGGCATAGTGCCACTCCACTGGCTTAGCTGTGGCCCCCGCTGAGGGCATCGCCAGGAGACACTCCTTACCCCACCAACCCTTGCAAGGAAATCTCTCTGGCAACACTGATGTGTGGAATTTGTGGGCATGTACCTTTAGATCGATGCTGAGAAGCCAGGTCAACTTGGTCTGGGAGGGATCTCCTGTGAGTGGCCGAAGAACCATACATGTGGGACCATTCTCAGCCCTGCAGAAGGACAGAAGAGCATTGCAATTGCATATTTTATGAAACCGCCCTGAGCCATTTTTGGAAGAGTGGTATATAAATCCAAGCAAGCAAGCAAGCATTGGCTGGGAGCTGTAGCCACCTCACAATTATATTTCATGATCGGAACTTAACATAGCAGCAGACACAGGACAGCTGCCCAAAATGGCAGCACCATGTCTAAGGACAGCCCTGCTTGATCAAGCCGGCCAGTCCAACATTCTTTCTCACACAGTGGCTCATCAGTTGCATTTGAGAAGCCCACAGGCAAGAGGTGAGGGCAAGCCCTCCCTCCTGCTGTTGCTCCCCAGCAACTGGTATTGAGAGGCATCTTGCCTCTGAGGCTGGAGGTGGCCTATAGCCACCAAAGTAGTAGCATTGATAGTCTTGTCCCCCGTGAATTTGTCTAAGCCCCTCATCCTGAATCTGTGGACAGAATCTGGGTAGATGCATGTTCATCCTTTCCAGCTGGAGCTTAGCTCATGATCAAGCTCCTCACCTCCAACCTTGTTTTTAACTGACACACAATCTGTATTAGGGTAGGCTGAGAGGAGAGCTGGTCTTGAGGTTGCAAGCATGACTTGTCCCCTTAGCTAAGCAGGGTCTGCCCTGGTTGCATATGAATGGGAGACTTGATATGTGAGCACTGGAAGATATTCCCCTCAGGAGATGGAGCCGCTCTGGGAAGAGCATCTGTGTTCCAAGTCCCCTCCCTGGCATCTCCAAGATAGGACTGAGAGAGATTCCTTGGAGAAGCCGTTGCCAGACTGTGTAGACCAGGGATTCTCAACGTTGGGTCCCCAGATGGTCCCCAGATGTTATTGGACTTCAACTCCCATCATCCCCAGCCCTAGTGGCCTTTGGTTGGGGATTATGGGAGTTGAAGTCCAATAACATCTGGGGACCCAACTGTTGAGAATCCCTGGTGTAGTAGACAATACTGAGCTAGATGGACCAATGGTCTGATTCAGTATATGGCAGCTTCCTATGTTCCTAGATGGCTTCTCCTACCTTCATGTCAATTGTATGAACTGCCCTACTCATTTTTATCCCAGGTCTTTCTGTAGTTTAGAAGCATGGGATAGATGTGTTGAAAATGAATGTAAAATCCAACTAGGCAGCTTAGGGCCAAACTAGACGGGGAATCAATGGTCAGACAGACACCCCCCCCCTCTCTCTCTCTCCAAAGTAAGGGAGTAATTTTGGCACCTTAC
The DNA here is from genome assembly GCF_027244095.1 of Hemicordylus capensis. Classification (NCBI taxonomy): domain Eukaryota; kingdom Metazoa; phylum Chordata; class Lepidosauria; order Squamata; family Cordylidae; genus Hemicordylus; species Hemicordylus capensis. The sequence goes on along the minus strand of NC_069664.1, from coordinate 14,329,508 downwards.
ACAAACACTACAATGTCGAGTCCTGCACTCAGTCCTCAAGAGTCTGTCCCAGAGTCCTTTGCAACACCACAGAATATATGCACAACTCTCAGATCACCACTGGTTCGTGTAGGAAAATGTCTCATGCTGGCATTCTGAATGCCAAATAAAGCCAACACGACCTACTGACATGGATTAAAGCGGGGTGGAATTACCTGACAACCCCTTTTTGTTCAGGCATTCCCGTGTAGGCGGTGGCCATGCCGGCTAGAACACACATTGAGCCGCGCCTCTTGGAACAACGGACACTGACGAAGTCTCGTGGCCCGACGAGGTTGCCAGCTGCCGCTGCTGCCGTTTCGTGGGTGATCACCGTGTCTTTGCCGATTTTCTGCAGGATCTGCATCAAGATCCCCAGTGTTATTTTGTACAAAGTCAATCATATCCCACTGCGAATTCCCCCAAAGAAAGGCAGGATATATATCCATGCAATACGTAAAATAAAAACTCTATTAACATTTGCTGTATTGACAATTACAGAACATGCTAAAGTGGGAATGTCTCAACAATGATGCCAACAAGAGATGCCAGCAAGAGGAGAGATGGTCTTGTGGTAGCAAGCATGACTTATCCCCTTAGCTAAGCAGGGTCCGCACTGGTTGCATATGAATGGGAGACTACATGTGTGAGCACCGTAAGGTATTCCTCACAGGGGATGGAGCCGCTCTGGGAAGAGCAGAAGGTTCTAAGTTCCCTCCCTGGCAGCATCTCCAAGCTAGGGCGGAGAGAGATTCCTGCCTGCCACCTTGGAGAAGCTGCTGCCAGTCTGTGGAGACAATATTGAGCTAGATGGACCTATGGTCTGACTCAGTATATGGCAGCTTCCTATGTTCCTAAACCAGGACTTCACATCTGTGTTGCAAGGAGTGCAGTTATGTCCATTGACTGCAGTGGGTGCAAACCAACTTTAATCTAAATATTTCTACTTAAATTGATGGTGGTGGGTAAGGATACATGCAAGAGCAAAGCAAACCTGTCTATTGCAAATGCATATTCTACTCTGTTAAGCGGAATGGTGTTAAGTTATTTTGTTCCAAAGCTGCTAAATGACTGTATACAGCCAGTATGGCAACCACCCATCCATGTAGCAGTAGCCACATAAACATTCCTGATATTAGCACCCCTAATCTTGTATGGGGATGGGGCGTGTAGCTCAGTGGTAGAGCATCTGCTTTGAATACAGAAAGTCCCAGAACTACAACTCCCATAACCCCAGCCAAAGGGCACTGCAGCTGGGGATGCTGGGAGTTGTAGTCAACGCCATCTGGAAATCCCTGTTGGAGGAAACAGTGCTCCTGCCTGAAACCTTGGAGAAGCTGCTGCCAGTCAGAGTAGACAGTATTGAGCTAGATGGGCCAAGGGTCTGACTCAGTAGAAGGCAGCTTCCTATGTCCCCAATCTTCAGCCTTCCTGCAAATGTTGGACTACCACCTCCCAACATCACTGACTATTGGCCACTGCAGCAGGGGGTGATGGGAGTTGTAGTCCAACAGCAGCAGCTGGAGGCAGTGTTCCCCATAAGAGGGAATCCCAGACGTTGTTAACTACAGCTCCCAGAATCCCTAGCTGCAGTGGGCTTTGGCTGAGGATGCTGGGAGTTGTAGTCAAGAACATCTGGGATTTTCTGTTAGAGGGGACACTGGCTGGAGGGCTGTTGTTGTGTAGCCCTTAAATTGCATCTTGTTCCAGCTTTAAAACACTAATGCCAATGTATGAGTAGCATGTCTGCTGCACAGCAGGTATCACCTGTGGCAAATGACCAAGATAAGATTCTATGTTTCACAGCTAGTTGCTTTAGAACAAAAAGGACAAGCCAGACCGTTGGCAATCTGCTTGGAAAAACAGTTATGTGGCAAGTTCGGTAGTTTAGCCTATAAAGTTCTCACAGAACTGGAGGGGGCGGGGAATGGAAAAATGAACCACAAAGTCAGATACATGGGCTGGCTAAGGAATTTAGGGCATATCCACCCAACACATCAAAACTAGTTCAATTGTAATGTCTTCTTCGTAGGGCACCCTAGGAATTATAGTTCTCTGAGGGGCTAAGGAGAATTCTCAGCACCTCACTGAACTATAATTCCCATTGTTCTTTCAGGGGAAGCCATGCCAGCTATTAAAACCAAAGGCTGCTTTCCTGAGGAAAATTACTCAAGGTAATCCCATTGAAATTAAAAGGACGAGTTGAGAATTGAGGCAATTTTCTTCAGTATCTCAGCCAATAGAACTTTAGAATGTAAGAAGCACCAACCCAATGGTGTGATCTCCCTTTCCTGAGAATGCATTGCTGTGTGTGGGCGGGCAATTTCCTTTTTTACCTTGACTTCCTTGACGCTGGGGTTCCAGTCCCCCATCTGCTCCATTCTTTCTACCAGTTCGCCATAGACACAGTCCACAGGTTGGTCAACCACCACCTCTAGCCGGAAGACCTTGCCCACGTCTGGGAGGACTTTGCTCAGCACTTTGTCACCATTGTCCTGCAGTGACAGAGAGCAAGAGGGTGAACACCCCAAGCAGGCCCTCCAACGTTTCACAGGTGACTGCCTTACCCCACCTCATGAAAAGTCCACCCCTGACAGCATTTCACTGCTGTCGCCACCTCCCAGGTAAAAGAGAATTCCTTGTCCCCACAGTGGTTCTGCCCAGTGAGCCATCTCACTGGTTGCTGCTAATTTCAGAGGTTCCCAATCCGTGGTACTCTAGAATCAGGGTTTCTCAACGTTAGGTCTCCAGATGTTATTGGACTTCAATTCCCATAATCCCCTGCCACAGTGACCTTTGGTTGGGGTTTATGGGAGCTGAAGTCCAATAACATCTGGGGACCCAACGCTGAGAATCCCTTCTCTAGATGTCAAATTACAACACCCATCATTTTCCCAGATATAATACATTGCCAAACTACAACTCCCATCATCCCCAGCTACAATTTATTATGCAGGGGTTCCCAACCTGTGGTACTCTCTAAGTTGCTAAACTAGCTCCCATCATCTCCAGCTACAATTTATTGTGGCTGGGGATGATGGGAGTTGTAGTTCAGCACCATCTGGAGCACCACAGGTCGGGCACCTCTGTGCTAGTGCCACCTGCCCCAAGTCCTTGCCACCCAGAGGGAGAGAAACATAAAAATGCAACCACAATGTAGCCAACTTACCACCACCGTCTCCGTTTTCCAGCCATCCTGGTCTCCGAGAATGTTAAGTGATTTCTGGAGTGCCTCCTCTCCTTGCTTGATGTAGGACATCTCTGTTTCACTGAAGGGGTTCTCCTCCAGTCTAGAACCTGGAAGGTCAGATTAGGAAGAGGGTTTTGTGTTTGTTTGTTGAGAACCTGAACAAGGGTGACCCCAGAGGGGGCCTGAGGGGGGCAAGTACCTCCCCTGTCAAGTAGTGTGCCCCCAGAAATCCCCCCTCCATTTCTGTTTCAGAAATCTAATATGCGGGACACACACACAGCTTGCCCATCCATAAATGCCCTTTGCTCCTTCTCTGCCCTCCCCCTCAGTTTTTCTTCTGGTGCCGCCACTGTATTTTAAACCAGGGAGTTCTCCACACAGCAGGCTTTACCGCGGGGTTTCTGTGAGGCTTTACCACAAACTCAAAGTTATCCTAAAAACCCGATGCAGAAAGTGGATTTTTTTAACCCCAGATATAAATCAGGCTGCACTCTAACACACAGTGAAAAACCTGAATCGTGTGTGAAGTGTTCCCTGATAGCTAAGCTCGCAAGGACCTGGGGGTAAATCTACCCGATATGTGAACACGCCCGCTCCATTCCGGAGATGCGAGCGAAGAGCTTTGAAAATCTGCATTTGCCACTGGCTACTCGGGGAATGGGCCTTCTCCGCTGCTGCCCCAAAACTTTGGAACACGCTCCCTGCTGAAATAAGAGCCTCCCCATCTCTGACAACTTTAAAAAAGTCTTTAAAGATGCATCTATTCACCCAGGCTTTTAATGAAATATTGATTGAATAGTTTTAACATTGTTTAAAATGTTTGAAGGTTTGAATTGTAGTGTTTTAACTTTTGCCGTATCATTTACTTTGTTTTAACTGGTATTTTAATTTTTTGTTGTCATTTATTTTAACTAATGTTTTATTTTTTTTCTGGTTGTTTGCTTTGTTGTAAACCACCCAGAGACTTGAGCTTTGGGCAGTATAAAAATATGTTAAATAAATACATGAAAATAAATACAAAGCCCTGTGTGAAAAACTTCCAGGAGTTGCTAACCTTGGGTCCCCAGATGCTGAACTACAGTTACAATTGTGGCTGGGTAGTAGTAGTCCAACAATATCTGCAGACCTGAAGGTTAAGGACCCCTGATTTAAAGGACTGCTTCGAATCCAAGAGTGCTGCAGGTCTAAAATACAAGGCCGAAACTTGCCTGGCTTTGGACGTCCTGTTCTGCTACTTACTTAGCAAAGAGCTCCTTCGGCGAACTTGGTGGATCCATTTGCTGGGACCTGGCCTAGAAAAGGCGAATTTATTCAGCTCCTGGGCAATTGTCACTGCAGCCTGTCTCTTCAAGCCTGAGGAGAGGAAAGAAGCCGTCAGTTCCTTTCTGATTGAAGGCATACATAATATGTGAGCAGATTATCCTTTGTAGATTAAAGGATACAGCCCCACGGAATCACACTCTCCAACATTTCACAGCTAAAAAAGGGCACTTTTTAAAAAACTTTTTTAAAAAATTAAAACAATTTGTAACACTTCAACTTTTTTTCATACCAAGACTGAGTCCAAGCCCTGACAGAGGATATACAGTACATAAATGTTCTCTAGTTATGAGACAGGCATTCACTGGCTTACATCCAGATCAGCAGACTTATTGAAGAGGACAAGTTTCCTTCAAAGGGAGTAAAGGTCAAGTGTGCCGTGGAGTCAGTGTCAACTCCTGGCGACCACAGAACCATATGGCTTTCTTGGTAGAATGCAGGAGTGATTTATCATTGCCTTCCTCCCACGCAGTATGAGATGATGCCTTTGTCACTGAAGTGAGCATCTGCCTTCAGCACCTTCCTAGAGCGCTGCTGCCCAATATAGCTGGCTACAAATATAGATTTACTAGGCACAGTCTGGGAAGCGCACCAGCGGGGATTCGAACTAACAGTCCCTTGCTCCCTAGGCAAGCTGCTTCCCCGCTGCGCCACCATATTGATGTGAAAATAGTGAGATGCAGATCACATTCATGACCGTGACTGTGATCGTCCTTCTGCCCTGAAGCCCAGCTTGGGTGTCCAGAGCCCTCTTGCATGGGGGTGGGAGCTGGCTGGAAACAGAACCAGAGACCTTCTGCCTTCACAGCATAGCATAGCCCATACCCCACCCACCCCATTTCCCCCCAGCTAAAGCATTTTACTTCTGCCTGCAAAACAGGTACACACCATCAGAGGATGAGACACAGGCTCATTTCCCCCCAATCAATATTGCAAAGATTTGCAGCATGTTGGGATGCTAAATCTCCTCTGCTAAATAGTGCATGCCATCAATATAGCTATAGGGGTTATACCCCGCGAGATGAATAGCAACCTGGGCAAACAATGTAGATGGGGATAATTACACAGGAGAAAGTGGGTTACACCCCAGGGACAGCCTTACTGTGAAGGTTAAAGAATAGCCTGTTATAGCAGGCTGTGAAAGTTGGAAGGAACTTTAGAGGTCCTCTAGTCGAACCCTCTGCTCAGTGCAGGATATTATTATTTCCTGTTATTGCATGCCCTGGGCTCAATGGTTTAACTCGCCACTGTTGAAAATAGGGTGCTAGGTAGCTGGGATTAAGTGTTCCCCCAGCTGCTGGTTTTGGGTTTTGTTTTTTAAAAGAAAAGTTCAAAAACTTTAAAAAAAATGTATTTCCTGGCTAGGTGGCTAGATTCGGCTTTTAAAAAGCCAAATTCTGGCTTACGGCCCATTTGACCCACGAGTATATGTAGAATTATGCTAGCTTTGTGATAGGAGTGATGCAGAAAGTACTTGGCTAACTTGCAAGATCCAGAAATAAGAAACAATATATTAATTTGTAACAGCGAAATACTTGGCTGAATCGCAAGCTTATAATGATCTAGAGATAAGAAACAATATACTAATTTGTAATAGCTCCTTTCTGTAACCCTATGAGCCATGTGATCTTGACAAATTAAGAAACTTAGGTAGTACGTGCAAACAGTATGTATGGAAGAATGCATGAGTGAGCAACTTCAAGTGTGCCCCAGCCCCACTCTCTCTCGAACACAAACAATGTTGGGAAAGACGCCAAAGGCCTGAAGAATCGGTGAAAACCAGGGAGAACTGCCAAAGACGTTATTGTAAAGACGCTGTGAAAAAGGCCAATTCCACGCTAAGGATAATTAGAAAGGGGACTGAAAATAAAACTGCTAATATTATAATGCCCTTATATAAAACTATGGTGCGGCCACACTTGGAGTACTGCGTACAATTCTGGTCACCACATCTAAAAAAGGACATGGTAGAACTGGAAAAGGTGCAGAAGAAGGCAACCAAGATGATTGGGGCCTAGAGCACCTTTCTTACGAGGCAAGGCTACAACACCTGGGGCTATTTAGTTTAGAAAAAAGACAACTGTGGGGAGATGTGATAGAGGTCTATAAATTCATGCATGGTGTGGAGAAAGTGGACCGAGAGAAATTCTTCTCCCTCTCACATAACGCTAGAACCAGGGGTCATCTCATGAAATTGATTGCCAGGAAATCTAGGACCAATAAACTGAAGTACTTTTTCATACAACGCATAACCAACTTGTGGAATTCTGAGCCACAAGATGTGGTGACAGCCAACAACCTGGATGGGTGTAAGAGGGGTTTGGATAACTTCATGGAGGAGAGGTCTATCATTGGCTACTAGTCGGAGGGCTATAGGCCACCTCCAGCCTCAGAGGCAGGATGCCGCTGAGTATCAGCTGCAGGGAAGTTGGGCCACTGTGTGAAACAGGATGCTGGACTAGATGGGCCATGGGCCTGATCCAGCAGGGCTAAACTTATGTTCTTATAGGGAAGACCGCCCAGAGACCCAAGTTTGGGGTGGTATAGAAATATATTAAATAAATAAATAAATAATAAATAAAAGAGGGAGGTTGCACCGAAATGCAAAAGCATTTCAATCAGGCTACAGCTTTCTTTAATACCAAGAGAAACTCTGTGCCATTATCAGCTGCTGCCCAAAGGGTAGAAATCAACAGGTGACGCTTTTCAAAGTACAGATTGAGTATCCCTTATCTGGACTGCTTAGGATCAGAAGTGTTCCGGATTTTGGATTTTTCTGGATTTTGGAATATTTGCAACAAAAACATTAAAAAGCTTCACAATAAAAACAGAGCCACAACTAGAGAGAATGACAGACACAACCCCTGTCCACTTAACAGCCTTCTGAAATAAGTAGGTTTTGACGGCATGTTTAAAAGCAGCAAAATTGGGAATCTGCGAGCGAGTGAGCTGAGGCGTTTTGTTTTTTGTTTTGGTGTGGTGTCCGGATATTGGAGCATTCTGGATTTTGGAAGTCCGGATAAGGGATACGCAACCTGTAGTAATGGGAGAACAGGCACATCCTGCTTTTCCACCTGCTGTGCTGATGTTAAAGGCACAGGGCTTTTGTCCCTAAAATGGTGGAAGCCATTGGAAGCGTGCATAAGTTATCCTCTGCTCCGAGGCAGCTGAGTCAAGTTGCAATGGAAGGATCGCTCCCATCTAAGGCCATAACGTTCTCTTGTGCAGGCTCTGAGACCGCACTTGCAAACAGTTTGCACTGCGCAGTCCAGTGATAGGGATAAATCTAGCCTATGTTCCTCCCAGCTTCATTCCCTCTTAACCTTTTCCATTGTATATACTGCAAAACAGCAAACTCAGTCTGCAGAATATATTTAGGCTGATCAATGCCATTAAAAAAAAAAAAAAAGCACTGCTTAACAGCACCGTTAAGCCCTGAAATTAAGCACTTGAAGCTTTTCCCACCATGGCAAGAAAGGCTTCACGGACTTAATGGCTGGGTGCCTGGTTGTTAGTGAAGGCACAAATGCTTGATAAGATAAAAAAAGAAAAAAACAGAAACGTTATATTCACGTTAGATTGCCATTTCACAGGTTGATATTAAACCAGATTCATATAGATGTCTAATAATCACTGCCCAGAAATAAACAGATCAGGCGGTATTAAAATATGATAGATAGATAGATAGATAGATAGATAGATAGATAGATAGATAGATAGATAATAACAACAGACACCCTACTCTATATAGAGGACTCCTGAGGTGTTTTATTTTTTTAGTGGACAGAGGTAGTGCTACAACCAGAAATTCAGCAGATGCAGCTTTCTCCTCCCTGCAGTTCCATCCTAGAAAGTTGTCCCTGTTGAATTTCTGTCTACTGCACAGCGTTAAAGGCACAGGACCCATCACTGGAAAAGAGGGAACAATCTTAAGTCTTTGCCATAGGATTGGGGGAAATTGAAGAACAACATAAAGATACAGATAGCACATTATTTTAATGATAATTTTATATCCTCCTGATATTTATTTGTTTATTTGTTTGTTTGATTGATTTTGAGCCCTTTGGGGACAGGGAACCATCTTTTTTATTTATTGTATTTGTTTGTTTAAACCGTTTTGGGAACTTTTGTTGAAAAGTGGTATATAAATATTTGTAGTAGGGTTAAAAACAGGATTTCTCTACATTCAGAAGAACATCCTTATTCATCCCACACTGAAAAATATGGCAGAAATGTGGTCTTCTTACTCAGCCCTAGCCTCACATGCATCAGTAATTGATCCCGTACAAAATCTAGGGGGTATAGCAGACTTTTATTAACAAACAAGTTTCTAGTCCTCATGCAGACTGGAGAAAAGGGTTCTAAATATTGCAGTCCTCTTGGCCAGTAACTAGCATGCCTGTGTTTTGTTTAACGCCTAGCATCACATCAAGGTGAAAAGGTGTTTTAAAAATCTGCCATTCTGGGGTGGAGAAGCAACCTCCTGGATGCTAGTCCCTGTGAGAGCACAGTATATAAAACAGTATCCTTTGCATAGGGCTGATTTCACCTGTAGCCCTGCAGTTTTTATTCACATTAAGAACAACCTTTCAGTGCAAAATATGACTCCTGCAAGATGACACAAGGTTCTTGGGACAGCATGAACAGGTAGCACTCAGCAAGAGAAAAGCAATCCGAACCCTTAACCCAGAGGTTCTCAAACGGGTCACCATATGTGGCTGGATGACAATTCCCACCAGCCCCTGCCACAATGATCAAAGGTCGTTTGTTGCAGCCCAGCAACATCTGGAGACCCGCTTGAGAACCGCTGCCTTAACCCACACAAACACACCTGCGCGCTCCAAGCCCTTCATTTGCAATGTATCCGCCCCTCTAGGGATTCAAACTGCAAAACCGCTGCCTTCTCTCAAGCCATATTTATTTACCCGATTCCAAGACTACGTCCCGCCCCCCACAAGCTCCTTCATGTTATAAATTAGAGGGTTGTCTTACAACCAGAGTTGTCTTCTTTTCAGGAAAATACAAATATATAACCTGTATTTAACCTCTCTTTCTTAAGAGGGTTGTCTCAGATTCAGAGCCGCCTTCTATCCAGGAAAATACAGTCTTTTCTGTTATTCTTCAAACCTCCTGTTGTTGTAGGGCCGACTCTTACCTGTCATGTTATGCAGGTGTCTGTAGGAGATGCCAGCGCAGAGCTTGAATGTGGCCGGCAGCATTGTGATCCTGAACAGTTGCAAAGTTTGGGAGCTTTCCGGTCTCTCTGAGCGGCTGGGTTGTTTTGCTGGAGTTTTCTCCGGGCTCCGGCCTTAAATACACCAGACGAAGGATGACGGTTTGTCAGCAGAGGGAGATAAGGAAAGACATCACTTCTAGCAGCCTCGCTGACACCAAGGTCAGTCCCATCATCTTGTGCTTGTGATGGGGGCAGGGGCAGAAGGCGTGGATGCCGCCGGAGGAACTCCTATCAGAGGGCAGGCTGTGCAACCCTGGAGGCAGGAGACCTGCAGTGAGAGTTGCTCATTCTTTTCCCGGCAAGGTTTTTGTGCTTCTAACAAAAACATTCAGCACATTTATTTTTTTAGTCTATTTGTATAGAGACGGGCCTCAATATTTCCAGGGGTTCCGTTCCCAGCTGCAGCCACGGATACTGAAACCGTGAATAAATTAGGCATTGGGGGACTATGGGATCACGGGGGTTAGGTGCCCGGGTGGCTCAAAAATGCCTAAAGATTGCTGAAAATCGGACATATTTCAGGGGGAAACGCTGGGGGAGCTCCTTACCATGCTTTGCTGCCCACTTTTTTCAGCATCTTCCTGTATCACTGCTGCCTGATATCGGTGTTTCCCATAGTCTGGGAGATATTTTTATTGATTGATTGATTGATTTGATTTGATTTATATACCGCCCTTCCAAAATGGCTCAGGGTGGTTTACAATTAAAAACAAGCCACTAAAACAATAAAAACGAAAACAAATTAAAAACAATATAGCAATTAACAATATAGAAACATTTCAAAATAGGATTAAACAGTTTACAGTAATTAAAAGCCCCAAAATTGGGTTAAAATTTAAAAACCCTGGAAAGCCAGGCCAAACAAATACATTTTATATAATTTATATTTTATAAATACATTTTATATTAGATATACCAGCAGGGATTTGAACCGGCAACCTCTGGCTTGCTAGTCAAGTCATTTCCCCACTGCGCCATTGTGGCTTATTGTATTATAATACAATCCATATATTATTATAAATAATAAGTATCATCATCTCTCAGGTGCTTTGGGGGCCTGTAACTGAAAACCTTCCTTGTCTGGTATGAGTGGCACTAGGTTTCCTCTCTGCTTCTTGGTTTGGCTTTCAAATCTAACCCGTTGCCAAAGAGAATGTGGCAGATGCGTCAGGATGTCGTGTCAGCCTCTTGCAATGTTCCCATTTGCTTTCGTTTCTCTAACTCCTTCCCTGGTGCAACAGTGCAATTGTGCATTGGTGTCTTGCACCCAGACCGCCTTATCCGCCGGGTGCTTTTCATGGCATCGCCACTTTCCTGTCCAAGCTTCCTAACGCCGGTGTGGTGTAGCAGTTAGATGGCCACATTAGGAGTTCGCAAAGCCAAGTTCAACTCCTCGCTCCGCCATGAAACTCACTGGGTGACCTTGCCGCTTTCTCAGCCTAACCTACATTACAGGATTATTGCAAAGATAAAATGTGGCAGGGGTGAGATTGTACGCCGCACCCCCCCGAGTTTCTTGAAAGATGGGTTAAATATGTAATAATGTAATCTCCACAATTACTACAGTGTCTGGTGTGGAGAGGCCCAGTGACTCCTCTTATGTGGTTAGGCTGGATCAGTTCCAGTCTGTGACTCCTGAGGATGTGGATAAGCTCCTTGGAACGGTGCAGCCTACCACCTGTTCTCTTGACCCTTGCCAGACATGGCTTATACTTTCAGGCAGGGGGGTTGTTGTAGATGGCCTGGTAGAGATTATAAATGCGTCTCTGAGGGAGGGCAGGATGCCTCCTTGTCTTAAGGAGGCAATTATTAGACCACTTCTGAAAAAGCCTGACTTGGATCCCTCGAAGTCAAGCAATTACAGGCCTGTCTCCAACCTTCCGTAGCTGGGCAAGGTAATTGAGAGTGTGCTGGTGTCCAAGCTCCAGGCAGTCTTGGAGGGAACGGATTATCTAGACCCATTTCAAACTGGCTTTCGGGCAGGCTATGTTGTGGAGACTGCCTTGGTCGGACTGAGGGATGATCTCCAGTTGGGAACTGACAGAGGGAGTGATACTCTGTTGGTCCTTTTGGACCTCTCAGTGGCTTTCAATACTGTTGACCATAGTATCCTCCTGGAGTGAGGGGGTGGGGGGTGGGAGGCACTGCTTTGCAGTGATTCCGCTCCTACCTCTCAGGCAGATTCCAGATGGTGTCCCTTGGAGACTGTTATTCTTCCAAACCTGAACTTTGGTATGGTGTGCCTCAGGATTCCATATTGTCTCTGATGTTCTTTAACATTTACATGAAACCACTGGGAGAGATCATCAGGATATTTGGTGCAGGGTGCTATCAGTATGCTGATGACACCCAAATCTGTTTCTCCATGTCAATATCATTAGGAGAAGGTATAACCTCCCTAAATGCCTGCCTGGAGGTGGTGGTAGGCTGGATGAGGGATAACAAATTGAGATTGAATCCAGAGATACTTATTATGTGGGGTCAGAACTCAGGAGATGGGTTTGATCTCCCTGTTCTGGATGGGGTCACACTTCCCCACAAGGAAGTGTGTACATAGGTACACAGTCTGGGGGTGCTTCTGGATCCAAACCTCTCCTTGGTGTCCCAGGTTGAAGTGGTGGCCAGAACTGCCTTCTATCAGCTTCACCTGATATTCCAGATACATCCATTTCTTGAGATAACCTACCACAGAACAGTTGTACATATGCTTGTGTTGGGGCCCATGTACCCCAACCTTGGACTTAAAGGTGCCAACTTAGAAGTGTGTGGAATTCAGGCCTGTGTCTAGTTCCATTTTATTAAGAAATGAATTATTGCCTGAACTCAGGGTGAATTGACACCCCAGATCTCAAATGGTTTGTGAGGGAAGAGGAGATCCAACATTGTATTGTGAAATGGATACCCAAGGGAGTACAAAAGCCAGGGCAGAACAATCTAAATGCTAAAATGTGACTCACTACCAGATAATGTCTGTGGAAGAGGCCAGAGGCTGATCTTACCTCTCCTGTTGCAAGAAGTCAGCTTTAATCCTTGTCAATGATTAACTCAATTGTTCTATAGAAATTCAACAAAGGCATACAAAGAAAACACCTATAGACTATAATTCTTACTTTACTAACACTTTAACACCTTTTGGGATGAGGCTAGCAAAGAGAAGATGCCCATTTTCAGCTCAGAGATGCAGATTTGCTTTGGGCAATGTCTCCCCACCCCGTTCCTGAGTGCAAAGTTTACAGAAGATGAGATTCAGATCTCTCTGGACTGGCCAATATACTGAATAATTAAAAGATATTATCCAGAAGGTAACAGCATTGTCACCCCTTTTTGAGGACCCAGGAAAAGATGAGATTTGAATAGGCTCTATGAGAGATCAAAGAAAAATACAACTATAAAGAATGAGGCTACTGGACAGAGAGTGGGGAGTCTTGTGCCTACGGGCAATCTTGTGCCTACATGCAAGACCTGCTCACAAGCAATCCCAGAGTTTGCTGCTAAGCCGCGGGGCAACAAGCAGGAACTCTGTCCATGGACAGGAGCTGTCTGTGACTTCTACTGCGCAGTGAGAAGTCAAGACTTCCCCAGCCATGGTGTTCTGACTCTCAGCCGTGCTCTGAGCAAACTGCATGCTTGATCAAAAGCTTCTGTCTCCATCCAAAGGCCTTGCTCCTTCAGCTGAAAGATCCACCGTTCTCAATGCCTCTGATCCTGGTAAAATGCTGCCCCTACAAGCCTTGGATCCCTTCATCTCTTCCCCTTTTTCTCCCTTCCCCTCGTCCCTCTACTAATTCCTGATCTCCCCAAACCATGCCGGTCCTCAGCCTTCCTTACCCCCCCCTTTTTTTTTCCTGTCTATATCTGAAGTATATTAGGCTTTAGGAAGATTTAATACACACACATATGTTAGTTAGGAACACTGGCTGAATATTGGTACTGGCTAGGATGTTCTGTTTAAATATTGTTGGTAATATTGATAGAGTGTTCTGCTTCCTGCTCAACTAGATTGATGTGTTATTCTTTTATACTCAATAAAGCCCATTGAATCCTTTTAGGAGTGGTTTGATCTCCTTTCTTCCTTGTGCCCAGATCCTACATGGTCACTATATAAAAGAACTTGGTCACTTGGTGACACTATGGGACAGGCCTAATTTTGCAAGCTAGCTAATGAGCATATTTGGTATATAAATCAGGCCTGGACAGTAACACTAGTAACCTCCAGACCTGACTACTGCAATGTGGTATATGTGGGGCTGCCTTTGTATGTAATCCATAAACTGCAGTTAGTCCAGAATGCAGCAGCCAGATTGGTCTCTGGGTCATAGGAAAATAGGAAGCTGCCATATACTGAGTCAGACCATAGGTTCATCTAGCTCAGTATTATCTTCACAGACTGGCAGCAGCTTCTCCAAGGTTGCAAGCAGGAGTCTCTCTCAGCTCTGTCTTGGAGATGCTGCCAGAGAAGGAACTTGGAACCTTCTGCAGGTCCATCTGCAGTTGCCACCGGTGGCTACTCAGGGACATGCCTTCTCCTTTGCTGCCCCGAGGCTTTGAAATGCACCCCCTGCTGAAATAAGAGCCTTGACATCTGACAACTTTGTAAAAGTCCTTAAAGACCCATCGGTTCACCCAGGCATTTAATTAAATAGTGTTTTAATAGTTTCTAACATTGTTTTGAAATTTGAAATCGTTGTATTCTGTTGTAATTTGTATTGTTTTACTGTAAACTGCCCGGAGATGTCAGTTTTGGGTGGGATACAAATGCGTTAAATAAAAATAAATAAATAAAAATAATCTCTGTTTTAGCTAAGATAATTTGCTTAAGCTGTCATTACTTTAAGGCAGGAGTGCTCCCAACAACCTGGCGCCCCAGATGTTCTTGGACTACAATTCCCATCATCCCCTGCTACCATGGCCTTGGCCGACATACTGCACAATGTACCTCACCCGTCATAATGGGGAAAGCATGCTGTTGTGCTCTGCACCAGTGCAGAGAATGCACAAGTGCACATGCACAACTGTAGGCCATTATTTCACGTGGCCGAGAGCTGCTTGTGTGTTGGAACAATTAGCAAATTGTGTGTTGGGCACAATTTTTGGAGTTGCCCAAGGATGCACTTGCACAACTCTGTGTGCATGTTCCCTTACGGCATGTAAGGAATGTTGCACAGCACGTCAGCCGGGATGCACTCACACAACCTGTGGCCTGTCTAACCTATCTCACGGGGTTGTTGTGAGCATAAACCCAACCATGTACACCGCTCGGGGTGCTTTGGAGGAAGAGAAGGATGTAAACGAGTGCCAGCGTGGTGTCGTGGTTAGAGTGCTGGACTAGGACCGGGGAGACCCGAGTTCAAATCCCCATTCAGCCATGAAACTAGCTGGGTGACTCTGGGCCAGTCACTTCTCTCTCAGCCTAACCGACTTCACAGGGTTGTTGTGAGGAGGAACTTAAGTATGTATTCTGGGCTCCTTGGTGGAAGAGCATGATATAATATGTAGATAATGATAATAATGTAACATAATGAATGAATGAATAAAGCAAGTTGCAAGGAATGAGGCAAAGCTGTCCTGTCTCCTCTTCTCCTCGGGATACGCTCGGCTACCTTCTCGGATACTCTCTCTCCTCCTCGCACCGGCACAACACTAGTGCAAGCAAATGGCAAGCCGAGCACAAGAGAGGCCACAACTCGGAGCATCCTCAGCGAAGAGACCTTTTTGCACGAGTGCCTCTTTGCTTCAGTGCAGCATTAGTCTGGACGTGAATACCATATTGATGGCAAACTAGTAAAGATTAGCATTTTTTAAAAACACACACACACACACAACAATGAACAAACAGGAACGCTGTGAAATGGATCACAACCCATCTAGCTTTGCAGTACACACCATAGTTTGTAGAAGGATTGCTTCCATTCCCATTTCTAGCCGGCCAGGAACCCCAGCTGTGTGT
The DNA here is from genome assembly GCF_027244095.1 of Hemicordylus capensis. NCBI lineage: Eukaryota > Metazoa > Chordata > Lepidosauria > Squamata > Cordylidae > Hemicordylus > Hemicordylus capensis. The sequence goes on along the minus strand of NC_069664.1, from coordinate 14,313,797 downwards.
GGAGGGAGAGAGCTTGTAAAAAGTAGAACCTTGCCAAGTAAACGGGGACATCAGCCACCCCAGAGGCCTCGTCTTCTGTTTCACACACCCAGCTGCATCTACAAAACAGGCAGGATTATCTTCCCCCAACAGGCCAACTTGGTGCTGAAAGGGAGATGATAACAGTCAAGGATAAAATTGATGAATTACAGCTGAAGGGATGCTCACGCCAAAAGGCCAGTGAATCACCAGCTGTTTCCTTTGACGTCAGCTTTCCTACTCGTCTACTGGGAACCTGACCTTCCAGGTTGCTGTGGCAAGAACTCCGAGAGGGTTGAGGCCAGTTCTGCCTTCTCTGACGAACCAGAATCCTAGTGCCAGAGACAGCGCTCCCCAATGGTTGGGCACCAGAAGTCAGGACACCAAGGCTTTATCACTGATTCTATGATGGGTTGGTTGCCTTCTTCTTTTTATCATGCTCTTGTAGCAAAGGAGATCCAGGCTGGAAGCTGCCTTCTGCACCTGTGATTGGTAGAGAGCCACATCTGCATTGTGATAAGTGCAGGTGCAGACCAGGGGTGTGCACAAAAGTGGGTTGTCCGGTTCAGTTCGAGTCTAGACTGGACTCAAACCGGACTGGGCATAGCTTGCTATGGCTGTTCGCACATCCCTAGTGGGCAGTCCAAAAGAGCAGAAGGGTCTTTTGGTCCTATCTGTCTCTATGCATTTATGGTGTTGATTTTCCCCTTCTACCTTTCCTTCAAGGAGTTGGTGGCACACATGGCTTTCCCTCTGTAGAGATGGACTTTGAGGGAGGACTAGGCCTCACATAGAGCAACTGCTGGGCAGGTGGACCTTTCCTCAAAAGGAAAAAAAGCCCAGGAAATTCAAAGCAGAAGGACTAATCTAGAGGACTGGGTGGGAACGACACACTTAGTCACCTTCTGGAGAGGAAAAAGCTTTGGTCTGTTATTAAATCTGTCCCAGGAAGGCCCCAAGGAAGCAGCAGGCTGAGAGCTGCTAGGGAAAAGGGAAGGCCTGTAAATAATAAGTTAGGACCAAGTCAGTTAGACGCATGAGAGAAGTTATTTTTCTTTAATCATTGCTTGGAATCTGCACTGCAGGCAGGGCCGGATTAAGCTAGTGTGGAGCCTGTAGCATATGTTATGAAGGGGCCCCAAATTTAAAAAATGCACATAAATATTGAAACATAAATTATTTACTTGCATAGTAAAGTAATTCAATTTTTTCATTTGCCTAGTGCCCCCCCCACTAACCACCCCATGCCTCCACTCAGCTGAGCCAGCCATTCAACAAACTTTGCAAAACACACACACACACACACACACACACACACACACATTTGTGACTCCTGACTATGGGTTCTCCTTTGGAGTTATTTTCACAAAGAGAAAGGGGGTGGGGAACAAAACTCTGAACGTTTAAATTAAAAGGTTCTCAGGAATTCTGTACTTTGAGAAATCTGAACCTATTAGCAATTTTGGCACACAACAGGGGATGTTTGATTCCAATGTGTGCAGAACATATTGGATCCCAGCAGCCATCACATTAAAAGGGCCATTTGACAATATTAAGAATATATGTTTAACCTCTTGTGCAAGCCTGACAGGAAAGCAGATGTATATTTAAAATAGTTGATGCGTTGCAAATGAATGTGATTATGATGAGGTGCATTAGCAACTTCCATGAAAACAGAAGTATCCAAAAGACAATCTTTTGGCAGGAGGCACAGCCTCTTTCAATCTAAATTACACTGACATGCTTAATATTAAAAGGAGGAAATGCACACAAATCATTCAGTGCAACCCTAAGCATGTTTACTCAGAAGTAAGTCCCACTGAACTCAATGAGCCTTACTCTCTAGTAAGTGTGTTTAGGTTTGCAGCCTCCGTTTATCCTTGGACAATTTCAATGGGCATCCCAATGTAAAGCTAATGAAGTTGGCAACGCAGCAGTAGTTATTTCAGTTCTAGAGGAGAGGAAAGGAGCTCACCTTAAATTTGGCAGTTCCTTGAAAAGCAATGATCACAAATTCCCTCCCAACAGCACTAGATACTAAAGGAGGATATAAGTGACCTTACCCAACAAGACCATAATATAATCTCCCTCCAAGCTCCCCTCAATTGATCCACTAAACTTTGAGACTCTTCTTGCCGTGCATCTTACTTCTGGCTTTCTTTTTCCTCTTAAAGGTACACATTCTCATTGTTTATCTTTACCCTCTCCCAGTCAGTCAGAAAACGCTGGCAACATTCAACTAGCATCTTCTTTAGCTTGTTTTTTTTTAATCTAAACTGCTTTTATTTCTTTTACTCTCTCTGTGTATGTTTTAAAAAACTTTTACAGTTTAAACAAATAAGGACCAACTCCCTGGCGATTAAATTATCTTTGAGACCCCTTTGCAAGCTATCTGTTCCTATTGTTGTTCTTACCACTCCCTCCATGCTGCTTAACATAATAGATAACCCAATCAACGCCATGGTGCCAGGAAGACCTTGCTTAAATGCCCTCCAGCAAGGCGAGACAATGGGCAGCAGCAGGCAATGAGGAGAGTCAGCAGAGAGCACCAAATAGAGAGCAAAAGAAGGGGCAGACGTTCAAGCCAGGCGTGCGGGGCCCTAGAAAACGCAGGGCCCGTAGCAAATGCTGCATTTGCTACTATGTTAATCCGGCCCTGACTGCAGGTTAATGACATTGCATACCTTTTTCTGTGTATGTTTTTTTAAAACTTTTACAGTTTAAACAAATAAGGACCAACTCCCTGGCGATTAAATTATCTTTGAGACCCCTTTGCAAGCTATCTGTTCCTATTGTTGTTCTTACTACTCCCTCCCGTGCTGCTTAACATAATAGATAACCCAATCAACGCCATGGTGCCAGGAAGATGATGTAAAAACTGATTGATAACAATAAGAAAAGTCTGGTGAGGAGTCCAGAGTCCTCCAGAACCCATAACGTGGTCAAGCGGCCCCATTTCTGCCGCCACCCTTGCCAAAGACGCTTCTGATAGACTCCACTGCTACTCCCGGCAGAGTCTTCACCGATTTCTATTACACTCTTCTGCAGTAGTGCTGTCAAATTCCCAGTTCTGAGAATCCCACCCCCACCATACACATAACAGACACTCTATGTAGGCACATGGACGGGGACTCTAGGAGACGAAGTATGTGTGCACAGAGAAGGAAAATGCACATTGCAACATGCATGGATTGCACTCACCATTATACAGTTCTGGATATCCCTTTATTTGCCCTGCCAAGGACACTTGCTTGTGCTCCGTGGGCCTTGTTCGAAAAACAACCTTCCCCTCTCCTAAAGTAAAGTAAAGTAGTGCCATTGAGTCGATGTCGACTCATGGCGACCACAGAGCCCTCTGGTTGTCTTTGGTAGAAGGGGTTTACGATTGTCATCTCCTGCGCAGTATGAGCTGATGCCTTTCACCATCTTCCTAGATTGCTGCTGCCTGAGACAGGTGTTTCCCATAGTCTAGGAAACATACCAGCAGGAATTTGCACCAGCAGCCTCTGGCTTGCTAGTCAAGTCATTTCCCCGCTGCGCCATTAGGTGGCTTCCCCTCTCTTGCTTTCCCTCAATCTATGTCACAAATAAAGAGGGAGGGAGAAAAGCTGGGGCCATTTGTGACCAGGGACAGAGATCAGTGGTCAGAATCTGATGTCACACTCACATGTTTGCGTCAAGCAGAGTCATCTAATACATCATTGCTCCATGCCGGGAGGCTTGATTCATTGTTTTCCTTTGCCTCTCTTCTTTCCACATGACCTCCCATTTGACTCATGAAGTTATTCATATTCAACAAGCTTTCAAAGTTTGTAATTTTTTTTAAATAATGCATCCCTTATGTGTAATATACCCAGTGCTCAATTACAAGGATTTAAAATATGTGCTGGTCATGATGTGTGTGACATCATTTTTGATGGGTCCAGTGTAAGAATGAAAAATGGCCAGAAATGAGATTATGAAGAGAAGACTGGGTAAGACTTGCCACTGAAACCAACTCCGGGAAGCTAGATACTGGTACTTCCACATGTGGAGTTCCTTGATGAATTGGGATGCACATCCATGCATAGTTCTGCAGCCGTAGTGCACCAAGGAGGGTGCTGGACTAGATGGCCTACAAGTAGAGTTGCCACATGACTATGATTGGCCTAGAGCAGGGGGTTCCCAACCTGTAGAATTCCAGTAGTTGCTGAACTACAATTCCCATCACCGGCAGACACAATAAATCACAGCTGAAGATGATGGGGACTGCAGTTCTTATTGGCTTTAAGAGGGGCTTGGATAACTTCATGGAGGAGAGGTTTATCAACAGCGACTAGTCAGAGAGCTATAGGCCACCTCCAGCCTCAGAGGCAGGATGCCTTTGAGTACCACTTGCAGGGGAGTAACAGCAGGAGAGAGGGCATGCCCTCCACTCATGCCTGTAGGTTCCCAGTAGCATCTGGTGGGCCACTGTGTGAAACAGGATGCTGGACTAGAGGGGGCCTTGGGCCTGATCCAGCAGGGCTGTTCTTATGTTTTTATCTGGCTTTCCACAGATTGGGAACCCCCTGCCTACACAATCAAGGAATCAGACATCTTGTCCAGGATGTAGGAAATGTGGCTGGGGATGATGGGAGTTGTAGTCCATCAACATTTGGGGGACGAGGGTTAAGAAACCCTGCTTTAACCAATTTGACCCATTCCCCCGCCCCCCCCCCCGCGTTTCTCTCCAATCATTGTAGCTTCGTGGTGCCGGTGTTTAAAAGCCCCATATTCTTGCCCTTTCTTTGTGCTGTTGAATGGCTAGGCTGGCGCTCTCTATATGACTCAGCAAACTCCTTCCCCTCCTTTCTCTAGAGTTAATGAGGCTGGTCAGGAGCCTCTGAGTTTAGAGCAGAGAGATTCCTTTTCTCCAGCGGCACTGTTGAGCTTGAGCTGCCAGCTTGGAAAAATGGCGGCTCAAAGTAGTTTCCCACATATCTCTCACAAACCTGTGCTCCGAAAAAACATTATTTTATTTTAGTCATTAAACATTTCTATCCAGTCTTTCAGTTGAGAGACCCACAAGGTAGCCAGTGCTATCAAGATAAAAGCAATTGTAACTATACAATGCAATGCACTCGGGAGTAGACCAGGGCTGCTCAACTTCGGCCCTCCTGCAGAGGCTGGCCTACAACTCCCATAATCCTTGGCTGGGGAAAATGTGGCTGGGGATTATGGGAGTTGAAGTCCAAAAACAGCATGGGGTGGCAAAGCTGAGCAGGCATGGAGTAGACCATTATTCTGTTGTTGTTTGTTGTCTACACTACGGATTCTCAACATTGGGTCCCCAGATGTTATTGGACCAGCTCCCATAATCCCCAACCAAAGGCCACAGGGGCTGGGGATTATGGGAGCTGATGTCCAATAATATCTGGGGACCCAATGTTGAGAATCCCTGGTCTGAACGAAGCACCATTAGCCATGTTTCTGATTTAGACTTGACAGCCTTTGAAGACTGAGGATCCCTTCAACAGTGCCATTTGGCAGAATTTCATCAGCTGCACCATTGCAGTAGAGTTTCACTCATGGCCTTTCTGCCTTTCACAGCATTGTTAAAGGCATAGAAGCCTCTTCTGCCTTAGCAGTACCACACTGCTGAATGGCAGTGAAAGAAGCTCCTGCTGTCCAAATATGCCCTACAGAACAGCAACACCGGGGTGGCCTTTCCATGAGGCAAGGTGAGGCAGTCACCTCGGGCGGTGGATGACTGGGATGCCAGCAGGACAGCGAGAAGCCCCGTCCACTCTGGTTGCATTTGAATGGGAGACTTCATGTGTGAGCACTGCAAGATATTCCCCTCAGGGGATGGAGCTGTTCTGGAAAGAGCATCTCATGTTCCAAGTTCCCTCCCTGGCAGCATCTCCAAGAGAGGACTGAGAGAGATTCCTGCTTGCAACCTTGGAGAAGCCCCTGCCAGTCTGTGTACTGTAGACCACAGATTCTCAGTGTTGGGTCCCCAGATGTTATTGGACTTCAACTCCCATCATCCCCAGCCCCAGTGGCCTTTGGTTGGGGATTATGGGAGTTGAAGTCCAATAACATCTGGGGACCCAACGTTGAGAATCCCTGCTATAGACAATACTGAGCGAGGTGGACCAATGGCCTGACTCAGTATATGGCAGCTTCCTATGTTCCTAGAGCTGCAAAGCCAGGTAATGCACTTTTGGAGTAGGATCTCAGGCCCGTAGCCATCCTAAAAATTGGGGGGAGGCCAAGATTCACCACCTTAGTTGCTCTCAATCACATTACAAAACAGCAGTTGAAAAATGATAAAAACTTGGGGGGAGGGAATAACTGGGGGTGTGTGTGTCCTGCCTCCTTCCAACTATGGGTCTGGATGTTATCTCAAGCATGTTTCTTTCTAGCACTCACCTCTCCCCGTGAATCAGCTCCCCACTTCCAATCCTTCCCATGTGAGCGTCTCCCTCCTCCACCACCACAGTCTGGAAGCATGCGCTCAGCCCCTTCCAGCATGTTGCAATACTGGGTGCAACAAGGCCACTGGATCAAAAACAAACCACATCTCATTTCGCCAGAGATAACCATCTGTGGAGCTTTGAAGAGGGCTGTAAAAAGAAATGAGCTAGCGCTTGCCCAGGCAGAGGAGGGTCAAGCGGTTTAATGAGCAGAGAAAGGACTCATTCTCTCTCTGCAAATCGCACACCCCCAATCACGGGAAGGCTTGTGGCTGACGGAGCATCTCTTGTGGCTGACGGAGCAAAAGCCGCAGACCTGGACGCAGCCTTCTGGGCAGAGGACAAAGAGAATGTACAGTTCCTGCAAAGAACCTCAAGTTGTCCTGATGTGGAAAGATGGAAACGCCACTCAAGCCAGCCAGCCTGCTGGGGCAATTCAAGTTTTGTAGAACAGAAGAAGAAAGAGAGAGGCTGGCAGCCATCTGGAGTGGTCAGGACCATCTGGAGGAACGAATGCTCATTGTGATTTTTGACAAGCAGCAGGGAAATGACTTGACTAACGAGCCAGAGGTTGCCGGTTTAAATCCCCGCTGGTATGTTTCCCAGAATATGGAACTTGACTACAACTTGACTACAACTCCCAGCATCCTCAACCAAAGCCTACTGCAGCTAGGGATTCTGGGAGCTGTAGTCAACAACATCTGGCATTCCCTCTTACAGGGACCACTGCCCCCCCCACCCTCCGATACAATACTCATATAATTCAGTATTGAATTGAATTGTCTATTTGACACTTTTCATTTCCATTTCCATTGAAAAATGGCCCAATAGAGCTAATATCATCGACTATCAGTCCAAAACAATACACAGCCATAAGAACATTAAGAACAGCCCTGTTGGATCAGGCCAAGGCCCATCTAGTCCAGCATCCCGTTTCACACAGTGGCCTCGGAGAAGCTCACAGGCAAGAGTGAGAGCATGCCCTCTCCTCTTCAACTGGTATTTAGAGGCATCTTGGCTCTTAAGCTGGAGGTGGCCTACAGCCACCAGACTAGCAGCCATTGATAGACCTCTCCTCCGTGAATTTGTCTAAGCCCATCTTAAAGCCCGCCACTACTTCCCATGGCAAAGAATCACATTGATTATTAGCCCTACCTAATACAAACGCTTTACAAATCCCTCCTACCTTGGCAAAGAGGTACCTTTTAACGTGATGAATCTCTTTATTGAGCGAGGGAGAGTAACTGGCCCTATCCATCCCCAGCACAGCAGCCCTCCAGTGGCTGTTGCTGGTATCTACCTTATGTGTCTTTTTTAGATTGTGAGCCCTTTGGGGGACAGGGAACCTTCATATGCATACACATACACACACAAACACCCACACTCTACATTGGGAACCTTTTCAAAGAGGCACCTTTTACCATGGTGATTCTCTTTCTTTAGGAGGGGGAGAGTAACTGGCCCTCTCCACCCCCAGCACAGGACCTCCAGTGACTGTTGCTGGTGTCTATCTTATGTGTCGTTTAGATTGTGAGCCCTTTGGGGACCGGGATCCATCTTATTTATTTATTATTTCTCTGTGTAAACTTGCCCTGAGCCATTTTTGGAAGGGCGGTATGTACAAACAAACAAACAAACAAATACAGTGTCCAAAACTTCTGCAACATTGCAAAGAACAAAACTTTAGTTTCTAAATCAGTCATTTTTGCAAAGTATTAAATACAGCAGATGTCAAGCCTTCAGCAATGCATAACACAGCAGTCTTCAAACTTGGGACCCCAAATGTTGGACTTGAATTCCCACCATCTCCCACCACAGAAGCCATTGTGGCTGGGGATTGTGGTAGCGGAAGTCCAGAAACATCTGGGGACCCTAGTTTGAGAACCCCTGGCATAACAGAACAGGAATCGGATCGCCACATTCAAGCTGCCCAAACCTGGGCGGCCTATGCGGCAACCAATTTGCATTTCATTTATGTGTTTATTTGGCAGATTTGTATACTTTCCCCTTCTTCTCTGCCTTCCCATGTGATCAGATCCAGAGTAAAATCCGGGCAATCTGGGCAGTGGATTTGAAATCCATGTAAATCCAGGTGGAATTTAGCAGCCAGGAGGAGGAGCCAAAATCTGGGGGCTACCTTAAATTCTGGGGGACATGGCAACCCTAAACAGGAAGGGCTAGGGAAGAAGCATGTCCTTATATTCATATCTCTTTCTCTATCTCTATCCCAAGAGGCCTTGGGAACACTGAATCTCCATTCTAGCAGGCCATCCAGAGATCTTCGCCAAAGGGTCCAAGGGTCCCAGGCTCCCGTGTCTGCTGGCCAGATATTCTCCAAATCCGTCAAAAAGGCAGAGAGTTAAAAACAAGAGATTTCCCAATAGACCCTCCAGGGCCATTTGCCTTGACTGAGGAGGCCAAGGCTGAGTAACTTTGAAAAATGAAGATGGAGTGATAGGAGTGTCCGTGGTGTCCTCCCTCCTCCCCTTGCCCTTCCTCAGCCCATCTGCACCAAACTTCATCAGCAGATACTCTGACCGCCATTACATTACAGAGACGTCAGTTTGGGGTGGTATAAAAATATGTCAAACAAACAAACCTTGGGGCGCCTCTGTCCCCTTCGGTCTACTATGCAGGCAAGAGCTGAGCTGGAGAAATGACCAGTTCCAAGCCCTGTTCCCTCTCATTTTGTCCCCATCTGTTTGGGGAATGAGTTTTGTTCTAGTATCCAGGCACTGTGTGCGTACATGTGCTTTCAGAGTGGGGCCCTCCTGATTCAACTTGAGCGGGATCTAAAATTAACAAAGCGGACATCAATAAACATGGGAGCGTGCACACCTGTGCAGGCCTTAGAGGGAACACAGCTCTCCTCCACATAAGGACAGCCCTGCTGGATCAGGCCCAAGGCCCATCCAGTCCAGCATCCTGTTTCCCACAGTGGCCCACCAGATGCCTCTGGGGAGCCCATAGGCAAAGAGCTGAGGGTGTGTCCTCTCTCCTGCTGTTACTCCCCTGCAATTGGTATCGAGAGGGGTCTTGCCTCTGAGGCAGGACATGGCCTATAGCCACCAGACTCATAGCCACTGATAGAGCTGTCTGTGAATTTGTCTAATCCCCTGCTAGCTGAGCAAAGAGGCACCTTTTTAAAACTGGTGATTCTCTTTATTTAGCAGGGGAGGAGCTACTGGCCTTATCTGTCCCCAGCACAGCATCCCTCCAGTGGCTTAGGTTCTGTTTTTAAATTGTGAGCCCTTTGGGGACAGGGAGCTGTTTATTTGTTTGTTTGTTTCTTTATTTATATCTTTGTAAACTGCTTTGGGAAACTTGTGTTGAAAAACGGTATATAATATTTGTCGTGTTTGTCTATAAATATTCATTGTATAAACATTCATCGCAAAGTTATCCAAGCTCATGGCCATCACCACATACCGTTGCAGAGAATTCCATAGATTAATTATGCACAGTGTGGAAAAGTACTTCCTTTTGTCAGTCCTAAAATTCCTGGCCTTCGGTTTCATGGGGTGACCTCTGGTTCTAGAGCTTTGAGAGAGGGAGAAAAATTTCTCTCTGTCCACTCTCTCTGCTCCATGCACAAAACACCTCTATCACATCTCCCCATAGCCCAAACTAAAAAACCCCAGATGTAGCCTCTGGTTTTAGCACAGATTCTGTGGTTTGCCTGGTTGCTGCATGGCAGAATACTAGAACCAGCCCTGGTTGGGAGAATAAAGTGTGGTGTAGTGGTTAGAGTGTTGGACCAGGACCAGGGAGACCTGAGTTCAAATCCCCATTCAGCCATGAAACTCACTGGGTGACTCTGGGCCAGTCACTTAACTCTCAGCCTAACCAACCTCACAGGGTTGTTGTGAGGAGACACATAACCATGTATGGGCTCTGGGCTCCTTGGAGGAAGTGTGGGATATAAATGTAAAAATAAAATAAAATTAAAATAAAGTGGCGGGAAGGGACAAACGACAAATGCCCCCTCACTCTGAGCTCCTTAGAGAAAGAGTGGGATGCGCATGTAATAAATACAGTGCCGTGTCTATGAAGCTTGGATTGCGGATGGGAAACGCAGAGCCAAACGGGGGTTGCAACAGAAAAGGCCTTGGTAGCTACCCAGCTAACTTCCCAATCTGTTGTTTGATTTTGTTTTATAAGAGCGGATGTTAGGAGGAGAGCTGGTCTTCTGCTAGCAAGCATGAATTGTCCTCTTTGCTAAGCAAGGTCCCCTTGGTTTGCATTTGGATGAGTGACTATAGGTTAGCACTGTAAGATATGGGGTTTATGGACTGGATGGGGTTTATTTCACAACCAGATGAAACCAACCAGATGCAAAGTGAGCCCAGGACCCATGCAGAAGGTTCCCGGGTTCATTGCCTGGTAGGAGCTCCTGGTAGGGCTGGGAAAGAATCCTGCTTGAAACTTCAGAAGTCGCTGCCAGTCAGTGTAGAGACAATACTGAGTTAGACCGACCAATGGCCTGACTCAGTATAAGGCAGCTTCTTATCTTCCAATACAGAGAACCAGTGTGGGGCAGAAACTTGAATGTTGCGTCGAGATATGGGAGACGCTGGATAGGTTGCCTCAGTCTAATCTACCTCGCAGGGTGGTTGTAATAAGACTTTCAAAAAGGATGATCATTGAGAAGAAGGACTAGCTTATCAGCCTCTGCCTCTGGTCATACAAAAACCATTTCCCTTCTCCCATCCCAAGTTGCTGAGTGATTGGAAGGTTCTTCCAGAACATTCATACCAGTTGGGTGGTCCCTTGATCTTCCCTTGATCTTAAGGAAAGGGTGATACTTTAGCAGCAGAGCCTCTGTTTTATGTACCAAGGATCTTGTTCATCACTTCAGTTCCTGGCATCTCCTGTAGGGTTGGGAAAGATCGCCACCTGGAACCCTGGAAATCATAGCTCAGGATCCTTAAAGTAAATAAAGTTGCGCCGCCGAGTCGGTGTCGACTTGTGGTGACCACAGAGCCCTGTGGTTGTCTTTGGTAGAATACAGGAGGAGTTTACCATTGCCTCCTCCCATGCAGTATGAGATGATGCCTTTCAGCAACTTCCTATACCGCTGCTACCCAATAGAGGTGTTTCCCATAGTCTGGGGAACATACCAGGAGGCTTTACACACAGGGCTTCTACCCCAAATCTTCTTCCAAGAAGAGTGTGTGCATTCACACACCATCCAAACCTACCCCAAAGTCCCTTCAAGATCCTTGGACCTACTCCACACAAATAGGGCTTTGTGGTGCAAATTCTAGCTTATCTTGATGTATTTCTGGATTTTTAAAATGCTGGTTTTAAGCTACTTCCCCTGAAAACTCTGGAGCAAATAGGGAGAGGCACTGATGTAGACTCATTAGCATGATAAGAGGGATGTTCTCTTTAGAAATGCAGATATTGCTCTTTAGGAAGCTCTCTCTCCACGCCCTCCCACATTGGCTAGAAGGAAAATATGGAACATGCCATGTGAATTTGTTTCAAAACAAAATCTGAGAGCTGAAGGGAGGGGCTGCTTCCCTCAATGCTGCAAGTGTAGTTTGAAGTGGCTTTGCTCAAAGAGGATTTGAACCAGCAACCTCAGATGGCAAAAAAACTGCATGATAGGAACATAAGAAGCTGCCATATACTGAGTCAGACCATTGGTCCATCTAGCTCAGTATTGTCTACACAGATTGGCAGCAGCTTCTCCAAGTTTGCAGGCAGGAATCTCTCTCAGCCCTAACTTGGAGTTGCTGCCGGGGGGCAGGGCGACCTGGAACCTAGATGCTCTTCCCAGAGCAACTCCATCCCCTGAGGTGAATATCTTACAGTGCTCACATATCAAGTCTTCCACTCACATGCAACCAGGGCGGACCCTGCTTAGCTAAGGGGACAAGCCATGCTTGCTACCACAAGACCAGCTCTCCTCATGTGAAGAGCTAGCATGCAACTTGGAAGCAAGAACTTACTCAGCCTCCAGCTCTCCTCGAAGAATCATGTCCTTTCTCAGTCGGATCTCATGGGCTGGTCAAATGGTCAGCAAGCACAATATGCCATTGCCGCAGCTTTTCTTCATGCTTCCCTACTGGTCAAAGACTGTAATAAAGTTTATCTATCTATCAATTTCCACAGCTCCACTTATTGGCCAACTCTCGCTTTGCATGAATAACCCATTTGCATTTTCCCCATTTGCCAGGAAAGCTGACAGATGGCACTGCAGACCATGCAAAGTCCCTGATGGCCATCTGACCAGCCCGTGAGATTCTGATGAGAAAGAAGATGCAAGCCTTTGAGAAAGTGTGAAGGCTGAGTATGCTTATGCTGTCAATGACATGCTCTTCATGCTGCCATGCAGTTGGGTTTGTTTGTTTGTTTGTTTGTTGACTGATCCTCAGTATCCATGCAGAAGGTCCCCAGGTTCATTCCCTGGTAGCAACTCCACATAGGGCTGAGAAAGATTATAGAAGAGGAGAGCTGGTCTTATGGTAGCAAACATGACCTGTCCCTGTAGCTAAGCAGGGTCCACCCTGGTTGCTCTTGAATGGGAGACTTGATGTGTGAGCACTGCAAGATATTCTCCTTAGGGGATGGAGCCACTCTGGGAAGAGCATCTATGTTCCAAGTTCCCTCCCTAGCAGCATCTCCAAGATCGGGCTGAGAGAGATTCCTGCCTGCAACCTTGGAGAAGCCGCTGCCAGTCTGTGTAGACAATACTGAGCTAGATAGACCAATGGTATGGCAGCTTCCTACCAGGTATGACAGCTTCCTACCTACGAGGATTCCATGGATGTTTACGGGGGCTCCCTCTCTTGTCCCCCTCATTTTGATTTCCTTTTAGTGAGGAGAGCTGGTCTTGTGGTGGCAGGCATGACTTGTCCCCCTAGCTAAGCAAGGTCCATCCTGGTTGCATTTGGATGGGAGACTTGGTGTGTGAGCACTGTAAGATCTGCCCCTCAGGGGACGGAGCTGCTCTGGGAAGAGCATCTAGGTTCTAAGGTCCCCCCCTGGCTTCTCCAAGATAGGGCTGAGAGAGATTCTTGCCAGAAACCTTGGAGAAGCCGCTGCCAGTCTGGGTAGGCAATAATGAGCTAGATAGACCAATGGTCTGACTCAGTATACAGCATCTTCCCAAGATCTTTGTTTGGACCCATGGAGAGCTGCTGCCAGTCAGGGAAGACAACACTGAGTTAGATGGACCAGTGGAATGACGCAGTATAAGGCAACTTCATATCCAGGTTGTCATTTTTCTGCTATTAAGCCTCCCCCATGACTGCCAAATTTTCTGACAGATCAGATGAGTTTTATATACTTTTTGCTTTTATCACATCATGATTGGTCAATAACCTTAGGAGTGGCAAAATATGTTTCTGCTACTATTTGCATTCGTTGAGACTCCTAAATTGTGCTTACCCCGAGCCATGTTTTATGTCTGTTTGTTTATCATGAATGTTTTGTCTTTTTAAAAATTCTTGAGCCATTTTTATGCTTTTCTACATTTTTATGAGGCTTTGTAAGTTGCTCCTGTATTTATTCTGTTGGTTTATTGGTTTCATGTGGAAGGCATCTTGTATTTTGCTAGTAATATTCTTGTAATAAGGAGTTCTGGTAAGAACTAATCTTCCTGTTTCACTATCCCTACAACTGGACTAAGTTTTGTCCAAATCGGTTCAGCTGCAGTTCACAAATTAGCTCACTTGCACATCTACCGTTCATGCATCTACCATCTTGAACTGGGGTGGATGACATAACCAACTACACTGTTGAGGTGTCCTTATTTATCCCTGCAACTGTGCCAAATTTGGTTCATATTGGTCCAGCCACTGCAAAGTTGATAGGGAAATAATAAAATTAAGTTTGAAAACATGCTTTTTGAGGACAAATATTACATGTAGGGTTTTGTTTCCTTACCAAGTCACTAGCAGATATTGCAGTCTCTTTGCATATGCATGCACAAACACACAGAATGCCGGCTGATCTCATAAGCTTACTTTACTTAAGGAAAGTAGGGTGAAAATTCTATTCTACTATTAAGCCTAAGATCAGTCTGCAAGATCTCAGCATCACATGCCCATGTTGATTCTCGATTGTCTTCAAGACTGGAATGGGGAAGGTTCCAGTAAACCAAACACAATGACAATTTATCATCACCATTGCTAAACATTTCCACAGTTCTCCTGTGGATTTCCATCCAAGCAAGCTGGGCATTCATTACCGTAAGTGGCAGTTGTGTGGATGGTTTGGCCTTGGATGTGGAACTTCCCACAGCGGTGCTTGATGGGAAAACTGGGGGGGGGAATCAGCATTCCCCTATGAGGCACCACTCTATCATTGTCATTTTTGGTACCTCCCTTCCCAGTCCCTGAGTTGGGACATCCATTATTGTCATCATTGTTCCCAGAGACAAGTTCCAGTCTCGGAGAAGTCTGCCCTGTTGTTGAGATTAGTAATACCACCAGCCTGGGATTGCAGAGAGATTAGATAATCCTGCAGAACTGCTGCTAAAAATCTTGAGGACATGCTTACGGAAGAGCTATAGCTAAACAAACAGAGCAAGCGAGAGTGCAGTGAGAGGAACAGCCTAGCAGCCTAGTGTGGCCACATTCCTCTGAGATAATTTTTGGATGCAACCCTAAAAAATGGTGCCGGGAATTTATTTATTCTTATTTTATTTCTTTGATTTATATACTGCCCTTCAAAAAATGGCTCGGGGTGGAATTGGGCTGCATGCACTGGGAAAATTGGAATTCCACTTCTGAACTCTCTCTCTGATTGGTGCTGGACTAGATAGGCATTGGGCTTGTTCCTGCAGGGTTATCCCTTTGTTCTTGCAATCACATATATTCTCAAACAGCCTAGAACCCCAAACCAGCCCATCAACAGGAACTTCCCTGTGAACTTCCCTGAAGTATCTGTGTGAAACTGGATGCTGGACTAGATAAGCCTTGGTCTTGATGTGGCAGGGCTTTCCTTGTGTCCCCCCGAGCAGCTGCTCATATTCTCAGGCAGTCTAGAACTCCAGGCAGCACAGAACCTGCAAACCTTGCCTATGGGATTCATGGAGGCCTCTGTGAGAAACAGTATGGTGAACTGGATTCACTTTGGGCTTGACCTTCTGTTCTTCAGCATCCACTCATCTTCTTGAGCAGTCTATAACCCTAGCCAGCCTAGCACCCACAACAAGTCCAGAACCCACAACCTTGGCAGTCTACTTTCCTGAGGCATCTGTGTGAAACTGAATGCTTGATATATAGACCCTGGGCTTGATCTGGAAGGCCTGTTCTTGTGTTCTTGAGCAGCCAAGGACACAAGGACAGCTGGCCTAGAACCTGCAACCAGCCCAGAACCAACAACTTTGCCTGTGGACTTCATTGAGATATCTTTGTGAAACACAATGCTGGACTAGATAGGCCTTGGACTTGATTCGGCATTGCTGTCCCTATGTTCTGAAGCAGCCACTCGTGTTCTCCAGCAGTTGAGCTGCAACCAGCCCAGAACCTGTAACCTTGCCTGAGGCATCTGTCTGAAACAGGATGCTAGACTAGTTAGGTCTTGGGATTGTTCCAGCAGGGCTATCCTTGTGTTCTTGTGCAGCCACTCATGATCTCCATCAATATAGAATCCTAGATAGCCTAGAACCCACAATCTTGTCCATCAGCTTCCCTAAGGCTTCTGGTGTGCCACTTTGTGAAAAAGGATGCTAGAGCAGATAGGCCTTGGGCTTGATCCGGCAGGGCTGTACTTGTACCCTCGAGCAGTCACTTGTATTCTTGCGCAGTCTAGAAAGCCATCCAGCCTAGAACTCACAACCTTTCCTGCGGGCTTCTGGCAGGGCTGTCCCTGAGCAGCCTTCACGTTCTTGAGCAATCTAGAACCCCGACAGCCTAGAAGCCAGAAGCAGCTCAGAACCCACAACCTTGAACATGGGCTTCCACAATGTCTCTGTGTGATCCAGGATGCTGGACTAGATAGACCTTGGGCTTGATCTGGCAGCACTGTCCTTAACCCTAATGAAATGTTATGGTAGTTTTTCACAATGAGCATGCATGCCACCAGATAGTTTCGACCACTCCAGCTGGTTCATGTACAAAGTTGCTTCATTTCTTCTGAAAGAAAAGCCCCAAAGCAGTGATGACAGACTTGATGGAGTAGGGCCCTGTGGCTGCAATCCTAAACTTATTTGCCTGGGAGTAAGCCCTGCTGGATGCTTTGGGACTTGCTCTGAGTAACCCTGCTTGGGATTGCTCTCTGTGGACAATCCAAGATGCAGAAATCTTGTGTTTAAAAATGCAGGGTTCTTTGGCTGTCCATGTTAGATGCTGCGCCTCCCTGACATGCAATTCCACAGCACCATCTTCTGGCCATTTGCTGCCATCTTTTGAAGGTTGTCCAAAAGACACAATTTCCGTCATGGACTGGCAGCAAATGGCCAGCAGATGGTGCTGCAAATTGCACAATGTGTAAATTGTGCACTTCATCTGGATGCAGAGTGAATAACCAAAAAGAACTTGCATTTTCAAATGCAGTATTTCACCATCTGCAATGACTCTGAATCTATTACTGATGATATGGGAGAAGAGGCAAATCAAAGATAACACATCAAGATGATTAAGCTATAAACCACTCCCAGTCAAAACAAACCAACTGTATTTTTCAACTCAGAGGTATAAGCAGGACTGTGTGTATTCCACATTTCCGCACCACAGTGGAATTCATTGTTGAATGCAGAACTCTTTTTTTGAGAATCCTTCTTTCTTTTTCTTTTTAAAAAAAGTTTCTAGCCCTCATGACTACAAAAATGTGCTTGGACGTGTGTAAGTAATACTTGTAATCTCTAAGGCCAGAGGTGGGCTGAACAGAAATTCCAAGTGTCAAAAGCTCCAATGCCCTGCATATCTCCTCCCACCTCTACCCTGAGCAAGAACAGAATTATGCAAAGATGGAATAGATGCAAATACCCTCATTTGTACCCTTGATACAGGTCGCGGAACTCAGTTTTCATTGGTGCAGAATTTTTATTTCTTTTCAGTGCAGATTACACACAGCCCTGGGAATAAGTAACAAGGGAGAGGACCTAACTATATATAGTCCTGTAATTAATGTTTAAAATCAGGGATGAAAAACCCAGGTGATTGAGGTTGTTTCCTTCCCCCTCCTTCCCTTGATTGGAATAAAGTGACAGCCACTCTTTGCTGAGAGAAGCTGAATCATATTTTTCTCCCCCTCCCAACATCCCCCCCACTAAAAAAATCCCTGACACATCTGGGTAATATTACCACATGGCTTGGCTTGCAGCTTTTAAAGCTTAAAAATGTACATCCAGGCATTTGACACACAATATTTACAAATGTACAAAATCAAACCCAAAATGTAAACCAAAATGCACCAGAATCAGAAATTAACAGTGTAGTTAAAAAAACAATATAATCTAGCAACAAACCAACCCCAAATACATGGATGCAAAAAGAAAGGGGGAGGGAATACAAAAATAGAGGTGCCCTTTTATAAGATGGAGTACGGCCTAGTGTAGAAGCACCAGACCAACAAGACAGAGGTTTTCTCCATGGAGGGGGAAAAGACGACCTATTTGACATATAACAGGATCACACAATGGACCGAGAAGGCCAGGAGGATATGATGAAACATCCCCAAACTGTCATTTGTATTCCTTTGAAACATACTTCCTATTTCTATATTCCTTTCTGCAGCCACAAGCTCTGTTTTAGACTTTCAGAAAACCCAAAAGGGGCTCTCTTTTTTCCTATTTGGCTGAAAATCTCAACTGAAGGCTTTAAAAAAAAAATCCTCACCAGGGGGAAAAATTGGCAGTGGTTGGCCTAGGAAGGATTATAGCTGACATGTCTG
The DNA here is from genome assembly GCF_027244095.1 of Hemicordylus capensis. Classification (NCBI taxonomy): domain Eukaryota; kingdom Metazoa; phylum Chordata; class Lepidosauria; order Squamata; family Cordylidae; genus Hemicordylus; species Hemicordylus capensis. The sequence continues at coordinate 14,295,489 of NC_069664.1, read as the reverse complement.
AAGATGTCTGGTGTTTTGTCCAGTGATCCAAAGTCTTTTGCAAAACGATTCTTAAGGATACCACTTGGACCTTGGTGGCCAACTGTTGACGCATTTAGAAGTGTTTGATTGCCCTATGGAGGTGATGGTCAGCTGGGTTTTCCCACCACCAGCGACTGCAGCTGATAAGACTGCAAATCTGAAAATTTCTTCGGGGTTCCTTCGGGGGAAACTCTCGATGCTGTCAAGAGTCCAGAGGATGAAACACAACTAAGGAATCACAAGGTTTCTTATTAGGAATGCAGAGTTGGAAATCTGAATCTGAAACTAAAGAATCACAAGGTTTCCTATTACGAATGTAGAGAAGGAAATCTCAAGTAAGCAGGAAGATCTTCATTAGAGGTTCTTCCACCACCTGCTTCAATTTGCAGCCAGAGCCACTTGAATTATGTCTGCATAAAGCGAGGGGCGGCAGTTCTGAATGAATTAACATGTAAAGCAAGGATGCGCTTCTGTGCACATGTGAGGGCGCCAGATTAAAAATCATAGGCTTATTATTCAAAGATAGTCCACCTGGGTTCATTTTTGCTGCTACTGGGGAGAAGGGGCGTGAGTATGGAGCATTGTCAATCCATAGCAACTGCATTGCAAAAGTCTATTTGCATTTATGTCGGTGTCCTCAAATGTAGGTCCCCAGATGTTCTTGGACTCAGTATTCCAAGCCACCACTGAACCATTGAACAAGGTGTGCAGTACACCCAGGTGCCCATGGACCATCACACTTAACCCTCCCCACAGCCTCCCTAGACTTTCCGACCCCCACTCCGTGCCAGCGTGGCCCTGATCCAGGCAGCTAGTGAAGGGCAAGCCATGTTTTGGATTGTGCCCCTTGTTACACCACTGCTCGGACTACAGCTCCCGTCATCCCCAACCCTAGTGACCTTTGGCCATAATGTTTGGGGAGGATGGAACTTGTAGTCAGCGACATCTGGGAACTCAAGTTTGAGAACCCCTCCGGTAAATTGCGTTACTGGCCCGGAGAACCTGGAGAGGGCTCCTGAACCTTCAAGAGATATGTAGCTGGAAGAAAGTTATTTACGGAGGCTTTCCCCCTTCCTGTGTTTCTGTGATGAGAAAAGCTGCACTCGCTGGAATCCGCCCTTTAACACACAGCTCTTTATGGCAGAGGAGCTCCCTCAAAGCCAACCCAATAACCTGGAACTTCGGTACTGAAAACTGCTTCATCATGTCCACAATCCTTCCAGGCTCAACAAAGGAGGGGAAATCCACCAAAGATGGCAGGTTAGCCCCCCACCTTAAGCTACACCTAATCTATCACATTACCAAAGCAGTGGCTGACATCCTGAGTGCTTGTGCAGTGTGCAATGACCAGGCACGAGTGGAAGGCTGCTGTGCTAGGCAGGTGCCCTACATTTGGAGTTTGCATTCCAGACTAGTGTTGCAATACAAGCATGCTTGCGTTGGCACAACCGTTGCACACTCTGTGGCATGCCTGTTTTAAATGGGATGTTTGTGCAAGTGTACAGTTTAGAGCATGCTCACTGTGATTTTTTTGACGAGGTCTACACTCCGAGAGGTGGGAAAGAGGTGATGATGGCACAGCGGGACTTCCCGCTTTCAGCATGTTCTGGTGCTTTTATTGTCCTGATCTTCGGACCTGCATTGGCCAAATTTGCAATGGTGTTTTAAACACTTCTAAAATGTTTTTAAAATTTTATCGATGTTGTCAGAGGAATGGAAATAAACATTGGCAGGAATGCCCCCTAAAGGCAAGGAGCAAGTACAATCATTTATTCATTGTTTACTCGGTGCTCTTTGCTCTGTGCAAAAATGACTGCAATTTTACCCTGATTGTTGGGTGTGTGTGTGTGTGTGTGTGTGTGTGTGTGTGTGTGTGTGTGTGCGTGTGTGCGTGCAGAGGCACTCTTACCCCTGGACTTCAGGGTCTCCACACCCCCTGGGGGGCCCCCAACCCTCTTTGGTCTGTTCTGAGTGGTGTCGACACCGTCAGTGTGCCCTCTAACAGGGATTCCCAGATGTTGTTGACTACAACTCCCAGAATCCCCAAGCAAAAGCCACTGCAGCTGGGGATTCTGGGAGTTGTAGTCAACAGCATCTGGGAATCCCTGTTAGAGGGGACACTGGTCACCATGCCATGCCACCAGCCTGCACTGTGTCAGGCAGCCGAGTGCGATTGAGACTTGCACCGGCTGCTTTAGAGACAGGGAGGGAGTGTAGAAAGAAATGTGTGGGCTGGGGATATGTTAAGTTGCGTGTTGAAATGTTTCTGCTCATGCATCTTTGCATAAATAGACGTATTTTATATTCTTACATTCTTGTGAGTTCAGTTGCTTTTTGTGCCCTCAAGAACCCATGGGTTAAAAATACTGAGAGTATGTCACATGGTGTGTGTGTGTAGGGGGATGATGCCTAACTTGCAGCAGGGGGGTGGGTGGGGCCCAGTGTTAATCCCAGATGTTGTTGACTACAACTCCCAGGATCCTCAGCTGCAATGGCCTTTGGCTGGGAATGCTGGTAGTTGTAGTCAACAACACCTCGGATTCCCTCTTACTGGTGGGGCTCCAAAGGCCTTTAGGTCCAGGCTCCAAAATTACCTAGGTGCACCTCTGGGAAGACGTTGCCAAAAATCCCTATGAGCATTTATCCCGAGACGACACTGAAGGCCAAAATTGATGGGACTGGCTCATGGCCTAATTTGGCAATTACTTTGTTTTCACTGCAGCGGCCTTCTTACACTAGATCAGCCACTGCCTTTAATTTCAATGCAATCTTTATGGTGGAACCGTCTGTTTAGGGCTGGCCTTAAATTGCCACAGCAGCTGTGGAATTACTGCCTCAAGCGTTCCAGGGAAATGGCTCCCTACCTTTTGCTCAGGCTCCAACCAGCCACATAAATCAGCAAAGCCCTGCTCTAGGACGCATTTTTCCACACCAAAGAAATGTGTGCCGAATGCCAGTCTTAAAAAATCTTAATGACGGGGCACAAGGAGGGAAAAGGCCAAGAACCCTTGCTGCTTCAAAGTGTGGTGTTTCGGGGCAGGGCCGGCTTGGTAAAGCATTAAATGCTAGAAGATCACTGTGCACAAACATGATTATGATTGAGAATATTTATATACCACTTTCCAACACAAAAAAGGGTGCACGATGGAATGAGAAACTGGCTCCCGGTCCAAAAGGAGCTTGTGGCCTCAAAAGGAAAACAGCCACTGGAGGACAATTGCTAAACAAGAGAGAATCGCTACTTTTAAAAGGTGCCACTTTGCCCACTTACCCTGTTTCCCCGAAAGTAAGACCTAGCAGTAATTTCTGATGTACCACTAATTGCCCTAGTGCATTTTGGGGGGCTAAAATTAATATAAGACACTGTCTTATTTTCGTGGAAACACGGTAGCAGAGGTCCTGTGGGAACCTGGGCTCACAAAAGGCCACGACTGAAGCAATGGAGCTGAGAACCTTGCATCCCTACTTTCCCTCCTCTTGCCAGTCACTTTAGAAGACCACAGACACAAGGGAGGACCGGAGGACCTCTTTGCACAGAAACACTTGCTGTTTGGCATCACCTAGAATCCCTTTTCAGATTCCCCGCCTTTCCTTTGTGGCACAAGCTGAGCTGAGGCTGGAAGGAAACCAGCCTGGCTTTCTCTTATCCCTTTAACACAGGAGTTCTTGACCTCAGGTCCCCAGAGGCTGTTGGACTACCATTCCCATCATCCACGCAACAAAGACCATTGCGGCTGGGGATGATAGGAACTGTAGTCCAACATCATCTGGGAACTAAAGGTCAGGAGCACTTGCTTCAGCTGGTTTGAGCTACAGAAATAAGTCATGACTGTTTTTCACAGCACAGAGCTCAACTATGTATTTTAAATCAAGCTCCTGTTGCCAAATCACATCTGAGTCCCCGTCCCCGTCCCCCCGTATGCTTTTCAGGTATTTTCATGCCCAGCATTTTTCCTGCATGGAGATCAGTGGCAGAAGCCATGCGAAAGCACAACTATGAGCAACTCAGAAGTAAATCTGGGAACATGGGATGCTGCCATATAGTGAGTCAGACCATTTAGCTTAGTATTGCCTTCACTGACTGGCAGCAGCTCTCCAAGGGTTCAGGCAGGAGTCTCTCCCAGCCCTACCTGGAGATGCTGCCAGGCATTGCACCTGGGACCTCCTGCAGATGCTCTTCCACTGTGCTATGGCCCCATCCCCTCAAGGGAATAGCTTACAGTGCTCACATGTGAGTCATCCATCCAAAGGGAAACCAAGGTGGACCCTGCTTAGCATTCACACTCGCGACCACAAGACCAGCTCTCCTCCCCAAATGAACCCCATTGAGTGCAACTGGGCTTACTTCCTAGTAAAGGTGCTTACAACCAGTGTTCTCTCTAGCAGGGATTCCCAGATGCTGTTGGCTACAACTCCCAGAATCCCCTGTTGCAATAGCTTTTGCTTGGGGATTATGGCAGTTGTAGTCAACAATATCTGGGAATCCCTGTCAGAGGAAACGCTGCTTACAACTGCAGAGTGCAACCTTAAAATCTATTATAGGTTTGGGTTCTCAGAACATTGGCATTCTGAGAGGCGGAGGCGGAGGCAGTGTTGGATTACTTTATTTTTTATTTTTAAGAGAATAGGTTCTGAGTTTTAAGCCTTGCCAATAGCCCTGGAATATAGCATGCTCCTTAATTTAAGAGTGGAGCAAGAATAAGACTACTTTGCATTTGTATCGCGGATGTGAAGTAATCAAAGTGCTTCACAAGCCCGATACTATTTTGTAATCCTTACAACAACTCTGTAGAGCAGGGCTGCACAACTTTGGTCCTCCAGCAGGATTTGGACTAAACTCCCATCTTCCCCAGCCGTCGGGGGAACATCTGTCGGAGGGCCAAAGCTTTGCAGCGCAGTTGTATGACAATTCCCATACTGCAAGGGGCGATGGAGGCTGACGTTGGCTTCTGACTACTGAGTGAGTTTGCAGCAGGAGCAAAATTCGAACCCGGGGCCTGAACTCACCACTCATTCCCTTTGCCACTACACCACACCTGCTCTAGCCAGGCTCCCAATGCAGTCTCTTATAATGCCTTATAAGAGACTGCATTATCAAAGCCTTATAATGCCAATGTGTGGGAGGGTGGAGCAGATTCGGATGGGGATTTTTCACAGACTAAGCACCCAGTCCATTTAGTGCGGCTGAAATTGCTCGGCAATTTCCTTTTTACGGCTGGGAGCAATGACTATGAAAGGGCAGAGAGAGAGAGAGTGCTGTGCTCAGGGCTAACTTCTGGGAAGCTGGCCTGAAGAAGCCCTAGCAAGGCCCAGCAGGGATCCACCTAGCCCTTCCTGCCCCAAGGCCAGATCTGTTTCTCTGTGACAATTCAAAGAGATAAAACTCTGGGTTTAGAGCAGGCCCTTCCCACTGCAGGTCAGGCCACAGGCCACGATAAGATAAGAAGAGCAGCTCAGGGTAAAAATAGATCCATCTTCCCCGGCCTTTCAAAAGAGGGTTGGCCTTCAGCACAATTCATGGGACCCAGTCACTTTGCAAACTATTTCGGAAAGCAAAGACTGTGGCTATTGGCCCAGGCTTGACCATGGGCACAAACAGTACAATCCGGCTGGGTTCACACAATCGCTCAAATCTAGGTTTAATGTGGGTCACCAATATGAGCATGATTGTGTGAATCCACGCCAAGGTGGGGATCTCAGATTCATCTTGGGCCATAAACTACCATGGTGTGGGTTCACACAATCACGCCAGGAACCCACATTAAACCTGCATTTAAACAATTATGTGAACCAGGCCTCTTTGTGGGCCCTATCCTGGACTTTTGGGGGCACTGAAGGACAGATGTTCAACACTCCTTGGGATTCTGTGGCAGCAGAGCATCAAGGTTTGACAGACTATGTAGCCAGCATGGTCTAGCTGAACTACAAGTCCCACCACCCTCAATTATAATTTATTGTGGCTGGGGATCATGGGACTTGTAGTTTAGGAACATCTGGAGTGCCACAGGTTGGGAACTCCTGTCTTCGGGATCATGACTAGGATTGGGCTGTTGGGCTGTACACAGAATCATCTGAGAACCTGTAGCCAGTGGCTGGCATCCAGATAGGGATGTGCACAAAACCGTTTTGTCCGGTTTGGTTCAAATTCAAACCGGGTTCGAACTGGGAGAGGGAGGTTCGGTTCTGGTTCTGCTCAAAGCCCCCCTGGTTTGGTTTGAATTCAAACTGGTTCTGACCAGTTCAGACCTCCCAAAGTGGGTGGAGTGGTAGTTGGCACCCATGGGTGCCTACCACCCAACCCCCAAGGCAATCGGACACGCGTATTATTTTTTATGAATTTTTGAATTTTTTTAAAAAAAATTCTCATAGAGTATAATGGGACTCGAACCAGCCCATTATTCCCTATTGTGGAGCACCCATGGGTGCCTACAACCCAACCCCCAATGCAATTGGACACTCGTATGATTTTTTACAATTTATTTATTTTTATTTTTTTAAAAAAATTCTCATAGGGTATAATGGGATTCAAAACAGGCCATTATCCCCTATTGTGGAGCACCTAGGGGCACAAAAGTGGGGTGAATGATAGGCACCCAGGGGTGCCTACCACCCACAAAACCCCAAGGCAATCGGACACTCCTCCGATTATTGGTGAATTTTTAAAGTATTTTTGAATTCCTCATAGGAAATAATGAGGATTCCTGAAAATGAATAGCTTCACGTCGGGGGGGAGGGGTGGCCTAGAGCGGAGTGTGGTGGGTGGTAGTTCCCAAGAGGAGGGCAAGGAAGCTACCAGAATCATTTCAAAAGAATTGGGCAAAGGGATGATTTTTAAGTGATTTTTGAAGTTTATGCATCTTTAAGGTTTTTCTCTTTAAGGTTTGCATATCCCTACATCCAGACTCAGTTTCTCAACAGTACTACTCAAGGGTTACTTTAAAGGGTTATTTGATTTTAATGGGACTACTTGAGAGTAATTTAGTCTGGCGGTCATCCACTATAGCAGGGGTTCTCCACCTTGGGTCCCCAGATGTGGCCAGACTATAACTCCCGCCATCCTTAGCCACAATGGCCACATCTCCAACATCTGGGGATCAACGTTTATCATCATTGGAACTTGGTGAGGTCCTGGTTTTGGGGGGAACACAGGCACTGCCTCCTTTTCTGAGAGGAAGACAGAGAATGGAAAGGGGCGAAAGCAAAGAGATGGAAAGAAAGGGCAATGAAAGAAGGAAACGGAGCAGACAGATCGAGAGCAACACATCGAGTACAGGTGCAAATAATAGATACGCGGAAAATTAAAGAACGGGTTCCACACTGCAGATCAGCGATAAAGAGGGATTCTGGATCCGACAAAACGGCAAGCCTGTGACACACTTCACAGTTCCAATGTGCAATCCATGACTACTCTCAGTCCTCCGCTCCCTCTGACCTTTTCCCGCCCCTTTCTTTGCTCAATACTTCCACTGGTGCCTCCACACGAGAGCTGGACTTCGCTCCCAAATGCTTCAACTCTCAGTTCTGTCCTCCACTATCCTGGCCTGGAACAGCTCTAGGGTCTCCTTTTCTTTCCAAGGTACTATGGTTGTTTCGAGTATTTTGAAAAACCCTGCATGAGCGAAGAGAAACTGATCTTTTCATATCCACGCACGCGCACACCTCAGTCTCTCTCTCTCACACACGCGCACACACACACACACACACACACACACACACACACACACACACACTTATAAGTGTGCCTCTCTGGGCATTCCTAGTCTCAGTTCCATGGTAAATGGCTGCTAGATTGACAGCCGGCAGGACACCTGTGGTGCTCAAGACCGCACTGGCCCTGAGCGAGCGGAGCTTCTTCACCCCCTCCCCAGTGTTTTAGGCTCTAGTGGCCAGCTCTGAGACATCTTCAAGGAAGACACCACTGGCTGCCACAACCACAGGCTCCGCCGCCAATCCCATGAAAAGTCCATGCTTGGGTGGCCTTGCAGAAGAGGCAGAAAATAGGGGTGGCCACGGAGGTCACAGTATGATCGAAGTGTGTAAAAGGACGGACGGTCCTGGCAGAGAGCAACTCCAGGAGCCTCTTGGTCACTGACTCAAATGACCACCCTGATGGCCACGATCCAGGTCAACACTTGGAGGCAGTGAGGGTTTTCTGGCTGCCCCATCGGTCCTGCAGATCTGAAGGCGGCACCTCCCAGCTCCTAGCCAGTAAGGGAGCCAACCAGACGGCGATGTCCCAGTTTCAGCTTCGTGCCTAAGGTGACCCTGAGAAGGCAAAAAGACCAAAGTGGTGGTGCCAGGGGGCCTCCAGGCCGGGGGTCAGGAGGGCGCCTGGGCCGTGGGCCGGGCCGGTGAGGGCGCTGCTGGCAGGTTGGAGTGTGCATTGGTGCTGATGGTGAAGTCACTGGGCTGTAGGGAAGAACAGACATGTGAGCGGAGTCAGTCAGCAGGCAAGAGACTAGCAGTCAGTGTCAGCCAGAGTCAAGCCATGCCTACAACCCAGGCAGAGGATATCCCACAATCTGCAGGAAAACTGAGAAGGAACTTTCCGCCACCCATCCTGAACCTCACAAGCGGGATTTGCATCGCAAGTCCTGCTGTAAAGCTGGACCAAGCTATTAAAGCATCCTGAGCTAACTCGCCATACGAACATACGAAGTTGCCTTCTGCTGAATCTGACCTTTCCTCCCTCTAGCCCAGTACTCTCTGCTCAGGCTGGCAGCAGTTCTCCAATGACTCCAGCAGAAGTCCTTTCAAGCTACACTTCCTCTCTTAGCTGGAGATGTGGACAGCGACTGAATCTGGGACCTTCTACCTGTCAAGGACATGCTTGACCGATGAGTTATGGCCTCTCCATCATTCAGTGATCAGAAAATCCAAGCACTTCCACTCTTAAGTGCCTAGTTTTTAGTGATAGGGCAAACTTTACAAGAGCTCGGATATAAGATCAGTGGACCTGTAAAAAAAGAAAGTAGTACATCATCTAAATGGAAGATTAGATTAGAAAATAAAATCTCCAGGCTTAGATCAGATGCGAGTAAATTGAAAGATATGAAAGACAAGGAGCTGAAGAATGAAAACACCAAACAGTATCTGATCCAAAAATACCCCCTAGATTCAAGGAAAATTAGAGAAGTCCTGGAAATAATAAAACAGCAAATAACAGCAGTGTCAAAGAAGATTAGCAGATACGAAGCCAGAATTACACAACACAGGCAGAATCTCCAATTCCAGTTGAATCAGAGACGTTTCTACCAAAGCATAGAAGGAGAAACTGCAAGAAATCTAGAAACACCAAATAAAGAAGAAACAGTGCAATTCTGGGGGAAATTATGGGACAATCCAATAGATTATAATTAAAAAAGCAGGCTGGATGAAAGAGGTCAAAAAATGTAACCAACAAATGCAAGATCTAATAATAACACCAGAATTAATAAGTGAAAGAGCAAAGAAAATTAAAAATTGGACTGCGCCAGGCGACGATGAACTGCATGACTTCTGGCTTAGACACCTAACAAGCCTTCATAAACAACTATCAAAACAGTTCAATCCCATTTTGCAAGGAGGTGATATTGAACAATGGCTAACAACTGGGAAAACTCATCTCATAATGAAAGACCCAGCAAAAGGTGCAGTACCAAGTAATTATAGACCGATAACCTGCCTGCCAACCATGTTCAAATTATTAACTGGAATAATAGCAGATGAAGTGATGCAACACTTATTAACTAACAAACAGCTTCTGGTTGAACAGAAAGGAAATTGCCCGAACACCAGAGGCACAAAGACCAGCTGCTGATTGACAAAATGATTTTAGAAAACTGCAAGAGAAGAAAAACAAATCTAAGTGTTGCATGGATTGACTACAAGAAAGCCTTCAATTCATTGCCTCACACATGGATACTAAAATGTTTAGAAACAACTGGTGTCAGCAAAAACATTCAGATATTTATTTAAAAAAGCAATGAGCATGTGGAGTACACAGTTAACAATCAATGGCGAGACACTTGGACAGGTTAGCATTAGAAGAGGCATTTTCCAAGGGGACTCACTATCCCTTCTGTTGTTTGTAATCGCCATGACCCCACTTTCACAAATACTAAACAAAACAGGCCTCGGATACCAAACATCTAAAACATCAAGTAAAATAAACCATCTGCTGTACATGGACGATCTGAAGTTGTATGGAAAGTCCCAGTCAGAAATTGAATCACTGCTAAACACTGTCCGTATATTCTGTAGCGATATAGTAATGGAGTTTGGACTAGACAAGTGTGTTGCATTAATAATGAACAGAGGAAAAATAAGAAAAACAGAAGGAATAGAACTGCCCAATGGAAGCAAGATCAAGAACCTGGAAGAGAAAGAACATTAAAAATACTTGGGCATTCTCCAGGCTGATAACACTACACACACTGAAGTTAAAAGAAAAATTGGAAGTGAATATATCAGGAGAGTTAGAAAAATCCTCAAGTCCAAACTCAATGGCAGGAACACCATACAAGCCATAAACACCTGGGCTATACCTGTTATCAGATACACTGCAGGAATAATAGACTGGACCCAGGCAGAGCTGGAGACGCTGGATCGTAAGACCAGGAAAATCATGACCATCAATCATGCTCTGCACCCCCTCAGTGATGTCGATAGGCTATACCTCCCTCGCAGTTCAGGTGGAAGAGGAATGCTGCAAATCCATTGAACAGTCGAGGAGGAGAAAAGAGGCCTTGAAGAATATATCAAGGACAGTGAAGAAGATGCACTTCAAATGGTCAATAACGAGAAACTATTCAACACCAATGAAACAAAGCAGGCCTACAAGAAAGAACAAGTCAAGAACCGAGCAGAAAAATGCAAGAATAAGCCACTGCATGGTCAATATTTGCACAATATAAGTGGAAAATCAGACATCACCAAGACCTGGCAATGGCTTAAGAATGGCAACTTGAAGAAAGAAACAGAGGGTTTAATACTGGCTGCGCAAGAACAGGCACTAAGAACAAATGCAATAAGAGCAAAAGTCAAAAAATCCACAACAAACAGCAAGTGCCGCCTTTGTAAAGAAGCAGATGAAACTGTGGACCACCTAATCAGCTGTTGTAAAAAGATCGCACAGACTGACTACAAACAAAGGCGTGACAAGGTAGCAGGGATGATACACTGGAACATCTGCAAAAAATACACGCTACCTGTAGCCAAAAATTGGTGGGACCATAAAATTGAAAAAGTTGAAGAAAATGAAGATGTAAAAATATTATGGGGCTTCCGACTACAAACAGACAAACACAATACACCAGATATAAGTGTAGTTGAGAAGAAAGAAAAACAAGTTAAAATAATCAACATAGCAATACCAGGGGATAGCAGAATAGAAGAAAAAGAAATAGAAAAAATCACCAAATACAAAGATCTACAAATTGAAATTGAAAGGCTGTGGCAGAAGAAGACCAAAATAATCCCAGTAGTCACTGGCGCCCTGGGTGCAGTTCCAAAAGACCTTGAAGAGCACCTCAATGCCATAAGGGCCACAGAAATCAACCATCAGCCAATTACAAAAAGCAACTTTACTGGGAACAGCCTATATTCTGCGATGATATCTATAATAATAACAGCAACAACACTGACAATAAAATTCAGCCATCCCAGGTCCTTGGGAAGGACTCGATGTCTGGATAAAACAAACCAGTCAATAACAACTGTCTGACTGTGTAAACAACAACAACAATAATAATAATAGGAAATAGGGAATGGGGCTATAGCTCGGTGGCAGAGCATCTGCTTTGCATGCAGAAGGTCCCAGGTTCAACCCCTGGTGGCATCTCCAGGTAGGGCTGGGAAAGACTCCTGCCTGAATCCTTGAAAAGCTGCTGCCAGTCAGTGCAGACAATACTGAGTTAGATGGACCAAGGGTCTGACTCAGTAGAAGGCAGCTTCCTATGTTCCTATGGGCATGCTTTCTGTTTTATTTTATTCTCCCCACTTCCAATATTTGGAACTTTGGCTGCATTTGGTATTTGGGAGTTAAAAGAAGAGACTGGTAGAACACTGAAAGCAAAAGTGTTCCTAGAACCTTTGGAGTCAGGTTTGCTGGTCAATGACCGAATAAACTTATAACTAACTTATAACTAACTTTGGAGTCAGGTGCTATATAAATAAAATAAAATAAAATAAAATAAAATAAAATAAGGGATTGAGGAGCCTGGTTGAAATTAAACCTGGACGCTTTCCAGACTAGCCGCTCAAAAGCGGCAAAATGCTCCATTCAGGCAAATCACTTTCAAAATGTAAAACATGCAGGGGGAGCAGTCTCACGAAAACTAACAACCCCCCAAAACAACACCTTTTAAAAACCGGATATTCGACGTCATAGCACTAAGTCTCAGCGATTAAATTTGAAACAGGGCATCCGACTTATGAACGGCACCCTGGCGCTTTCGTCGGGACTGCGGTTTCACGACACAGCAAGTGTGGAAGCACACTTCAGAAATGTGTCGTGACCCCGTTCCAGGGTCTAATCCGGAAAGCGTCCGGGTTGGAAGTGAATCCAAGCTGCACAGAGCAGCGCTGGTCTGCACCCTTTTTTTTTTTTTGCAAAAACCACACACTTTTTTTTCATGAATGCTAGAAATCTTCTTTGAAAAGTGAGGCTGTGTAGCAGTCTCCAACATTTGGCAGCGGAGGCCGAAGTCTGTTACTGATAGGGTCATCGGGGGGGAAACTGCTTGGCCAAAGACAGGATCTGCAATGTGAGCGGTGGGGTTCAGCCCAAATGTGGAAGTCTAAAGGGGGATCGAAGACCCGAGAAGGAGCTGTGACAAAGAAAGAACGCCACGAGATCTCAGGGGAGGACCAAGAGCCTTACGTTGCGTCGGAAGAGCCTCTGCAGCAGACTGCGCTTTGGTGGGTCAGGGAGCTGCTTCCAGTCCAGGTCTGGGGAGCGGGTGCCGTTTGGTCCAAAGAGGTTCAGGTCTTTAAAGCACTCCGTCTCAATCATCTAGAGCGCAGGAAGAAGACGCAAGCAGTTGGTGGCAGGGGACATAGGAAGCTGCCATATACTGAGTCAGACCACTGGTCTATCTAGCTCAGTATTGTCTTCACAGACTGGCAGCGGCTTCTCCACGTCAGGTTACATCTGACCCCTTGCACCTGGTTACCAAATGAAGCCGCATCGGCTGGAAAGGGAGGGAGGGAGAGAGGAAGAGCTGGGCAGGGCTGATCTTGTGGTAGCAAGCATGACCTGTCACATTAGCTAAGCAGGGTCTGCCCTGGTTTGCATTTGAATGGGTGACTATGTGTGTGAGCACTAGAAGATATTACCCTTAGGGGATGGGGCTGCTCTGGGAAGAGCAGAAGGTTCCAAGTTCCCTCCCTGGCAGCATTTCCAAGATAAGGCTGAGAGAGAGAGACTTTTGCCTGCAACCATGGAGAAGCCGCTGCCAATCTGTGAAGACAATACTGAGCTAGATGGAACAGTGGTCTGACTCAGTATATGGCAGCTGCCTATGTTCCTAGGGCCGCTCTTCCGGCTTATCTTCCAAAGCTTTTAGCAGTTCTCATACAACCCCACTGTTGGAGGCCCTGCCTTCCAGGAGACAGTCAACCAGGGATCAAAAGCAACGACCAAAAATTCTAATGTTGTTTCCAACCTCTTTGCAATTATCTATGATATTTAAGGATTTTTGTTAAAATGTGGCCTTATCGTAGGAGATGTTCTCTTGCCGGTGGGTACATATAATATCAATATGGACATTTGCTTATGGCTGCAGTCATGGGAAAAAAGTGGCAACCTGCCTGACTCGGTTACCCTTGGGTCTGTTTTGAAAGGGAGCTGGCCTCACCAGAGGCATGGGGCAAGGCAACATTTGAGGCCTTGACCCACCTGATGCCACCCCTGGAAACAGGACAGATCTTAGACACCTTTAGACGCTAATCTGAAGGCTCAATGTGCCCATGAATGGTGAGGCGAAGGGGAGGAAGTCCCGCCCCCTCTGCATCACTCCTCCTCATGCCTCGTTGCTCACGGGTCTGACAGGGCTTGTTTGAAGAGGGAAGAGCCCCCTCTGTGATGGTGGCCAGACCCGTGATTGCGAGGGTGGAATGACCCATCCTTGCCATCACTGAAGTGATCTATCCATCCTCACAATCATGGATATGCCCGCCATCACAGGCAGGGCTCTTCCTGTTGGACCTGTGAGCAACGAGGTGCATAAATGAGTGGCACGGAGGAGGCAGGACTTCCTCCCCTTTGCCCCACTGCTCATGGGCGCAGCGAGCTTCAGACTAACATCTGAAAGAGCTTCTTGTCTGGTGCTTATCATATAATAAAGAAGCCAGATGGATCTCTCTGGAAGCGATCCCAAATCAGGCATGGCCTGCATAGAAAGCCCTCTCCAGGGGTCACCTGCCTGACCTCTACAGTGAAGGGCACCAGAAAGGCATTTCCTGTGGATCTCAGCTGCTGGGCAGGTGGATCTCCAATTACGATAGGAGATGAATGACCGGGACTGTTCTCATGACCATAAAAACTGGCGAGGAGAGAACTCCCTCACACTTGCCCCATTTGGACCTGGGCAACTTTGGCTTTGTGACCCAGGTCCAAATGGATGGAGGAGAAAAACAGCTCTGCTACTACCCTTGAGTTTGGTCATCTGCATGTGTGATCAGCAATAACTGCCGCTCCAGCTGCCAGTGGCCATCTTGATCAAAGAGTCCCGTGGCTTGTGGGGCCAGGTAGAGCTTCATGCTGAGTGGGAGCCTGGTTTTTCCCCTTCCTTCAGTGCATGGCAGCCCGGCTATGTGAGGGTTGGGTAAGTAAACCCAGCCGGGGGTTTGGGTCACCTGGGAGGATTTTTCATGGGGTATGAGCACGCCTCCCCACCAGCAGCCCACTCCCATAGGGTTGTGTGTAAGAGCCGACTGAATCCCAATGGCCCGGAATTCCTCACCTCGTTCTGCCAAGGGATGGGGACGCTGCCTGTGGCAAATTTGGCATAGAAGTCATTGTCCGTTTGGTCCAAGTTGACCCCTTTTACGGTGGAGAATTGTTCAATGTCCAGCACGTCTTTGCAGTACACGGCCCGAGGCTGGGGGGGGTAGACAGAGACGCCATTAAGCTTGCCTTCTCAAGGTTATGCATCAAGAGTTATGTGGTCCAGCCAAAGAGATATTTTATGCTGGGCTGTACCCAGTAAATTCTGTCACAAGGAAAAGGGGAAGCTCTGCCCCTCTCCTGATCCTCGGCCGTCGGCGCTCTGTGGGAGCTTTGTTCTCTGCCCTGAACCGGCTGCTGAGGTTGGGGGAGAGGGGTGGAGCTGCCCCCAATACCGACTGGGACAATCCAGTCCAATACTGGACTGCCCTTGCCTCTCCTGCGGACACCCATCTCCAGACATTAAGTTCAACACTTGTACAATAAGTGTGCATTGTACACAGGTCCAGTTATTCACAAGTTTTCTTGAACACAGGTACAGCAATACAGTTCCTCTCTGTACCACACATTTGAGGGACGCCACTTCTCTCCCCCCACCCCCCGTGCTACCTGGTGAATCCAGGGATCAAACTTGGGACCTTCTGCTACCTGGTGAATCCAGGGATCAAACTTGGGACCTTCTGCATGCAAAGCATGTGCTCTAGCTTGCTTCTTGTGTATGTAGATGAAGACTGAGTCTCCTACACTGCTGAATTATAAACGAGATGCGTGCACTAAAAACACAGACATGCTTCCCTTCGTATTTATGGATGGAATTTCGCTGTTTCAAGGTGTGGAATAGCACCTTGCAATGTCCTGTTCACAGAGCTCCCTCTATCAACCATACCTAACTCCATCCATACTTCCACCAGTTCATCTGGTGGTCACATGGAGATGGGCCTTCTCGATTTCTGCCCCGAGATTGTGGAATGCGCTCCCTGCTGAGATATGATCCTCCCCATCTCTGACTATTTTTAAAAAATGTCTCAAGACCCAAATCTTCGCCCAAGCCTTTTCAGCTTTCTAAATTTGTAGGTTTTAATTTTAAGCTGTTTTTAAATTGTTAAACTGTTTTAACCTTGTATATTTGTTTTAACTGTTTTTATGTCATTGTTAACTGCCCAGAGAAGAAAGTTTGGGCAGTAAACAAGTTAAATAAATAAATACATTACACCACAAGTTTTTTCCATACAACCACTCCTTGTAGAATGAATGTGGTGAGTGAGGTGGTGGCGGGGGGCGGAGGGGGGGGAGTAGGAATATGCCAGATCCCCACTCCCAACCTCCATGTGTTTATTTGAAAGTCAGAACAGAGCCTACGTGCATGCAATTTGACCTGCATATGTTTCTTTTCATGCACTTAGTGACTAGACTCTGCATCTACAGAACCCCATATCAGTTCTGTTCCAATTTCGGGATGGATGCCTTGAGGTTGAGGGGCAGGGCCCATAAGCCAGTGACCATTCTGCCAACCCTGCATATTCGTTCTGCTCGTCGTGAGTTGAGTGAAAAGGTCATCGTGGTTGGGTGAAAAGGCCTTGTGAGAGACAGCAGTGCCTCACTCCCACTGGTCTGAGCTTACATCTGGCACAAACGAGGGTTTCATGATCCCAGCTTCCAGGCGCTTGAAGTTGATAGTCTTGAAGAAAGGGTGCAGCTTCACTTGGACCGCCCCATCTGCCTTGCACCCAAGCCGCTGCTTGGGATCTTTGGTCAGGAGCTAGGAAGGAATCGGGATTCTGGTATCAAAGGAGATGCCCAGCCATTTCTGAAGTCTCACCTTTACTCCACCCCTCCGCTACCGCTCATGCTGTTCAGAAGATTGTTTCTTCTGCCTTCACCTTGAGGGATCAAGCACTTCAACCAACCAACCAATCAACCAATCAATGAAGCACTTATAATCCAAAGCCATGCAAAGGTTGTCTGATAGCTGAATGGCTTTTCCCACACAGCATCCCCCAACATTACAGAGGTCCTTTTGTGAAAACGTCCACCGCTGAAAGGAAATGGTGGGCTGGAGTGATTCTCACACAGGCTGTTGCATTACTCAGTGGCTCAGCACCTCGGTGAGGAGGGGTGGGTCTTTATTTGTCTTGCAAAAACCAAAAGGAAACAGATTTCCACCCCACCCTCCTTCCTCTTGTTCTCAAGCTAAAGCCGCACCACCCACATGATCACGCCCGTCCCAGCTACAGCACCCACAAGAAAATAAATCTGTGAGGGAGGCATGAAGGCAGGGCTAGGAAGAGACCTAGGAGTGAATGTACAAAAATGCATCAACCTAGAATTGGACAGCTAACCTGATAGCCCTCTTAAAAGTGATACATTCAAGCTAGAAGGCTTGGGAAGGGAAGCAAGAGCCCACTCCTGCTAGGCCAAGGGAGGGCAAATGTGGCCCTCCGGCTGTTGTTGAACTACAGCCCCCATCATCCACAGCCTCCAATAAATTGTGGTTGGGGAAGATGGGAATTGCAGTTCAACAGCAGCTGGAGGGCCAAGTTTGTCCACCCACCCTGTGCTAGGCCCATAGTGACCTGGTCACCAAAGCTTCCCTCTCGGCCACAAGGAAGAGGAGCCCAGCTGAGTCAACCCAAGATCCATTCTGGCTTGTTGCCCACAGGGGAGAATAGCAGGTTCTTCTTTTTGCCTTTGGTTTTCCATCTCACTCCATCCAGGAGAGAAGGGAGGGGAAAAGTTAGAAGAGAAATGCTTAAAAAAAGAAGAAAAAGGAGGAAAAGACTTAGAAGCAACAAGAAAATTAGAGAGGAAGGCAGATTGAAATAAATGCGGAAAAATTGGAAACTAATGCAGGAGAGGCTTGGCTGAGGGCTGGTCTGTCTCAGGAGCGAGGGCAGGACTGGAAGAACTGGGAGGAGTTACCCTTCCCCAAGCTTATGAAGCCTCTTAAGCTAATTAACTCAAGTCCTGTCCTCTGGAGCACGTGGGAAGATTAACCCATGGAAATGTCCTCCTCCAGCAGCAGAGAATGGTCCGAAAGCTGGTTCTGTGCAGGCACAGAGACCACACTGCCGTTCCATCTGTCTGTCACAGGAAAAGAGGAAGCGGCCTCCTACCGAGTCCGACCATCCGTCCATCTCACTCAGTATTGCCTACACAGACTGGCAGCGGCTTCTCCAAGGTTGCAGGCAGGAGGAGTCTCTCCCACCCCTAACTTGGAGATGCCGCCAGAGAGAGATGCTCTCCCCGAAGTGGTCCCATCCCTTAAAGAGAATAGCTGACAGGCCTCGCCTGTAGTCTCTCATTCAAATGCAAACCAGAGTAGACCCTGCTCAGCAAAGGGGACAATTCATGCTTGCTACCACATCCTATATCAAGGTTTCTAATCCTTAAGAAATGACCCTGTTAGGTTTTAATGGTGCTGCAGGTAAGTGGTACCTCTGGACTTCCCAACCATACCTTCATAGAAGCATAGGAAGCTGTCTTATACCGAGTCAGACCCTTGGCCCATCTAGCTTAGTACTGCTGACCCTGACTGGCAGGGGCTCTGAGCTCCGGCCCCCTCTCCCACTGCCCCCCTTGCCCGCTTACCGCCTTGCAGATGGCTTTGGCGTCTTCAGAGAACTTCTCCGAGTACTGCTCCTGGTCCTCTTGCACCCGCTTCTCCACCTCCTCCCGCTTCACCCGCTCCTTGCGGGCGCGAAATGGTGACTGGCCCTCGATCATCTCAAAGACGAGGCAGCCCAATCCCCACCAGTCCGGGCTGAAGGAGTAGCGCTCGTTGTTAATCACTTCCGGGGCTGCGGAAGGGAGAAGCAAGCATGGCGTGCCGTGGTGCTGTACAGGCACAAAACACCAACCCACACACCCCACGCCCCCCAGGAAGTGGTAGAAGGTAGTGGGATCCCAACCTTGCTTCTCCAGATGTTGTCAAGACTACAACTCCCATCATCCCATGAACACTGTGGCTGGAAATGATCGGGGAGCTGCGGTCTGACAACATTTGGGGAGCCAGGTTGGGAACCCCCAGGATAAGCAATTCTGCTTCCTTCAACCGTCAGTTTTCAGCTTGCTATTTTTTGCTTCAAAGCAAGTTTTTTTAAAAAAACAAAGAGGGAGTCATTAACTATTAGTTAATGTTCTACTTTTGATTTACACTGGTTACTTTTATTCATTTTTCTACATATGTTATATGAATTATTCTACAGTATATTAGTTTTGAAGAAGATCCTTTTATTTAATTTTTCACATGTTTCACTGCAATATTGTAAGCAGGGGCGTAACTATCATAGGGCAAGGGGAGACAGTTGTCCGGGGGCCCACTGCCTTGGGGAGCCCCCAGAGTCAAGTCACATGACTGACTCCCCCAGCCACGCACCCGCCCGGGCTTCCTTCGGTTGTATTCATCCTCTGAAATGGATGTGGGTGTTAAGACCTGGAGCTACCAGAACAGCATGTCTTTGAACCAGATATATTTCATACAATACAACAATATCAAAATCTATTGCTGGAAAAGCAACTCTGATACAATAAATAGTTGTATTAATGTAAATACAATGACTATTTCCCTTTGAAAAATGGAATTGATGGTTTTTAATGGTTTGTTTTTGAATTCTGCAGAGAGAAGCCCTGGGATCTTCTTCCTGTACCTACCCATATAGCCAACGGTTCCTACACGGCCACGTATGGTATCCCCCTCTAGAATCTTGATGGCCAAGCCAAGATCTGAGATCCGGATGTGACCTACAGGGAAGAAGAGAGGGAGGGTAATAGAGGCCAAATGAAATGCTGGGTTACTCTCATCTGCAATTCTTGAAAGGCGCCATGGTCGTTATTATTATTAGTTACATTTATATCCCACTTTTCCTCCAAGGAGCCCAGAGTGGTGTACATAGTTATATTTATTCCCACAGTAACCATGTGAGGTAGGTTAGACTGAATAGACCAGAGTCCACCCAGTGAGTTTCATGGCTGAACGGGGATTTGAACTTGGGTCTCCCTGGTCCTAATTCAACACTCTAACTGCTCTACCACGCTGACACAAGAAAGTAGAGGTTGGTTGAGATTAAGAGCACAAGTCTGGCATCCATAAGGTCCATGGTTCAGCCCCTCCAATCCCCAGCTAAAAGTATCACTGAGTTGGGAACAACCCCTGCCCTAGGAAAGCTGCTATCAGTCAGAGTAGACCAGGGGTTCCCAGCCAGTGGTACTCCAAATGTTGCTGAACTACAACTCTCATCACCCCCAGCCACAATAAATTGTAGATGGGGATGATGGGAGTTGTAGTTCGGCAGCATCTGGAGTACCACTGGTTGGGTATCCCTGGAGTAGACAATACTGGGCTAAACACATCAATATTGGCCTAGATAGAGTAAAAGTCTGAGATCAATGGTCTTGCATAAGGCAGATTTAGATGTTCACCCATGAAATCCCAGACAAGAGAGTGTGGGAGAGGGGGAGGGCAAGAGAGCATGGGGGAGGGGGAGGGCAGGAGAGAGGAGCAGGGGGAGGGGAGGGCAGGAGAATGGAGCAGGAGGGTGAGAGGGAGGGGAGGGTGAGAGGGGGAGAGAGGGCAAGAGAGAGTGGGGGTGGAAGGGAGGGGGCAAGAGAGTCGGGTGGGAGGAAGGGAGGGAGAGTGGGGCAGGAGGGAGAAGGGAACAGCCAGCCCCAAAGAGACTGGGGCAGAAGGTGGGGGGGAAAGTGGTAGCCTGCCCCCAAAAGTGCACAGATGCTCTGTGCGGGGTCGGCTAGTGGTTGTTGTTAGTAGTAGTACTATTAGTAGTATGCTGAGCTCTCATAAAGAAGTGTCCTCATTTCTTGTGAGTTTAAAACCCGTCTGCTCAAATACTGATGTAGAGATAAGATATCAAACCAGAATGGTGTGCAATATGGCATGGATATGCCACCAGGATTCTTCTCGAAGGGCTTCCCAATTTTCTTGGGGTCATTGTGAATCACGTACAGAGCTCCTACTACTGTCTGCACTTCTCTGTCTGAGCCAAGCAAATCAGTCGCAAGGCCACGGAACTCATAGTCCTGGAGGCAGACTTGGATGCCCCCATCCTCTATGCCTCCGAGTCTGGCATCTAAGACTCACCATCATCATCGAGAAGGATGTTCTCTGGCTTCAGGTCCCTGCAGGGGAGATACAGACAGAGTCCAGATTAAGAAGCAGGTGGCCAGCTAGGCTTCCAGAACTTCTTGACCTCTTTCCAGCACATGAGATTTTTTTGCCAGGCACCTCCAAACAAGAATATCCTGAAATCACAATATCTTGGCCCTGGCTACTGCAGAGGAAGTGGTCAACCTGTGTCTAAACCCCACTTCAGGTTGCAAATGGGAGGGCGCCACACAATACTCTTCTATACCCACCAACCTCCCTGCACATAAGAACCTAAGAACAGCCCTGCTGGATCAGGCCCAAGGCCTATCTAGTCCAGCATCCTGTTTCCCACAGTGGTTCACTAGATGCCTCTGGGGAGCCCACAAACAGGTGATGGGCATGCCCTCTCTCCTGCTGTTGCTCTCCTGTAACTGGCGAGCCTGGAGGAAGTCCATAGCCATCAAGACTAGTAGCCCAATGGCTACTAGTGGAGACTTATCCTCCATATAGTTGTCCAAGTCCCTTTTAAAGCCATCCAAACGGTTACCCTTTACAACATGGCAATGCATTTCATAGACAAACTACGCGCTATGTGAAGAAGTACTTCTTCACTCTATCCTTTTCTCAACCCTGGAGATCTAGTGGTTAGGACGCCATCATGGCCTGGGTGCAATTCCCGGTTAGGGGAAAGTGTTTTGAGGATGGGGGGTCCATAGCTCAATGGTACAGCATCTACTGTGCATGCAGAAGCTCCAGGTCCAATCCCTGGCAGCATCTCCAGGTAGGGCTGGGAAAACTCCTGCCTGAAACCATGAAGAGCTGCTGTCAGCCAGTGTTGACAATACTGAGCTCGCTGGGCCAATGGTCGGCCTCAGTCTAAGGCAGCTGGCTGTGTTCCTGTGTTGACAGTTATAATTTCCCCATATGACCCTGAGCCACTGATGCAATGAGAACGGCTCCCCTTCTCATCTTCACCCTCTTACCAGAGTCACCCCTTCCCCAGTGCTCCTTGCACCTGCCAATCACACCCACCTCTCACCTGTACACAATGCCTTCCTGGTGCAAATGCTCGAGGCCACAGCAGATCTCTGCAGCGTAGAAGGTAACCCGTTCGTTGTCAAACCCAGTGTTGCCCATGTTGTAGATGTGGAATTTCAAGTCACCGCCGTTCATGATGGTGAGGACCAGGCAGAGGGCATCCTTGGTCTCGTAGGCATAGGCCAAGCTGACCTGTTGGCACAGAGCACAAGAACAAAGCAGCCTGTTGGATCAGACCAAAGGCCCATCTAGTCCAGGGAGGGGTGTAGGGAGCCTGGCCGTGGCCAGAGGACAAAATCCTCCGGTGCTCCCCTACCTCCTAGGCTTTACCCAGTGGCAGAGGTGCACCTACATAATTTTGGAGCCTGGACCTAAAGGCCTTTGGAGGCCGCCCCTCCCCTGCAAATTAAGCATCATCATGCTCTGCCGGGCAACCACACCACCCAGGACAGACTAAAGGGTATTTGGGCCCCCCTGGGGCTCATTTAAGATTTCTTTACTTCATGAGCTGAGCTTCAGTGAGTGGGGGTGGGGGCATTTCTCTTATCTCTGGGCCCACTCCAACCTTGCTACGCCCCTGGTAGAAGCCACTGACAGTCTGCACAGACAATACTGAGCTCGATGGACCAATGGTCTGACTCGGTAGAGGGCAGTTCCCTGGGTCTTGATAGCAACTGGGCAGGTCTCTACTCACCACAAACCGACTGTTGACCTTCTCCAGGATCTGCTTCTCATTCAGAGCCATGGCCTCCCCTTTCCGTTTCTTGATACGCTTCTTTTCCAGCTTCTTGCAGGCATACATCTTCCCTGTGGCTCGCACCTGGCATGCACAAACCTGGAGAGAAGACACGGTGAGCCTACTAGGTAGGGATGTGTGAACCGGCTCGACCTCGAGGTTGAGCCAAACCCCCTGGCCGGCTGGGAGCCAGTTCAGGGGTTCTAACATCAAAAAATAAAATAATTTTTTTAAAAAATAATTTTAAAAAAATAAAAAAATAATGGTTTACAAACTTTTTAAAAAACAGTTTAAAACTTTTTAAAGAAGTTTTTTTAAAAAAAAACAAAACCCTGATGGCTTACCGGGCGGGCAGTGCTGTGACCATGGGGGGTCCCCCTCCCCCTGCTGGCCTCCCCCTGTCTCAAAATGGCCTGGTTTGGGCCATTTTCAGCCCATTCTGGGCCTCTCTGCACTGGCAGTGGCCATTTTGGAGGCCAGTACGTATGTACACTGGCCATCTGCACGACCCTCAGATTCAAGACCCATCAGCGGGGCGAAACCTAACATGCCCAGTTCTGTTCGAGTCCGGTTCGGTTTGTGCACACTTGTACTACTAGGGAGGCATCCAGCAGCCACAGGTGGTTGATAGAAACCAGAGCTCAAACAAGGCCCTGGCACTTATTCGGGTGGAGAGATGCAGTCAGTGAACCCAAGGTGGAACCCTTTTGATCTTGCATCTCCAGAATATACTCATTCAACATGTTTCTTCGTACGGTTCTTCCACAGAAAGCGCTGTAAGTCCGTGCAGAGTATCTGCTTTGCATGCAGAAGGTCCCAAGTTCAATTCCTAGCAGCTTCTCCAGAGAGGGCTGGGAAAGACTCCGGCTACTGACAGGACTTCTGAGCAAGAGAAACCCACGAGCCCCAATACTGTCTTTAACACAATAGAGGATCGCTAGTCTTGTGGTAGAATGCATGAATTTGCTAAGCAGGGTCCACCCTAGTTTGCATTTGAATGGGAGACTAGATGTGTGTGCACTGGAAGATATTCCGTTTAGGGGATGGAGCCACTCTGGGAAGAGCACCTGCATGTTTGCATGCAGATGGTTCCAAGTTCCCTTCCTGGCAACATCTCCAAGATAGGGCTGAGAGGGACTCCTGCCTGCAGCCTTGGAGAAGCCGCTGCCAGTCTATGTAGACCAGGCTTGCTCAACTTTGGCCCCCCTAACTGTTTTTGGACTACAACTCCCATAATCCCCAACCACAGTGGCTGATAGCCAGGGATTATGGGAGCTGTAGGCCAACATCTGCAGGAGGGCTGAAGCTGAGCAGCCCTAGTGTAGGCAATGGTGGGCTAGATAGACCAATGGTCTGACTCGGTATATGGCAGCTTTCTATGTTCCACCTTGATGCCTCCCTTTGCAGTGGGGTGCAAAGCATAAAGCCAGCTCTCACCAGACCTCCAGATTAAGATATCAGAAGCAGCAAGATATTCACAGCTTCATAACAGAGCAGCATCTCAGAACCAAACTACAAAGGACATGAAAATGCACGTAAGCATAGCCTGATGGCAACACCTCCAGAAAAGCAGGGAAAGGAGAGCACTTTGCTGTTTTCTCACTCCAAATTACCTCCCGCAGTGGCTGGAAAACATGCCTTTTAAACCCCGATGGCGGAACAGATGCTTGGGATGGGCCTGGAGTGGAGCAGGAAGAGAAGGTCTCTCCTGCACTGTCATCACCTCCTACCCACTCCCACTGCAGTCGTTACTATTATTATTTTTTAAAAGATGACTGAACGACAGTTGCACCTGGCAGTGTGTAGTCCGGCTCTCACAAGCCAACACACTTTAGAATGCTGTGGGCATCATGCAATGCGGAAGAGACAGGAAGCATGAGCCACGGGGGCTTCCTGTCAGGTGAGCTTCTTTGTGTCGCGGGAAGTGAAGCCTTTGTATCTCCCCCCCCACCCCACCCCACCCCCCGGGGCTGAGAAGCTCAGGTTCTGATGTGGGGAGGCCTTGTGCAGCCCCACTGCAGGAGTTGGCCAGGAAGCTCCACTTTGGAAGTATTGCAGAAAAACAGGAAGTGTGAGTCACCCCAGTTTCCTCTTCCTTAAAAAAAATCAAAAAATCACTGCCACTCTTAGAGCCGAAATACATATTCAGAAGAGTCCTCCTGCCAAGCTGCACTTGCTCATTGGTTTGGCACGAGAGCTGGCGTGGATGGACTGGTGAAACCTGGGTTCAAATTCCACCTGGGAGATAAAGCACACTGGGTGTGACTCTGAAGCCCCGTACAGACGACATCATCATCATCATCATCACCTAGGGATAACCACATATCAAGCAGCATATCGATATGATGAACAAATAAATAAAATCAGCAGCGGCCTACCTCGCCGAAGCCTCCTTTGCCCAGGATCCGGTATTGCCTGAAAGTGTCTTTGGTCACTGATTGTCTGAAACGACATGGCCACGAGGACACTGAAAGCCTGTTCTAGGGAGCCTTGGTTTGGCAAAGGCACAAGACTGGTCCTGGTCACGCAAGCCACGGACTTACCTCTCCAGGTATTTCCATTGGAGGAATCGGTCAAAATACATGCTGTCCTGGTAGTTTGTGAAGGGGACTCCGCTCAGGTACCCGTGCAGACGGCTGTGCAAAAGACGGGGGGTTATGCTGTCAGTATGGTTTCCTTCCACACAGACATGTGAGCAGCTGCAGTCTCTCAGGACCAAAGGATGCCCTCAGCACTGTCCTGCTTCTAATTAACTGGCAGGGCAATTTTACTCTCTCCCCCTCACACCTGGATGCATTCTTCTAAGGTTCAGGTAGTGAAGCCTGGCCATCACTCTGCCCCACCCCGCCCCGCCCCACCCTGCCCCTCCACAGGGCCCAGCACTCACTGCACGCAATGGCTGAAGAGATCTTTGCAGGGGCTCCTCTGCAGGTTCTCGATGCACTCGCTCATGAGGGACTCGCTGATCTCTGCCATGTAGCCCAGGGACTAAGACAGGAAGGACAACACAGCCAGGAGTGACATGGTTAGCATCCTTCAAGACAGCCCATGCCATCTTCAAGGCCCATTCTCATTTCAACATACCCAGATCCAGAAGAGTCCCTGCTCCCATTGGGTTCAGTTTTTTTGTGCTCAACCAAGCAGTCTCCAAATATTCGCTTTTCAATCCCTTAGCATTGTATTTATGCACACCTCTCAAGGGGAGCACAGCATCTGAACAATGGCTGTTGCTGGGGTCTACCTTGTGTTACCTTTTAGGCTGTTAGCCCTTTGGTGGCAACTCAGAGGCAAGCTTTCTGTCCCGGGACTGTGGAAAACACTTCCTAATCCTAACCCTGCTCCATCCCTGATGTTCAGTAGTTTTCAGCCAGGTTTTTAGTTGACTGTTTCTTTGTTTTAAATGGTTTTAGGGAGAATTCTGTATATATTTTGATCGTTGTTTTGAATATTTGGCTTTAACTTGTTTGTTAACTGCCTTGAGACTTTGGTAGCAGGCAGTATAGAAATGTATTAAATAAAAATAATAGATAAATAAATAATAGAATTTTACTTGGTGTGCAAGACCGAGTATACAAGACTGAGTCTAGAATTGTACTTGTGGTGATCAGAGGTGGGGATGGGGGGAGGACACTTCTGAAACGCCATTTAATCACCTTTGTTGCATGATACTGCAGTTCAAGTGCTATAACACTTAATTAGAACAACTGATGATCATAAGAACATAAGAACAGCCCTGCTGAATTAGGGCCATGGCCCATCTAGTCCAGCATTCTATTTCACACAGTGGCCCACCAGATGCCTCTGGAAGCCTACAGGCAGGAGTTGAGGACATGCCCCCTCTCCTGCTGTTACTCTTCTGCAACTGGTACTAGGAGGCATCCTGCCTTTGTGGCTGGAGGTGGCCTATAGCCCTCCAACTAGTAGTGATTGATAGACCTCTCCTCCATGAAGTAATCCAAACCCCTCTTCAAGCCATCCAGGTTGTTGGCTGCCACCACATCCTGGTGCAGAGAATTCCACAAGTTGATCAATCAGAGGTGCACCTAGGTCCAGGCTCCAAAATTACCTAAAGGCCCTTGGAACCAGACCCCACCCCCCACCCCACAACCCCGCATCTCACAAGAATGTAAGAATATACAACAGGCATATTTATGCCAAAATGCATTAGCAGAAGCATTTCTCAACACACAACTTCACATATTCCCATCCCACATATTTCTTTCCCCACTCCCCGCTCTGTCTCTAAAGTACCCGGCACAGGTCACAATCACACTCGGCCACCTGGTACAGTGCGGGCCAGCGGCGATCACACCACCCAGGACAGACTAAAGAGGATTTGGGGGGCCCCAGGGGGTAGTGGAGGCCCAGAACATTGGCCCCTTTCTAGATGCAAATTGCCCAGAGATGCTACTTTTGGGCTGTATAGAAATACATTAAATAAATAATTTAAAAAATGACACTACGTTTAGTGTAGAACTGCAGGCATCTGTGACAGATTGAGCAGCAGCGGCAACGGCGGTGCTGGGAGAGAAAAGGGCTGAGCAAATTCATGTTCAGGCTTAGTATCGTTTTGAAACTAAGCCTTATTCAGGAGGCTATAAGAGAGCAACTTGGTTATTCTAGATGGGACCCTGTCAGCTATTTATTGTCACTCTTCTCACCTCACCACCAAAGAATGTTCTTTAG
Source organism: Hemicordylus capensis (assembly GCF_027244095.1). NCBI lineage: Eukaryota > Metazoa > Chordata > Lepidosauria > Squamata > Cordylidae > Hemicordylus > Hemicordylus capensis. The sequence goes on along the minus strand of NC_069664.1, from coordinate 14,267,979 downwards.
AGCAAGACATAATGTATGGGAAATTTACTAAAGTCCCTATGGTCAGCCGAACCTGCCCCTGTGGTTCAAGCAAAGTTGAATCTGTCCATCATGTGTTGCTATATTGTTATTTTCATAACAATAGTCAATGTAGTTTTATTACTCCTTTATAATCACATCTCCCTGGTCGAACTGATGAATTTTATATCACATTCCTTCTATCAGATAGGAAACCTACAATGTTCCTAAATTTTGTGTGGTAGTTGCAAAGACTCATCAACAGTTATTATCTGGCTCTACTTAGATAAATTTATGAAACAGCTGGTGAGCAGAAGCACATTGTTTGTGGGACAATATTACTATGTGATTGTAGTATTATTATTGTTGCTGTGTATTTGTATCTGATCAAAGGTCGTAATAAATGCATTCAATCATTCTTCGTTTGGATGGAACCTTACATGGTTTCCAGCAGCTGCAGGCAAACCCAGAATAACGTGAATGCATGGAGACAACCAGGGCTCTGCAAGGATGACCATGGGTGGAGCATTAAGGGTACAGTCCTGTTTGCCACTACTTGAGAGTAAGTCCTGTGGAACTCAGTGGGACTTGTTTCTGAGCAAACAGCGATAAGATCAGCTGGCATGGTATGATGTCAAACCAGTGACACTCTAGGCACTTGAGAACTGGAGGGCATAGTGGCTAAGGGTCTGGGGCAGAAAACGAAATTCCTATCTCAACCACAAACCTGTTAGGTGGTCTTAGCTAGGCCTCTATTGGCCAACCTCTCACACATGAGGGTTTAATAGAAATGGCTGGCCTTGTAGGACTGTTCTAATAATTATGGAGACAGTGGCTGGCATGATGGGGGGTGGGGGAGTATTCCCATTGAAATTAGGACATTAGGTGTTGCTTAACTTATTTATGCATTCTTTTATTTATTCCCTTTATTCACATTTTTTTAATCCCAATTTTCCTCTGAGGAGCCCAGAGTCGTGCACATGGTTATGGTTATCCTCACAATGACCCTGTGAAATAGGTTAGGCTGAGAGATAAATGACTGGTCAGGAGCTTCATGGCTGAGTGGGGAGTTGAACTGGGGTCTCCCCAGTCTAACATTTTAACCACTGTACTGTGCTGGCTCTTTGAATTTCAGTGGGAATTAAGTAATTTTCCTCATCATGTCAGCCAATCTCCCCTTGCCAAATCTGCCCCTAACGCCACGCTGGGGATATGTAGAATAAACCATTGCAGCGATGATATGGCCGAGAATCCTTCTTCAGTGGCCAGCAGGGGGTGGTGTGTGCCCACAGAGCAAGCACCACTACAGCAAATCCACAAATCACCAGACTCCGTTTGTGCTGCCTTCTCTCCTGCCCCCTGCAACCAGCAGGGCAGAGAGCAACTGACCTCACTTCTGTTGAAGAACCCGCGGATGATCTCTTCTCCCATCTCCTTGCGCTTCTCATCCGGGGAGACTTCATACTCTGCCTGGGGAGAAGAGGAGGACAGACTGAGCAGGCTCACGTGAAAACTGGCCCCAGGGCTGTGCTCCAGAAGATTCCGGGGAGCAAGCACTGCAGATCTGCACCCTTCTGTTCTAGTTGCAGGATCCTCCCCCTTTTCGCACCTTGGCTGTTTCTCTCCCCCAGCAAAGCTCTCCCGTGCAAGCTCTCCTTCTGTGTTTCGTAACCGACACTGGCCACTCTGTGGTACTGGTCCAGAGCAGTATTCCTTCTAACAGGGTTTCCCAGATGGTGTTGATTACAACTCCCAGAATCCCCAGCTGCAATGGCTTTTGCTTGGGGATTCTGGGAGTTGTAGTCCACAACATCTGGAAACCCCTGTTAGAAGGAATACTGGCCCAGAGGTGCACCTATAATGCTGGAGCCTGGACCTAAAGGCCTTTGGAGCCCCCACACCCTGCCCTGCAAGTGAAGCATCACCCACCTACACACATGCACACTGTGGAACACATAGCATTTCTAACCCGTGGCTTTGGGCACAAACAGCAACTGCACTCACAAGAATGCAGAAATATAAAACAGGTCTATTTATGCCAATATGCAGTAGCAGGAACATTTCAACACACAACTTCACATATCCCCATCCCACATATTTCTTTCCCTACTTCCCGCTCTGTCTCTAAAGCATCCGGCACAGGTCACAATAATACTTGGCCGCCCAGCACAGTGAGGGCCAGTGGCGACCACACCACCCAGGGCAGACTAAAGAGGATTTTGGGGGGCCCAGGCAGTGTGGAGGCCCCGGACTTCAGCCCCAAAGTCCAGGGGTAAGAGCACCTCTGCACTGGCTGCTGTGTTTCGGAAATGGCTGATCCTGCAAGACCGCTCTATTAATTATGGAGAGAGTGGCAAGAAATGTTCTCCATTTCCCCTTTGCATGTTCTCACTCTGTTTCAGAATTTGCCCTGGTCACTACCCCCGCACCTCCCCCACCTTCCCTTTGCATGCCCTCATGCTGTGTTTCGGAACTGGCGCTGGTCAATAGCCCCCCACCCCATTTCCCTCTTGCCCTTTTGCTTCAGCTTCTCAAAAATCGCTGCAGGATTTCTTTGGTTCTCCCCAACCGCCCGCCACAGCAGTGCCTTGGGTGCAGATTGGGACCAGTGTTCCCGGTAGCAGGGATTCCATTGGCCATTGGAGCTGGGGATTATTATTATTATTACATTTATATCCCGCTCTTCCTCCAAGGAGCCCAGAGCGGTGTACTACATACTTGAGTTTCTCTTTCACAACAACCCTGTGAAGTAGGTTAGGCTGAGAGAGAAGTGACTGGCCCAGAGTCACCCAGCTAGTTTCATGGCTGAATGGGGATTTGAACTCGGGTCTCCCCGGTCCTAGTCCAGCACTCTAACCACTACACCACGCTGGCTTTCTTATGTAGGGTTGCCATATTCTGGTTTACCAAATCTGGGTGCTCAATTGGCATATTATGAAAATTGCCTTGAAGATAATTTCTGAGCAGAATAGTGACTGCACATTTTGCTCCATAACTCCGCTTCCACAAGGGCTAGAGCTTAGCTTTTTCTTTTTCTGAATGAAAGCTGAAATTCGGGCAAATCTGGGTGGGCTAAGCAATCTGGGTGAGATGCTTATAATCCGGGTGAAACCAGGAATTCCAGGGGTGGGGTGGGGGCATGGCAACTCTAGGATTATGGGAGTTGTAGTCAACAGCATCTGGGAATCCCTCTTACAGGGAACATGGCTCAAGACCTTTTCTCATAGTCTTTGCAGGGTGGAGATAGCCGCGTGGCAGTGGCTGGCCAGCTGCAGAACAACACAGTTCTCAATCAGCTCTGAGTTGATCCTGAGGCCATGAGGAGGAAGCATTCCTCAGGTTGCCTAACAACCACAAGGCACCTTAGGCCTCCCTCATTTTCCTGGGAGCCAAATACAAATGGCCGGCAGGATCTGGAAAGGGCAAATAACGCCTATAAAAGGTCACACGCCTGGGACTGCGTTACACCTGTTCAGTGTAGGAAGGGATGCTGGCTTTCTCAGATAGGTTGGGCAATGCCGTAGCTAAGTGGAAGGAGAAAAAGATCAGGGACCAGGGATCATGCACCAAACATGCATCGTCTCACCTTTGCAAAGTGTCAGCCTCAAATACTCCATAAAGCAGGAGTGCTCACACTTAGGTGTCCAGATGTCGTTGGACGACCACATCCAAAAGCTATGGTGGCTGAGGATGATGGGAGTTGTAGTCCAACGACATCTGCGCACCTGTGTGAGACGCCTGGGACTAATATATTCCTTTCCTCTGCATGTGCTAACGAGCTCTAAATGTGCTAGCAGGTATGGATTGTCCCCTTTGCTAAGCAGTCTCTGCCCTGGTTTGCATTTGAATAGGAGACTACATGTAATGCATTCCTTTCCTGATGCATTCCAACACTAATTTCCCCCATTCTTCAAAAACAGAAGGTTCCAAGTTCCCTTCCTGGCTGGGAGAGGCTCCTGCCTGCAACCTTGGAGAAGCCACTGCCAGTCTGTGAAGACAATACTGTGCGAGATGGACCAAGAATCTGACTCAGTTTAAGGCAGCTTCCTATGTAACTCCCCCTCTCCTCCTCCTGCTTCTCTGCCATGTGGCCTTCTTTCCACTCCACCTCTAAACTCCCAGAACATGTTGTTTACTCCCACCATTTGGACCTCCCAGCAGCTGGACCTTCAAGAGAAGCTTCCCTAGAATCCATTTTCAGAGGCCTGTTCTCCACTAAATCTGCCCGCCCTCCCTAGAATAACCAAGGATCTCTCATCGCCAGATCTAAAGCTCTCCTGCGCTGTCCTCCCTCCTTAACCTGCAGATCTATCACCGCCCCCCATACTCCTGAAGCTCTCCTGCTCTCTTAAATGTGCTAGCAGGCATGAATTGTCCCCTATTGCTAAGCAGGCTCTGCCCTGCTTTGCATTTGAATAGGAGACTACATGTAAGCACTGTAGCAATCAATAGTCACATTAGGGGATGGAGCCATTGCTCAGTAGAAGAGCTTTTGCATGCTTGCAGGCAGAAGGTTCCAAGCTCCCTCCCTGGCAACATCTCCAAGATAGGGCTGAGAGAGATTCCTGCCTGCAACCTTGGAGAAGCCGCTGCCAGTCTGGGTAGACAATACTGAGCTAGATAGAGCAATGGTCTGACTCAGTATATGGCAGCTTCCTATGTTCCTGCGTTCCTAAATTCCTCTTACCAGAGCTGGTGGGATCCTTGGGCAGCTGTCCAGCATTGGGGGTGGGGGGGAGGCACTGCTGACCCCTGTCCTGGTCTCTTGGGAAGGATTGGGTGCAACCCACCACCATTAGCTGGATGGGGCGCACTGCCCCTCCCTGTGGTGACTGAGACGGGTTTTTTTCATTCCCGGCAGGCTGGTAGTAGCATCAGCTAACTGGGGGAAGAGGCACCTTTCAAATGGTTGGTTCTCCGACGTTTGCCGGGGGGGGGGGGGCAGAGCAATTGTCCCTATTCATTCCAGCACCACATTTTTGCTTTTTATTTGCTGTGGTGGCTGCTATCTCCTCCCTCTTCCCTACCCTCCGTCCCGCTCGTGCTCTCTCTGTGCGAGTCCCTTTGGGACAGGGCACCATTTCCCCCTATGTAAAATGCTGTGTGAACTTTTCTGTTGACAAAGTGGTATCTATTCTAAACTAAACTCTCAACATTCTTTCAGGGTGTGACCTCTTTCCCCCCCACCCAGCCGCCCTTCAGACCTCTTCTCATCTCTCACAAGAAGCCTTTGCCCTAACCCTCTAGTCTGCATCCCAGACCCAAAACAAACCCTAAGGATCTGCAGATGCAAATGTGCGCGTTCGTTCCTTACTAACCATGCCCCCTGCATGCCTTTGTTTTGTTTCCCATGTCTTTCCCTTCTTCTCTGAGCTAGACTCGGGCTGAGGCTCAGTGGTACAGCCTCTGCTTTGTGTTCAAAAGGTACCAGGTTCCATCCCTGGCTGGCAGCATCTCCAGATAGGGCTGGAAAATACTTCTGCCTGAATCCTTGGAGAGCCACTGCCGGTCACTGTAGACCAGGGTTCCCAACCTGTGGTACTCCAGGTGTTGTCGAACGACAACTCGAATGAATGGAGTTCCTGCCCACACCGGGAACTAAGCAAGACCCCTACCAGATACCTCCACACTGTAACCCTACCAGTGGTCTCTGGAACAGAGATGTCAAATGCCTTGTTGTGGAACAGCTCAGATCCCAAGCAACCTGGGTTTGCTTGGCATCTTGCCTGACTTGCACTGGGCCAGCGCTTTGGGCTCCGGATTCAGAAACCCTACATGGGGTCCCCTTGGTCGCTACACGTTATTCCACCCCTCTGCTGTTCACCTCCCTCCTTCCTGGCTGTTTTCCACAGGATGCAAGCTGTTTGCTTGACTCAGAGGGGAACACAGAGTTGCTGCTATAAAAATCTGACCGGCCGGTCCCCTCCTGAATGTTTTGGAACATGGCTTGGTGCTAGGAGACGAGCGAAAACAAGAGAATGACCCCCTAAGTGGCAGCAACGAGGAGCAGGTGAAGGGTTAATTGGCCCAGCGCGCACTGGATAAAACTGACCTCAGCAGGAGAGGGTAGTAAAGTCAGGTATGAAGCCGGCCTGCAATGCTTGCAACGCTCCGGCTGACAAGAGGACAGCTGGGGTGGAAGAAGCACCCAATTCGAGGGCAAGGGTAGAGCAGACCCCTCCCTTTTCTCAAAAACAGGAAGCACCAAAATAGGAAGCTGGTGGATCCATATAGCCAGGATGACTGATGGGTCGTTGCCATTCTCAGGGCTCCAGCGTTTTCCTCAATGAAAAGGCCACTGGGCGACGGTCATGAGAAACCAACGTGAGGGAATGAGTAGCATCTTCTCAGGGGCAGAGGGAGGCGCTCTGCTCTGGGCCTGATTGAGCGGTGCTTGCTGGGAGCCTCCCAGGCAGCTGCAAAGCAAGGATGCCCACAGCTAGAAGACAGAAGCGGGGGCTGGTGTGGAGAGTCTGGAATGGACCAAGAGGACTGGAGGAAGGCAAAGACTAAACTGCTCTGGGTCCAGTATCAGAGCCACAAAGTGGCCGAGGGAACACGGAGGAGAGCTGGTCTTGTTGTAGCAAGCATGACTCGTCCCCTTAGCTAAGCAGGGTCTGCCCTGGTTGCATATGAATGGGAGACTAGAAGAGTGAGCACTGTAAGATCTTCCCCTCAGGGGATGCAGCCTCTCTGGGAAGAGCAGAAGGTCCCAAGTTCCCTCCCTGGCAGCAACTCCAAGTTAGGGCTGAGAAAGATTCCTGCCTGCAACCTTGGAAATGCTGCTGCCAGTTTGTGAAGACAATACTGAGCTAGATAGACCAATGGTCTGATTCAGTATATGGAAGCTTCCTATGTTCCTATGTTGCAGGGCGAGCCACAAATCTGCAAATGAGCGAGCATATTTGTGAAAACACATACAGACACACGACATCCCACTGAGGCATGAGGTCCAAGGATTAGTCGGATGGCTTCAGAACTTACATGGGAAGCACTGGGGATTCAAGAAGATCCAGAACCGCTATCCTAATGCAGCTCTCTGCCTGCCACCCTCTGTAAATACAGTGACTTACATGTGTGCAACATGGACATTTTCCACTGCAAAGTGGCTTATACATGTATAAGATGGGAGGATTGCTGGTCTTGTAGAAGCAAGCATGATTTATCCCCTTTGCTAAGCAGGGTCCACCCTGGCTTGCATTTGAATGGGTGACTACATGTGAGTACTGTTAAGATATTCCCCTTAGGGCAAGGCTGCACAACTCAAATCCCCTGGTGGGCCGGAACCATCCACAACTTGGCGTGCAGTGGCCAAGGTCAAATTTTCAGCACATTATTACTCTAAAATCAAAAATATTATTAGTTGCTTGTGGATCTATTCCTCCGTCAGTGGACGCATAGGCCAGTGGCCAGAGAATAGGTCCCATCCCTGCTCAATCAGTGGGGGCCCTGGAGTACATGCCAGCCCCAAACAAATGCCAAGTTCTCTCCTCTCCCTAAATTGTTGTTGCTTTCATGCTATAATACTAGTAGGGGTGTGCGAACAGTTCAACGGGGGTTCGGTTCTACGTCGAACCAGTTCGATTCAACAGTTCCGGGGTTGAACCAACCCACTCACCCCGGTTCGGTCCAACCTCAGACCGAACCCCCCCTCCCCTGAAACTTCGGGGGGTTCAAGATATTTTTTAAAAATTACCTTTAGCCCCTTTGGGGGGGGTTCCTCTAGGCCGCGAGGCGGGGGGGTTCACGAAGGTTCCCCCTCCCCCCACCGGCCTCGGCCATCACCACCACAGCCCTTTCAGTCGCTTTTGGGGGCCTGTTTGGGCCTCCGTATGGTGGCACGGCAACCATTTTGCCCGCCACCACACATGTACAAATGGCCTCTGTGAGGCTTAGCATGGCCCAGGGCATTTGCACACGCAAGGTGGCCATTTTTAAAAACAAAATGACCGGGGGTGGATGGTTCTACGGGGTGCCAGACCAAACTGGTCCGGTCAGGTTCGAGTCCGGTCCTGTCTCGAACCGAACCAGGTCAGCCGGTTCTGTGCACATCCCTAAATAATAGACATGCTTACATGGGAGTAAGCCTCACTGGGCACACCATGGAGCAGATTTCTGAAAAAGAATGCACAGGATGGCGCTATAAGGCAGTTTCTAGCTCCCGTGTTATACCTGGGGGCCAGTAAAATAGTCCCTGCGGGTCAAATCGGGTCCCTGGACCTTATGTTGTGCAGGCCTGCCAGGGTATGGTCTACTCTGAGAAGAGCATCTGCATGCTTGCATGCAGGAGGCTTCAAGTTCCCTCCCTTGAAACCTTCCCTCCTTCTCTCCCAGTTCTCTAGGGCTGAGAGAGGAGAACCTGTAACCTTGGAGAAGCTGCTGCCAGTCTGTGTAGACAATACTAAGCTAGATGCCTGACTCAGTATGGGGCAGCTTCTTATGTTCCTAGGCCTTCTGTATAGAAATTTCTGTTTGTCATGGCCCTAAATGTGACCAATAACCTAGGATCCAATCAGTGATCAACTGCATTAAACTAATTGCCATATAGCTGATTCATTCATTAGTTCCACTAATAGATGTTGATTTGCTAAGTTCTGATAACAAAAGGGGGAAAGCTGACATCCTGACTGATGAAGAGCTTCTCTAACAAGCCAAGTGGCACGAGTGCAACAAAACTGCATTGTTGCACTAAAAAGCAGGCATTTGCAGAAGTGCACAATTGCACTACAGTGCTCCTGAGTAAAAGTGTCCCAGCAAACAAACGAGATGTGCCACAGGGGGCGCAAATGTTGAGTGAGTAAATGTGTGCTTGTGGTTGCCGAACACAAGTCCGGAATGCAAGTCTGTATTGGAGACAGCACACATCACTCGCACAGCAGCTTTGCAGTAGCACAAGGTTTGTTAGTCAAAGAGCCCCCAAATTGTGAAGGGGAGGATGGGGCACAGATCCCTCAAGACCACTACCAGAGTCTCAGAGAGAAACCTAATCTGCAAATTCCCTCGGGAAAAGGGACTCAACCTCAGCCAGGTTGGGAACCATGTTTCAAAACTAGGAATTTTAATCATTAAGTCTTTTTTGTCTGCTCCAAGAGTCATGGCTTTGAAGAGGATCACTTTCCAAGCACGTGTTTCCCATCTGACTAGATTGGCATTCCTGTCACTCACACTCAACACGCTTATGAAAAGAAGGGGGGGCTAACTTTTATCATATAAGAACAGAGCAGGAGCTGTGTGGTTATATAAATGGATATCAGATCTAAATTTTGCATTAGCTTGTGGGAGGGAGGGAGGGAGGGAGAGAAAGAAAGAGAAAGAGAGAAGGAAGGAAGGAAGGAAGGAAGGAAGGGAAAGAGAGAAAGAAAGAAAGAAAGAAAGAAAGAAAGAAAGAAAGAAAGAAAGAAAGAAAGAAAGAAAGAAAGAAAGAAAGAAAGAAAGATGTTTTCTTCAAGCTCAAGTTTGTTGATGTGACCTGGAGTAACAGTTTTGCTCTGCTGGATGTCAGAGGCTTCCAGAAACAGCAAACTTTTGAAGGGAAAGTGTATGTGTGTGTGCAGGGAGAGCAGGGGAAAGAGAACCTCATGAAAACACTGGGATATTATTTCAGAAGAAGGGCTGACTTCTAAATCACACGTCATCTGGGTGGAATTTATGCTCCGTTGACTTTAGAATGGGCTGTGAAACACTCTCTCGCCTCCCAGCGGAAAGGTCGCTCCTCAGCTTTCTCCCGTATTAAAAAGTGTTGCCTTTCCCTTGTGAGCAATTCGGCCAGGCAACCAGCACCAGGGAAAGAATTTGGAGAGGATTCAAGAGAAACTGGCCCTGTAAAAAAGAGATTCCTGAAGGAATCATTGGCTTTGAGTTGGCTCCTTCTCTTGGAAAGCCGCTTGTGGGTTTTAGCAATTGTAGACCACATCACCACCTCGGGCAGGGGACCAGAAATCTACTCTCTGAGTGTGAACTGGTGCCTAGAATGTGGGAATCTTGCATGTGGGAATCTCAGGTTCCAATTCTTGCTTTGCTATGGAATCCGATGGGTGATCTCGGGAAAGTCATGATCGTGGCCGAATTGACTACACAGAGTTGCCATGAGGTTAAAAGATCGCTCTGAGCTCTTTGGAGGAAGGATTTAATATAAATAGAACACATGAATAAACAGGGAAGCATCACAGGGCTGGAGGGAGGCTCAGGCAGTGCCCAGCCCAATGTCTCAAAGAGTGGGATTCCCTAGGAAAATATCTAGAACTTTTAAAGTGTGTTTAGCAACAAAAAAGGAAATATATGGTGGCTGCACTCTTCAGAAAACCATCCTAAAGATGGTCTGTTCCTCACCTGTGATCTGGTGCATTATATATACAAATACGGATTAACGTTTAGTTGAATTAATACAGATTTTAGGTTGTGAGCGCTTTGGGGACAGGGATCCATCTTATTTATTTATTATTACTCTGTGTAAACCGCCCAAAGCCATTTTTGGAAGGGCGGTATAGAAATCGAATAAAACTATAAATAAATATAAATAAATAAAAAATAAATAAATGGACCAGTAGAACAACAAATTAAGAAGTACTTCGGAAAGCAAAAACACATAAACAAATAATGAAGACAATCAAGAGATATAAACGGGAGTACTGTGGGCATATCCTCAGAGGAGTAAAATGTCAAATACCACAATTAATGCTAGAAGGAAAGCTAGAGGGAAGAAATCAGGAGGAAGGAGGAGGAAGGGGTGGATGGATGCTTGAAAGAATGGCTAGAAATGGACACAGAAGATATCATCCATGATTCTAGGGACCGCAGTCTGAGGCTTTTCTTGGCCACCAACCTCCCAATCGGAGAAGGCACATGAAGAGAGAGAGAGAGATACAAAAGGCACATGGTACAGCCCACGGTATAAATCAATTCATAGAATCACTTTTGAGGACTTGTTTACACTGGTGCTGAAACTCTTTAGTCAGCTGGGATGTGGGAAGTTACCTTACACCGAGTCAGGCTGTGAGCCCTTTTAGCCTTCATCCGACTCCTGATGACATTGGCCTGCCCATGCCTCCTTTCTTATTGTTTTTACTGCTTTTATTGTTTTTTAATTGCTTTTTAAGTCTACACCAGATTTTACCATTTTATATTCTATTTTCTTGGTGCATTTTCTATAATAGATATAACATTCTTTTATTTTCAGCAGGTTTTAATTTTTTAATATTAATATATGTAATTTTTATCTATTTTAGCTTGTCTCTTTTAAAATTGCAATTATTTTTAATTTCAGCCTATTCATGATATTTTGCATTGTACTTGCAGTCACCTTTATTTTTAACATGTAACTTATAATTTGTACCTTTTATTAGCCCTCTTAGCATCACTTTCTTTTAACTTGTAATTTTATGCTGGTCTTTGACCATAATAAAGATTGATTGATTGATTGATTGATCGACTATTGGTCTATCTGGCTTAGTATTGTCTGCTCTGACTGGCAGCAGCTCTCCAAGGTTTCAGGCAGGAGTCTCTCCCGGCCCTACCTGGAGATGCTGCCAGGGATTGAACCTGGGACCTTCTGCATGCAAGCAGATGCTCTTCCACGGAGCCATGGTCCTTCCAAGGGGTAGAGTGGTCATCCAAACACTCCCTTGTGGGGTCAAACTATAGCATATCAATGGTGAATGCTTCAGGATGTTTCTATAAGGTGCTACTCTGCTGTCGGGGCCTGGGATGGAACCTTCAAAGAAGCATCTCTGCATTCCAATGAAATCAACAAAGAGGCGAAAATCACCACAGATGAACAAAGCAAAATGGCCACCAAGCAAACTGGCCCACAGTGGCTGTATTCTGGTATTCTGAGGACGCTCGTACCAGAATACAGCCACTGTGGCTTTATTTTCAAACTTGGGTCCCCAGATGTTGTTGGACTACAACTCCCATCATCCTCAGCCACAATGGTCTTCAACCAGGGGTTCTCAAACTTGGGTCCCCAGATGTCATTGGATTACAACTCTCATCATCCCAATTGCCAAAGGCTATGGTAGCTGTTTGAGAATCCGTGTGGTAGCCACTTTGTGGCTACCCTTGCTAACATAGGCAAAGAGGCAACTTTTTAACATAATGATTCTCTTGATTGAGCAGGGTGAGAGCAACTGGCCCTAAACACCCCTAGCACAGTACCCCTCCAGTGACTATTGTTGGTGCCTATCTTATGTTTCTTTTTAGATTGTGAGCCCTTTGTGGACAGGGACCCATCTTTCTTATTAACTAACTAACTAATTAATTAATTCTCTGTGTAAACCGCTTTGGACACTTTTGTTAGAAAGCGGTATATAAATATTTGTTGTTGTTGTCATCAAAGTTCGAGAACTCATTCGAGAACTTGGTTTGAGAACTCGGTTCAAGAACTCGGTTTGAGTTTTGGAGGATTCAGACGGAGATGCCCAGTCTTTGACTCCCCACTCCTTAATATTCAAAAGTCGGCAAATAACATCAAGGCTGAAGGAACTTAATGTCTGCAGACCTCCACCTCTGTTAACACCATGCCCTGAAGAAGCTGAAGCAAAAAGGAGGCTGGCTGGCTACCGGAGGACCTTTGCTCTGGTCCAGGAATTCTCAAACGTGGGTCCCCAGATGTTTTTGAACTACAGCTCCCATCAACCCCAGCCACAGTGGCCTTAGCCTCAACAAGCATCCCTCTGAGCTGGCTTTGCTCTGGGCATTTCACTCGCCTTACCACAGCGTCCAGGAAGTGGATGCATCGTAGGAGCTCAAGCCGGGTCTCGCAGAACTGGCGGAATAGCTGCCTTCCAATGGGTTGCTTGTCACACAAGCTGCTGTAATCCCGCTCTGCAAAGGAAGAGATGAGACAGTTACTGGACTTGTGGTAGCATGCGTGGATTGTCCCCTTTGCTAAGTGGGGTCTGCCCTGGCCTGAATTTGGATGGGTGACTACATGTGTGAGCATTGGAAGGTGATCTCCTTAGGGGATGGGGCCATAGTTGAGGAGCATCGGCATGCCTGCTGGGGGACTTCAATATCCACTTTGGGGCTGGCTTGTCTGGTGCAGCTCAGGAGTTCATAGCGGCCATGACAACTATGGGCCTATCCCAATTAGTTTCTGAACCAACTCATGTTGCCGGCCATGCACTCGATTTGGTCTTTTGTTCGGATCTGGGGGGTGTTCCGTGGGTGGGGGAATCCAGTGGTTTCCCCATTGTCATGGACGGACCACTACCTGGTTAAGGTTGGTCTCACAGCCACAATCCACTCCTGCAGGGGTGGTGGACCTATTAGAATGGTCCGTCAGAAAAGGCTGCTGGACCCAGTGGGATTTCAACAGGCCTTGGAGGATTTTGACGCTGGTGCGGCTGGTGATTCTGTCGATGCCCTGGTGGGAACCTGGAACAGGGAACTCAACAGGGCACGATTGCTCCTAAGCGTCCCTTCCGACCTGCTTCAAAAATGGCCCCTTGGTATACTGAGGAGTAGCGGGGGCTAAAGCGTTGACTAGAGCACAAGCGGAGGAGAACTCGGTTCGAATCTGAAAAGATTCAGCATGTGACCCATTTGAAGGTTTATGCGGTGGCAGTGCACGCAGTGAAAAAGAGATTCTGGTCTGCACGCATTGCGGCTGCAGGTTCACGCTCGGCGGAGCTATCCCGGGTTGTGAGGAGTTTGGTTTCTGATCCTTCTACTTCCAATCATTCCCCGGAGTGGCTCTGCTGTGATGCCTTTAATGGGTTCTTTGTGAATAAGATCTCCTGTATTCGGGCCGACTTGGACTCCACTGTTTCTGCACGGTCTATGGAGGAGGTGTCCAGCAATCCTTCTTGCAGTATTAGATTGGATCAGTTTCAATCTGTGACTCCTGAGGATGTGGACAAGCTGCTTGGGGCGGTGCAGCCTACCATCTGTTCTCTGGATCCTTGCCCAACTTGGCTGCTTCTATCTAGCAGGGAGATTGTTGGAGGTGGCCTAGTTAACATCATAAATGCATCGCTGAGGGAGGGTAGGGTGCCCCCCTGTCTGAAGGAGGCAACGGTTAGACCACTCTTAAAGAAGCCTTCCTTGGACCCCTTAGCAATGGACAGCTACAGGCCAATCTCCAATCTCCCTTGGTTGGGCAAGGTGATTGAGAGGGTGGTGGCCGACCAGCTCTAGGCAGTCTTGGAGGAAACTGATTATCTAGACCCATTTCAAACTGGCTTTAGAGCTGGCTATGGGGTTGAGACAGCCTTGGTCAGCCTGATGGATGACCTTTACTGGGGAATCGACAGAGGGAGTGTGACTCTGCTGGTTCTTCTGGATCTCTCGGCGGCGTTCGATACCATCGACCACGGTATCATTCTGGATCGCCTGGGGGAGTTGGGGATAGGGGGCACTGCTTTGCAGTGATTTCATTCCTATCTCTCGGGTAGATTCCAGATGGTGGAGCTTGGTGACAGTTGCTCCTCAAAACAGGAGCTGTTATATGGAGTCCCTCAGGGCTCCATTCTGTCACCAATGCTTTTTAACATCTACATGAAACCACTGGGTGAGGTCATCAGGAGGTTTGGTGCTGGGTGTTATCAGTATGCTGATGACACCCAAATCTACTTCTCCTTTTCATCTTCAGGTAATGGCACTCATTCTCTAAACGCCTGCCTACAGGCAGTAATGGGCTGGATGAGGGCTAACAAATTGAAGCTGAATCCAAGCAAGACGGAGATGCTCATTGTGGGGGCTCAGAATCTGAGGGGTGAGTTAGATCTTCCTGTGCTGGATGGGGTTACACTCCCCCAGAAGGAGCAGGTGCACAGCTTGGGAGTACTCCTGGACCCAGGCCTCACCCTGGTATCTCCGGTGGAGGCCATGGCCAGGAGTGCTTTCTATCAGCTTTGGCTGATTTGACAGCTGCGCCCATTCCTTGAAGAGGATGACCTCAAAACAGTGGTGCATCAGCTGGTAACCTCCCAGCTTGACTACTGCAATGCGCTCTACGTGGGACTGCCTTTGTACGTAGTCCGGAAACTTCAGTTAGTTCAGAATGCGACAGCCAGATTGGTCTCTGAGGCAACCCAGAGAGACCATATGATGCCTGTTTTGAAACAGTTACACTGGCTGCCGATATGTTTCCAGGCAAAATACAAAGCGCTGGTTATTACCTTTAAAGCCCTGAACGGCTTGGGTCCGAGATATCTTAGAGACCGTCTTCTTTTACATGATCGCCACCGCACGTTAAGGTCATCTGAGGAGGTCCGTCTCCAGTTACCACCGGTTCATTTGAGTCATTGACTCAGAGGCGGGCCTTCTCTGTAGCTGCTCCGGGGCTGTGGAATGCACTCCCAGCAGAAATTCGTAATCTTAAATCCTTAGTGACTTTCAAGAGAGCCCTTAAAAGCCATCTGTATGTTCTTAAGGTTTTGGTCGGGGCCCTGATCATCTTGGTAGCCCTCTACTACAACTTTTCCAGTTCTATAAAATCCTTTTTGAGATATGGTGAGATATCATCTGATTAACGCCTTATTCAAGCAAAATTGCAAAAAGGGTTTTAATCAATCAAAGTCAGAATCTGAACAGTTGTGTGACAAGGAAGACAAACTAGTCTCTAGGATGTATTTTCTGTTATTACTGGAAGATACAAGAATGGAGGTAGTGAAAACTTCAATGATTAAATGGGCTCAGGATTTTGGTTACAATATAGAGTTGGAGAAATGGGAAAAACTATGGATAGAAGACACAAAATATACTGCCTGTTCTAATTTAAAGGAAAATAATCTTATGATGTATAGATGGCATCTAACTCCTAAGAAGTTGGCTTTAATGTACAAGAACATGTCAAATAAATGTTGGAAGTGTAAAAAAGAGGAGAGTTCCTATATACATTTATGGTGGACTTGTAATAAGTCTAAAGGTTATTGGAATTTGATATATAATGAGCTCAAGAAAATGTTTTAAATGACTTTCCCTAAGAGCCCAGAAACAATATTACTAGGCATCGATAATAGCTCACTGCCTAGGAAATACTGGAACCTTTTTATGTATTTAACAGCAGCAGCAAGATTGACATTTGCATACAAATGGAAAGATATTGATTGTCCAAGTAAAGAAGATTGGATATTTAAAGTACTAGAGCTGGCAGAAATGGCAAAGCTAACAGCATTATTAAGAAATAAATTTGAAGCATTTAAAAGAAGAGGAGTGGGACCCTCTTCTTGTTTACCTAAAAACATATTATGAAATTGATTTGTATCAGGCTTTTGAGTGATAACCAAAATGCCCTAGAGTTGATTTTTGCATGATTTAACGGGGGGAGAACGATTAAGTTACAGGCAAGACTTGAGTATTGTAATTGATACGTGTTCTAATGATGAGATGGAAGTCATTTGTTGAAAAAATATTTATTATTTATTATTATTATTTTATTTTTATGTCTGTGTGTGTGTGTGTGTGTGTGTGTGTGTGTGTGTGTGTGTGATGTTGTGGAAAAATTGAATAAAAAGTTATTGGCGGGGGGGAAGAGATATGGTGAGATATGGTAATATGGAGTAACAGCTCAAAGTGCTGCAGTCCCCAGGAAGGGTTAAAGTTTTAAAAAGGCAAGTAGAATCTGAACGGCTAGCTACCCAGCCCAGCCCGCCCACTGCCATAAATATATCTGCAGCTCCTGCGTAAATGCAGCATGGCAAATGGTTCTCAGGGCTGCCTCCTCCCAGGAGCCGGGCCAGCCAGCTCCATGCTGTGCTCAGCTGCACATGGCACATTCCAGGCCTGCCACCTCTGGCTGTTGTAGCCACCACTTGCTGAGCCATCCAATCCTGGTCTTGTCGGTCCCACTGCCCTCGCCCTGGACCACGGAGGAAGTCGACCCCTCCTAAGTAAACACACACTAAGAGAACACACACTCCCTTGCAGTGCTGAGGAGAGCTGGCCTTGTGGCAGCAAGCATGTCTTGTCCTCTTTGCTAAGCAGGGTCTGCCCTGGTTGCATTTGAATGGGAGGCTAGACGTGTGAGCACTGGAAGATGTTCCCCTTAGGGGATGGAGCCGCTCTGGGTTCCCAGTTCCCTCCCTGGCCTCTCCAGATGGGGCTGAGAGCGACTCCTGCCTGAAACCTTGGAAAAGATGCTGCCAGTCTGCATACGAATATGAAGAAGAGTGTTTACATACGGCTTTTCAACCAAAAGTTCCCAAGGCGGCTTGCATACAGAAATTAATTAATTAATCAAATGGCTGCCTGTCCCCCAAAGGGCTCACAGTCTAAAAAAGAAACATAAGAAAGATACCAGCAACAGCCACTGGAGGGATGCTGTGCTGGGGTTGGATAGGGCCAGTTGTTCTCCCCCTGTTAAATACAAGAGAATCACCACTTTTAAAAAGGTGCCTCTTTGCTCCGTGAGCTGGGATAGCTTGACCCTTGCTTGACCAGGGTTGCTTGACTTCAGCCCTCCTGCAGTTGTTGGCCTACAACTCCCATAATCCCTGGTTATTGGCCTCTGTGGCTGAGGATTATGGGAGTTGTAGTCCAAAAACAGCTGCAGGGGGGCTAAGTTGAAAAGGCATGGTGCAGACAATACTGAGCTAGATGGACCAATGGACTGACACAGTATATGGCAGCTTCCTATGTTCCCATGTGCCCTCACGGAGTCAATGGCAGAATAATCATCGGGGAATTAGGGATTACTGGCCGTGAACAGGAGCCTGGGTGAAGAACAGGACAATTCAACAGAAGACAGAATGTCCAGAGTGTCTCATTTTGGGACCTGTTTAATGGCAGTTTAGTATTCAGTTATCTCTGCTAATTTGAGGACTTTGCCCCTTTGCAGTCTTGCATTCTTATTAGCAGGATGCAGCTGCTTTGCTGCTTTGCAGCCACAGCCAGCACTCTTCAGAGTTTGGTGAGTCCTTGCAACACCCCCTCCCAGCAGCCCTCCAGCTGCTGTGCACAGAACAAAGCTTGTCTTCTCCAGCAGGCTGATGCTGCCCGCCAGAGCCTGACCTCTCCACTTACCCAAGCCTTTCCGAAGGTCATCGCACTGGCTGATGTGTGGAAACCTCAGGATCTCTCTCCACTTCTTACTCCTCCCTTTCCGCTTTCCTCCACCTCCTGCAAGTCACAAGAAGAAAGAAAGAAAGAATAAGTTGCAGAAGTACAAATAACACCTATGGTTTCATGCACTGACTATACATCGTATTCTTCCAGTATGTCTCTTTCCTGCACTTATTCACTGTGCCATCCAGGCAATCGAGACTCAAACCAAGGACCATGGAGTGTTAGGTTCAGAGATGGAACTACATTTTACATAGGAAAATAGGAAGCTGCCTTCTACTGAATCAGACCATTGGTCCAGGTAGTTCAGTATTGTCTACACAGACTGGCAGTGGCTTCTCCAGTGTTGCAGACAAGGCTCTCCCTCGGCCAGGGAAGCAACGTGGAACCTTCTGCATGCAACCCCTAAGGGGAATATCTTACAATGCTCATCTGTGGTCTCCCATTCAAATGTAAACCAGGGTGGGCCCTGCTTAGCAAAGGGGACAATGGTGCGGGCGGTGGACTCACCACTTGCTTCAGCAAGTCACTCCATCAGTGCGGGGTGTGTGTGGAGTCCCCACCTTGCTGGCTCACTCCTCCTCCTGGCTCAGGCAGACAATAGACTGGTGTGACCAGGAGGAGGAGCAGAAGGAGAAGGAGGGAACATCATGCCCCTAACTTGTTTGCTCACTCCCTTCTCCGCTTGGTTATATCCATCCATCCCCTGCCTCAGGTGCCATGCTTAGATTTCCAGGGAAATGCCTGGGAATTGTCAAGAGCTGCAATTGTCAATGCCTGGGAATTGTCAAGCCCTGTGTTAGTGGAGGGACCAGAACCTGTGAAAGATGGCCTTGTCCGATATGGCAGAGAGAAAAACAACAAACAAATATAGAAATATAAACTATATTGAAAACTGAGTAAACATCTAAACATGGTAATATATGGAGATAAATCACGAAAGGCAAATTTGCTGGCAAAACATAAAATGCATCCAACAACACAGAATTGAACAAGAGAACAGGATGATCCATCAAATGAAAGAACTAGATGTGCAAACAGCAGCACCTGATAATAACCCTATTTCGAATATCTTTCTCAAGTATTCATACAAGTTCACATAGTCTTCTAAAAATGTCAGTAAGATCTTCTTCAGAATTTCAGTGTTGTGGAAGAAATCTTTTTCATGGGAGACCACAGGTATTCTCCAGTGTTCCCTCTAAGGCGTGCACATGTGCATACGCTCACACATTTTTTTTAGTTAGTTTTAGATCCCACTCATGTTGAATCAGGAAGGCCCCATTCTGGATGCATGTGCACACACACAGTGCCTTGATACGGCTGCCCAGAACAAAATTCATTCCACACACAGATGAAAAAAATTAGAGAGAACACTGGTCTTCTCCTATGATGTGATAATTCTCTTTGAAGAGATTCGAAACACCGTACACACCTTTGATATAGGCTAGTTACAGGGATCCTGGAAAGGGAGATATTATTCCTATGGACCACATCCACTCCTCTTCCTTGCCCTCTACTTGCTCCACAACAGAGTACCCTGGCGGGAGAAGCTGAGTCCAAACTGGACCACTAGCTTCCCCCAACCAGGTCTCTGTGATACACACTGGGTCGTCTGGGTATATAAGGTAATAGGCAGGGTACACATCCTCTAAATTTATTTATAGATGATACATATATAGATGCAACACTTTCAAATCAGTCTTTGGATGGTATATGTATAACCTGGGACTATGTGTGTTCTGAGCAGGCACAACTTTGAACTAAACTTTGTCCTAAGAAAAGCCAGAATCTGCAACTTGAATAAATAAGGAAATCGCGGTTCCATTTATAAAGGCAGGTGTGCATACTCAGGATCTCTTAGCAGTTCAGGGTCTGGAAGCCTTCAGGCTGAAGAGCAGCCTGTTAAACGTTCATAGTAAATAAAGTAAAATAACTCATCTGTGCCAAGTGATTCTGACTACCCACGCTGGCTTTCTATATAATTATTGCTGCCCACCATGGGGATGCATGGCTTCGGGGCAGAACTCTCGCAATATGCTGCGAGAGTTCCCAGCAAAGACGGGAGCAAGGATGGAGAAATTGGGGCCCGATTGGGAAGGAGCCACACGAGGGAGCCCAGATGCGATGGGGAGGTGGTGGCAGCGGAGATGGGGAATCAGCGGCCCCGGCAGCGAGGCAGTGGCGCGCTTGGCTGCGGTGGCGAGGCAGCGGCGGTTTCGGACCCGGCCGCAGTGGCGGCGGGGTGAGAAGGCAGCTGGGCCACCAGGAAGAGGAGATGGTCCAGGAGGGGACGGGCTGGCTTTAAAGCCGGCCAGAAACTGTGAGCAGCAGGGCGGGGGGAGAGGACGCCAGCCCCAAATACCACACATGTTCTGTGCGGGGTCGGCTAGTATAGACTTAAATCACAGCAGTGGGTTGTAGAAGATCTAACTGTTGCTTTTTAAATGCAGATCATCCAAGAGTGAAATGACCCACTCCCAATATAGAAGGTTCCCACATAATCACTGTAACATGGAGATCAGGGGTAGGCAACCTTGTCTTTCCAGATGTTGTTGAACTACAGCAACCATCATCCCCAGCCACAATAAATTGTGGCTGGGGGATTGTGGGAGCCATAGTTCAATAACAGCTGGAGATCCAAGGTTGCCTACCTCTGATGTGGATCATGTATCTGTGGCAGCGGTACAGGAATTAAAAGTCCACTGAAGGTGAAGCAACCATTCAGGAGAATGTGGCCTCTGTTCCAGATTGCCAGAAGCATCTCTCTGTGCCTCAGTTCAGCCACTATGCCAAAACATGGCTATGGAGTCTTAACTAAATTTAGTGCAGGGATTCCAAATCTTATCTCTCCAGATGTTGTCGGAATACAACTACCACCATCCCCAGTTATAATGGCGTTTGGCCACCAGAAGCTGGCCAATGGTCCACCAGCAGACTGCAATCTACCTTTTGCCTACCTCTGCTCCACACGGGGAAGGAACATAGCTCCGTGGACGAACACCTGTTTTGTATGCAGGACGTCCCAGGCTCAGGCCCTGGCAGCATCTCCAGGAAGGGCTGGGAAAGACTCCTGACTGCAACCTTGGAGAAGTCACTGCCAGTCTGCGTAGACCAGACCTGCTCAATTTAGATACCTCCCAGTTGTTTGTGGACTACAACTCCCATAATCCCCACAGTACAATTCCTATAATCCCCACAGTGGCCAATAGCCAGGGATGATGGGAGTTGTAGGCCAACATCTGTAGGAGGGCAGAGGTTGAGCAGCCCTGGTGTAGACAGTCCTGAGCTAGATGGACCAATGGTCCGACTCAGTATAAGGCAGTTTCCTATGTAACATAGGAAGCTTCCTTCCTCCACACCATTAAAATGGTTGGTGACAGTGTTCCCTCTAACAGGGATTTTCAGATGTTGCTGACTATAACTCCCAGAATCCCCAGCTGCAATGACTCTTGCTTGGGGATTCTGGGAATTGTAGTCAAGAGCATCTGGAGATCCCTGTTAGAGGGAACACTAGTTGGTGGTTTCATTATTGTACTTGCACATCACCTGGAGACTTCTAATCCATGGCAGGTACTAGCACGGAGGCACAGCACTTTATGCAGAAGCACAACACAATGGTTGCCTGTGCACATCATGGTGGCCACCTAATGGCACAGCAGGGAAGTAACTTGCCTAGGAAGCAAGAGGTTGCTGGTTTGAATCCCCGCTGGTATGTTTCCCAGACTACGGGAAACACCTATATCGGGCAGCAGCGATATAGGAAGATGCTGAAAGGCATCGTCATCTCATACTGTGCAGCAGGAGGCAATGATAAGCCCCTCCTGTATTCTACCAAAGAAAACCACACGGCTCTGTGGTCGCCAGGAGTTGACACTGACTCGATGGCACAACTTTACTTTATACAGCATGGCATCAGTGTATATTTGGAGGGGGGGGGGTCCTCCCATGAAGGCCATTCCAAGTGTGCCTGAGATCAGAGTTATCTCTGATCTCTTTCAAGTATGTACTCCCTTTCAGCTACTTGCTCAATACAAATATTGCCAAAATCAATCCCATCTCTTAGGAACCTATGAAGCTGCCAAGCCAGACCATTGGTCCATCTAGCTACAATGTAGTGCCCACATCTCCAAGGTTCTGGCAGGCGTCTTTCTGAGCCCTACCTGGAGATGCAGTCAGGGATTGAACCTGAGGCCTTCTGCATGCAAGCTGATGCTCTCCCCGAGCTATAATCTTCCATGAGTGAAGATTGTACTGAGCTACAATCTGAGCTACAATCCACTGAGCTACAATCTTCCATCCAGTGAAGATGCACCACCCATGATCACTGGAAGATCTAGCTTGATCTTCTCTGACTCCACTTGATAAGCAAGAACTTCTGGACCCTAGACACTTCTATGTTCCACTTATACTGAATCAGACCATTGGTCCATCTAGCTCATTGTATTGTCTCATCTAGTACTGTCTATACCAGGGATTCTCAATGTTTGGTCCCCAGATGTTACTGGACTTCAACTCCCATAATCTCCAGCCCCAGGGGCCTTTGGTTAGTAGAGCTGCCATGCCTCCCAGAATATATATATATATAAGCTAAGCTCCAGCCCTTGTAGAAGCGGAGTGATGGAGCAAAATGTGCAGTCACTATTCTGCTCAAATAATATGCAAATTAGACACCCAGATTTGGAAAGCCAGAATATGGCAACCCTTTTGGTTAGCGATTATGGGAGTTGAAGTCAAATAACATCTGGGGACCCAATGTTGAGAATCCCTGCTCGACACCAGGCCTGCTCAACTTCACCAATCCTGCAGATGTTGGCTTACAACTCCCATCATCCCTGGCTATTGTCCATTGTAGCTGGGGATTATGGGAACGGTAGTCCAAAAACAGTTGGGGGTTACAAAGTTAAGCCGGCCTGGTCTACCCCAAGGATAGGCCAACTTGGATCTCCAGCAGTTGCTGAACTGCAACTCGCATCATCCCCAGCTGAAATAAATTGCAACAGCTGGAGAGCCAGGTTGCCTACCCTGGATCTACACTGATTGGTAGCAGCTCTCCAAGATTTCGGGCAGGAGTTGTTCCCAACCCTACTTGGAGATGCTACCAGGGACTGAACCTGGAACCTTCTGCACGCAAGGTCGATGTTCTACCTATGAGCTACAGCCCTATCCCTACATACAGTCAGCATTAGGTAAATGTATTATCTGTGGTGGGATTTGGGAACAGTGCTAGCTACATGGTACTAGATACCTGACCTCCCCTAAATGGCCTGTAGGAGAGGGAAGAAAGAGAAGGGAAAGGACAGGGTGGCTATAATAGTTAGGGAAAGAAAGCTTATTCAAATATTCAAAAGGCAGCAAAGAGCTCCACCTCTGTTAACACCATGCCCTGAAGAAGCTGAAGCAGAGGAGGCAGGCTGGCTACCAGAGGCCCTTTGCTCTGGTCCAGGAATTCTCAAACGTGGGTCCCCAGATGTTTTTGAACTATAGCTCCCATCAACCCCAGCCACAGTGGCCTTGGCCATTGTGGCTGGGGATGATGGGGATTGTAGTCCAACATCTGGGGACCCAGGCCTGAAAACCCCGACTCTAATCTCTCCACCTCATCATCCACAAGACATCCAGAAGGTACCGTATCTACCTGAATCTGGTGTTTTCCTCCAAGTTTTCTTGGAAAAACCATCTCATGGCTTCCCACCAATTCCCTGGTTTGTAGTATGGGGAATTCCAGTTTTGTATTTGTTGCAAACAAGGCCAATTCTTTTCCTCTCCACTGTTGCCTTTCCGTGACCTTCTTGGGACTGTTCCGATGAAGGGGGGGTGGGGTGGACTTCGCTTTCAGAGCTGAGCCTACAAGTCGGAGCCCAGAGGTGGTTCCCACTTCCTCTGAGAACAATGCTCCATCCTCTGGGCTTGCCCACTAACAGTCATCTGGCTTCCTTATCTTGCTAGTTAGCTTAATGATCTTCCACACCAGACACAGACAATGTGTGTGCAGACACAATGCAGTCCCTGGCACAATGAAGACGTTGTGAGCTGAGGAAGTCACTGGAGTCAATAGCCTGCCCCCGACATAGGAACGTAGGAAGCTGCCATATACTGAGTCAGACCATTGGTCCATCTAGCTCAGGATTGTCTACACCAGGGGTTATCAACCTTGGGTCCCCAGATGTTATTGGACTTCAACTCCCATAATCCCCAACCAAATGCCACTGGGGCTGGGGATTATGGGAGTTGAAGTCCAATAACATCTGGAGACCCAATGTTGAGAATCCCTGGTCTACACCAGGGCTGCTCAACTTCGGTCCTCCTGCAGATGTTGGCCTACAACTCCCATAATCCCTGGCAACCGGCCACTGTGGCTGGGGATTATGGGAGTTGTAGTCCAGGGTGCATTCCGCTTAGCAAAGGGGACAATTCATGCTTGCTACCACCAGACCAGCTACCACCAGACCAGAATGTTTGTGAGTCATGTGGCACTGAGTCACAACACTCACAACAAACAGGGTTGGGTTTTTTGTGTGTGTGGTGGTATGTGTGGTGGGGGTGTGGAGTTGTAAGAAAAGATGTGGAGAGCCTGAGTGGGACATTTATTTCATACATTTTTATCCCACCCTTCCAGCAAGGCGCTCTGGCCGGGGTACGTGGTTCCCCACACCTTCTGTCTGAACCTTACAAGTACCCTGTGAAGCAAACTAAGATAAGAAATAAGCCCTGTCCACACATTATATCCTCCATCCATGCCATCTGTGTAAACGTGCCGATCTGTACGCAGGTGCAGTTATTCACGTTATGCTGAATGCAAGCACAGGTGAACCTCGCTATACATGGGTCCCACGCACTGCTCCCTCTAAGGCGTGAGGATGTGCCTGCACTCACAAGTTTTTGGATGTCCACTCAGTTCATTTTAGATCCCGCTCAGGTTGAATCAGGAAGGCCCCACTCTGAATGTGTGAGCACACACTGCCTTGATACTGCCACCCAGAACAAAACTCATTTTGCAAGCAGATGATTAAAAAAAAAAATTAGAGAGAACACTGGCGCATATCCACAGTCCCAAAACAGGCACCTGACCCGACCCCAGCATATGCAGAACTCAGTGGGTTAGGTTTTGCGTATCTGCAGTTTTGGGGTGTCTGGAAATGACCTCTGAGGCGATTTCCGGCCGTCGTTTTGGGAGCAGGAACCATTTTGTGGCTCTTAAAAACACACATACACAATTCCCCCCCCAAATGATTTTTTTGTGGGGAAATGACCAATTTGGGACTGGGGCAGCGCATTCCTGGGAGACCCATAGAGAAAGGCAGGGCACTTTATTTAGCAATTTGCCCCCAGTTTGGCCCATTCCCCCAGCCTCCAGGGACCTAACCCCCCACCACATTCTCACTGCCACAATGCCCTGCTCTCTGTGGTTCCAATATCTGTGGGGAGTTCCCCCATGGAATGGAACCCCCTGGGATAACGGAGATCACTTGTACGGCAGTACACTTTCTCTCTGTACCATGCATTTCAGGGACCTGTATCCAGGTTTATTTTCAAAATGAATGCAGGCACAGCCATGCACACAAAAACAGGGACCAATGCACAGATTCCTGAACACAGGAGATAGATCTTGGAAGTGCGACAGTTTCCCCATACCATACAATATTTAAAAACACAATGGCAATAGATGACCACTGCCAGCATAAAAACATAACCACGCTATGCTTTAAACCACATGGATAGCTGGCTGATGGCATCATAGGGAGAATCAGTTCCTTTGCTATCTTCCCACGAATAAGGGGAAATCTGAGGATCTGATAAAATTATCTTGGCCGCACAGACATGTGCTAGACATGACCATAACACTGGTGTGTGCACCAGGATGTGAGTTTTCATGATAAACAGTTGTCTGTGATGGTAAATAGTTGTAATGGCAAATAGTCTATGGGTATGATCTTAGGGGTAAACTCCTGTCTTCCTATTATGCAGCTGTACTATCTGTTCCCGACTGAGGATCTCTGGCTTGAAGCAGATGCATCCTCAGTGATGTGTTCACTGCAGAAGGGGAGGAAGGAGGTTGAGGACCCTCCCTCCACTGCTCCTGATTGGCTGGCTACATTCTGAAGCTCAGCATGCCCCTCCCCTCAGCCTGACCAACAGACTTCAGAAAATTAGCACTAATAGGACAAGTAAACTGGTTCCATGAATTTCAGTGGGAGTATTTAGTAAATAACAGCAACTTAGTCTGGTTGTAAGCCAGTGACTGGAGTAGCTTGTCTCATAATTGTAACATTTAAATTTGTTACACACACAAACACACACGGTCTCTATAGGGTACCTGAGCTGAAGGTTTGCAAGAGAAGGGGTATATACTTTAAAACATTAATATATAGCTACAGTTGATGTACAAGAGGCTTGCTTTTTGCAAAGCTGAATCAGACAGCAGAATTGGGCTTTTTGTGCCTCAGACATCAGATCTGTTTGTTCTGCCAAAACCTATACCTTCCTTGTGGGTCCATAGGCCCATTCACAGGTCATGTTCAACATTCGTAGAATGAGTGTAGACAGGTGCAGATCTGTACACAAGTGCAGTCATTCACATGTTATGCTGAACGCAGGTCCAGAAGTACACTTCCTCTCTGCACCATGCATTTGAAGGGCCTGCATCCAGGTTCACTTTTAAAATGAACGCAGCTACAGTCATCCACGCAAATACATGTACGGCTGCACAGCAGTGTTCCCTCTCATAGGGATTCCCAGATGTTGTCGACCACAACTCCCAGATTTCCCAGCTGCAATGGCTTTTGCTTGGGGATTCTAGGAGTTGTAGTCAACTACCTCTGGGGATCCCTGTCAGAGGGAACACTGGTGCACAGACATCTACTGTATACACTCGTACAGCATAATGTCTGGATCGGGCTCCTGTCTCTGGCAGACGCTAACCAGACGGTTTGTCTACAAGTCCCCTATACTTTGCCACATCCCCCATGACTAGCAATCTCTGCAGAACGGGCAGAGGGCAGCAGCAGAGGATAGCGTGTCATCCTCTCCTGCCTGGTATTTACTGAGAAGTGCCGGTTGCAGCTCTGACGCTCGGCCTATTCATGCAGGAGGAAGTGAAATTATTCCAGCAGGAAGTTCTTGCCCGGTTTACTCCCTGGGGGACTCGGAGAAACAAGGGCTCTCCACAAGGTTTGCACAGGGATCTGGCCTGCTTGGCCACTGCCTGTGGGGCGATGGCGCAACTCATCGTGTTGTGGGGTCCCTGCTTCCTGTTTGCTTATCTTGACGTCACTGGTTCTTGGACAGCCACTAGTCAATGGGAGAGGTTGTTGTTGGCCGACGACCAGCCCCGAGCAGAAAGGAGGAATGCTGATGTCACGGACCCACAGGGATTACTTCATAAGCAAAGCATTTAGGCCGCACTGTGAATAAGGGAGGGGGACTGAGAAAAGGAAGCCAGCCCACGCAATCCGACCAGCAATCTCTTCTTCCAGTAAACATTTTTTTAAAAAAACCTGTTTAAAAAAGAGAATCGTGTGGCACCTTAAAAGACTGACACATTTATGGGAGCACAAGAGGCCCATTCACACTTTATGTTCAACACTTGTACAACGGGTGCACGACACAGGTACAGATCTGGACCCAGATACAACCATTCACATGTTATGCTGAACACAGGTGCAGAAGTACACTTCCTATCTGGACCTTGAATTTGAGGGTCCTGTATCCAGGCTCGCTTTTAAAATGAACCTGAGTACATTCACACAAACAACATATAGGAGTGTACAGACATCTGGGCACTCGTACAACATAATGTCTGAATTGGGCTAAGCTCCATGGACTATGGACCCAATTCATCAGATGTACGAAGTGTTCACCTTTCTTGGCGGGCCATCAAATGCAAGAAGAATGCACCCTTTAGCTGAGGAGGAGACTCAAGGAGCATTCCCCATAGCAGAGATTCCCAGAAATGGATGGGAATGGATGGGTGGACTACAGCACCCATCACCAACAGCTTCATTGGCCTTTGGCCAGGGATTATGGGAGCTGCAGTCAACAACATCTGGGAATCCCTCTTAGAGGGAATACTGGTCCCCAGTTATTGTTGGACTACAACTCCCACCATCCTCTGCCACAACGGCTGAAAGCATCAAGCTAGGAAAACAGGAATGCAGGAATCCACTGCACTACGCAATGCACCATAAACCCTCTGGCAACATTAAAGTATGCCTGAAGGCCATTCTAGCAGGGGATGATGCAGCCCCATGTGTGACAGATCTCCTATAAATATTACTTCATCATTTCAGGATAGGATCACCAGAGGCCTCCTTCATACGGGAAATGCACCTTCCAGTGTTCCTCGAACAGGGATTCCCAGATGTTGTTGACTACAACTCCCATAATCCCCAAGCAAAAGCCATTGCAGCTGAGGATTCTGAGGGTTGTAGTCAACATCTGAGAACCCCTGTTAGGGGGAACACTGGCGCCTTCTCCTGTAGCCAATGCCTGTCCTCCACCTTGCCCTCACAGAGCCTGGTAGTGTCTGGTTCTTTGTTGAGAACCTCCTACTCGGGATGAATAAATTGCTGCTAGCCAGACTAGAAGTGCCTCTTTTCTCCTGCCACATTACTCCCAATAATTCCCAAGGGGTTTTACTGGGTTCTGCTGCCCAAGGGAGAACCATAGGTCCGGAGCCACCCACATTTTTAATTCGTTTGTTCATGTTTTATATTTATATCCCGCTCTTCCTCCAAGCAGCCCAGAGTGTAAGTACATGGATTATACTTATCCTCACAACAAGCCTGTGATGGAGGTTAGGTTCAAGTTCTACACTAATGTAAATGTGAGGCTTGATGTATTGTTTAAGTTTTTTGTAAACCGCTTTGGAAGGTTAGCCTGAAAAGTGGGCAAAGAGGCACCTTTTCCCGTGGTGATTCTCTTTATTTAGCAGGGGGAGAGTAACTGGCCCTATTCACCCCCAGCACAGTACTTCCAGTGACTGTTGCTGGTGTGTGTCTTATATTTCTTTTTAGAATGTGAGCCCTTTGGGGACAGGGAGCCATCTTATTTGTTTGTTATTTCTCTTTGTAAACCGCCCTGAGCCATTTTTGGAAGGGTGGTATAGAAATTGAATTATTATTATTATTATTATTATTATTATTATTATTATTATTATTATTATTATTATACAAATGCAAAATTTTTAGAAGGGCGGTAAACAAACATACATACATACATATATTGTCCGGTTTATTTATTTTTATATGCATATCCCACTCTTCTGGTGTACATGGTTATCTTTATCCTCGCAACAACCCTATGAGATAGGTTAGGCTGAGAGAGACGTGACTGGCCCAGAGTCACCCAGTGAGTTTCATGGTTGAATGGGGATTTGAACTCAGGTCTCCCCGGTCCTAGTCCAGCACTCTAACCACTACGCTATGCTGGTTCTCAAACCTGGGTCCCCGGATGCTGCAGGGCTACAGCTCCCATTTCCTGTTCTCTCTAATTTTTTTCCATCTGTGTGCATTATTAGATTTGTTCTGGGTGGCAGTATCAAGGCAGTGTGTGTGAAGGTTGAATCAGGGCATTCCTGATTCAACCTGAGCGGGATCTAAAATGAACTGAGCGGACATCGAAAAATGTGTGAGCACGCGCATATGTGCAGGCCTTAGAGGGAACACTGCTTATTCTTTGGCCATTGTGGCTGGGGATGATGGAGCCAGCATGGTGGAGTGGTTAAGAGTGCTGGACTAGGACCGGGGAGACCCGAGTTCAAATCCCCATTCAGCCATGATACTAGCTGGGTGACTCTGGGCCAGTCACTTCTCTCTCAGCCTAACCTACTTCACAGGGTTGTTGTGAAAGAAATTCAAGTATGTAGTACACCGCTCTGGGCTCCTTGGAGGAAGAGCGGGATATAAAATGTAAATTAAATTAAATTAAATTAGTCCAACAACATCTGGGGACTCAATACAAGTGACTAGCCCAGGGGCCACCGAGCTTCATGGCTGAACAGGGATTTGGACCCAGATCTCCTCAGTCCTAGTCCTCACTCTCACCACTACACCACACTACCCAAATAGAAGATGGTTCTGAATCTAAAATGACCCCTTTAAAATATAGAGGTGAAATACAAGTTATACCTGTATTTACCCCCAAAGGAAGAGGACTCTGAATGTAAGACAACCACCCAATTTCCAACATCAAAGAACTTGGGGAAGAAAGAAAAAACAACCACCTAGTTTTGAATTCAGGTAAATACAGTATTTAACGTGCACTTTCAAATCTGGAGAACCTGTACAGGGCTGCGTGGGCCATTTCGGTGACGTGAACTAAGAATATCTGGCTGGCAAATCATGGCCTGTAGCTTTCCACTCTCCTTACGCCCCAGCTGGCTGATAAAATGGCCTTTTGATTTCCCTTTTCCTAGCTCGACAATAGTGCAGCTTGTGCTTGGCTGCTCCGGGAGAGATCTCCTCCTGCTCCTCCTCCCCAACTCACACACACACACCCCTGCAATCCCCCTCCATGCAAATACGGAACCCCTCCGGGCTCCTTCCTCCCCTGCGCTTTAATGGAGCCCGATAACCATCTTATTAAGGGCTATTCATACCTCACTTCTGTCGTCAGCATGAAGCCTTGATAAGAATGCAGACGTCTGGAGTTCCAATAAAAATGACATTCTTCCATATGTTTTAAATTGATTCTAAATGGGAAAAGGGTGGGCAGCGCAGAGCCTGCGCGCCCTTTTCCTCCTCTTATTTTGATTTCGCATGTGCACATTTTAAAAAACAACAACACAGGACTTGCGTAGGGGGCAGATGGCAATCTTGGTCCCTTCCCTGGGGAGGCGGTGGTGATGTGGGAGGCAAACAAACACTAAAGGTAAAGCTGTGCCGTCCAGTCGGTGTCGACTCCTGGCAACCACAGAGCCCTGTGGTTGTCTTTGATAGAATACAGGAGGGGTTTCCCATTGCCTCCTCCCACACAGTATGAGGTGATGCCTTTCAGCATTTTCCAATATAGCTGCTACCAGATATTGGAGTTCCCCGTATTCTGAGAAACACACCAGCAGGGATTGGAAGCAGCAACCTCTGACTCCCTAGGCAAGTTTTTTCCCCACTGCGCCATTAGGTGGCTTCATGCTAACCCTAACACTAATTATTCAAAATATTGATGAAAGCAATTGCTAGCTGCTTGTGGATCTTTCCCCCCTCAACCAGGGACCTATAATTTTTTAACCAAGGTCCCTGGTTGAGGGGGAAAGCTCCACAAGCAGCTACAAATTCCTTTCATCAATATTTTAAATAATTAATATTAATGTAATAATGTGCAGTGAAAAGACCTTGGTCCCTCACACCAAGTGATGACCGGTTCATGGAGTTGTGAACCATGCTTTAAAAGGGACCATCGGGCGTGAGTAGGGCAAATCAACCCTTTCCTCCTGTGCCATGTTCCTGGTCTAAATTGTCCCTACCCACCATCAAAGCTGCTGTTTGCTATGCCGGTGAAAATGGCACCCAAGAAGTGGGGAGAGCTGGTCTTGTGGTAGCAAACTGACCCCTTAGCTAAGCAGAGCCTGACCCAGTTTGCATTTGGATGAGAGACTACATGTGTGAGCACTGTAAGATATTCTCCTCAGGGGATGGGGCCACTCTGGGAAGAGCAGAAGGTTCCAAGTTCACTCCCTGGCAGCATCTCCAAGATAGGGCTGAGAGAGATTCCTGCTGAGAGAGACTCCTGCCTGCAACTTTGGAAAAGCTGCTGCCAGTCAGTGCAGACAATACTGAGCTAGATGGCCCAAGGGTGTGACTCCTGTGTAAAATGGCAGCTTCCTGTGTAAAAAGAGAAACGATGGGAGATCTGGTTGCTGGTCTCCTGTGTCCTGTGTATTTTGCCTCTGCGGGACGGAAGGAAGCCTAAAGCCATCAGAGCAGCCATGCTTTCCAAGATGTGTCGTGATTTGCATACAGGCAAAGTGGCGAGAGGCTCAAAGGTAAAGAGGCATCCCTGCGGCACTCCATTTACGTCTCTCCCCTGTCCCTTGGAGCAGGACAGGTTAATGGCCCATGCCAATCGCAGGCTGGCTACGTCACCACTGACGTGTCTCCAATCTGCCAGTCCCAGGCCAAGGGTGACAGAAGGAGCAGCCCCTCCAAGTGATAAAGGCGAGCGATCAGCACTCCCTCTCGCGGCTAATTTTGGCAGGCTAAAAGCTAAAAGGTAGGCGGGCACATTTTAATACACAAACACACACTCTCTCTCTTCTCCTGAAGCTGCCTAATAGGGTTGGGAGCAGTGTTCCCTCGAACAGGGATTCCCAGATCTTGTTGACTACAACTCCCATAATCCCCAAGCAAAAGCCGTTGCAGTGGGCGATTCTGGGAGTTGTAGTCGACAACATCTGGGAATCCCTGTTCGAGGGAACCTGGTTGGGAGTGTACTGAAGGTGTAATGGAGGAAATTGTACTGGAATTGCTTTAATGTGGGGCATAAAGTCCTTGAAGTGCTTTGGGGAGGACACAATCCCAACCTAACTATTCTGGTCAGATTCGTTTGCCTACACCACGAGGTCTCAAACTTGGGGCCCCAGATGTTGTGGGACTACAACTAGGGAGGTGAAAGTCTAAGAAATGTCTAGAAACACAGTGAGGTCATTCACACAATCAAAAATTGTGTGCTGCCCAGGTTGGGGGGCTGTGTGTGCTCTCCGTTTTGAGAGGTGTGGAAGCAAGTTAGGAGGAAAACCTGGGCAGCTTTTCCTCCTACCTTGCTTCCACACAATCACTTCCACCCAGTTTTTCCTCCTACCTTGCTTCCACACACTCGCTTCCACCCAGTTTTTCCTCCTACCTTGCTTCCACACAACTGAAAACTGGGAGCACACACAGCTACAAACCTGGGCAGAACACCGGTTTTGGTTGTGTGAACGACCTCATAATTATTTCCTCCCCCCCCAAAAAAGGCAGGGGACTTCTCCCCCGCAAGCCTTCTCATCTCTAACTACAACTCCCATCATCCCCAGCCACAATGGCTGAAGGACAGGAGGATGGGAGTTGTAGTCCAACAGCATCTGGGGAGTCATGGTTGGGAACCCCTCAGCTGGATCATGTCTTCAGGTCACACATTCTCGTGGGCGGGGAGAGGCGCACATTTGCAAGAGTAGAACTCATGCACGGAGGGAGATATGCTGGCCACACAACTTAGTGCCCTGTCTTGGGGTTGCTGAGTCAGCAAAATGGGGCCGAACGTTTCTTCTCCCTCCTTCTTTTCCTATTTATTTAAGTACGCACAGAGCCAGCCTTAGCTTTTGGTGGGCAGGAGAGCGGGTCTCAAGTTTGAATTGTTCCCTTTGCTAAGCAGGGCCCACCCTAGTTGGAATTTGGATGGGTAACTACAAGTGAGTGCTGTAAGATATATTCCCTTTAAGAGCTGAGGCTGTAGCTCAGTGAAGAAGCATCTGCTTTGTCCGCAGAAGGTCCCAGGTTTACTCCCTGGCATATCCAGGTAGGGATGGAAAAGACTCCTGCCTGAACTTCCGGAGAGCTGCTGCCAGTCAGTGCGGACAGTACTGTGCTAGATCGACCAAGGTCTGACTCAGCATGAGGCAGCTCCCTATGTTTCTGGGGTATCCAGGAACGCTTAGCTCTAAGCGACTCTCGTACCCATCCTCATGATGGCCACTGACATTCTTGCACACGCTGGTTTCTTGCATGCATCAACCGGTGATATGCAGCAGCAGGCATGTACAGGCTAAAGCCCTGGTTTGAATTTGAATGGGAGGCTACATATGTGTGAGCACTGTAAGATATTCCCCTCTGGGAAGAGCACCTGCACACTAGCATGTGGAAGGTTCCAAGCTCCCTCCCTGGCATTTCCAGATAGGACTGAGAGAGACTCCAGCCTGCAACCTTGGAGAAGCCGCTGCCAGTCTGTGCAGACAATCCTGAGCTAGATGGACCAGTGGCCTGACTCAGCAGACGGCAGCTTCCTATGTTCCTAAAGTGTTGGGACATGCCATTGCAAACTTTGCTGCTAACCTTAACGCAGCACATGTGATGCTGCCCTTATGCCAAAACAGACCATTAGACTAGTATGTAATCCAATTGGCAGTGCTCTCCAAGTTCCTCCCCAACTCTATTTACAAAGAGCCTTCTCGAAGGAGATGCTAGGGACTGAACCCAGAGCCTGGTGCATGTAAAGCAGCAGCTCTACATTCCGTGTTCCCTCTAACAGAGATTCCCAGATGTCGTTGACTACAACACCCATAATCCCCAAGCAAAAGCCATGCAGCTGGGGATTCTGGGAGATGTAGTCAACAACATCTGGGACACACTGAAATACGGTCATCACTTCTTCCAGGCTTCCTATACCTAGAAAGTGTTGATGTGCCTTGTGCCATCATTTAACCCTTACCAATTGGGCAAAGAGGCCCCTGTTCAAAGTGGTGGCTGTTTTATTTTTAGCAGGAAGGGAGCCAAATGACTGTCTTATTTTTGCAGGCGTCTCTATCCAACCCCAACACATAATTATTTCAGGGGAAGTTACTAGTGTCTTACTTTTTAGATTGTGAGCTCTCTGTGGATGAGAAAACCATCTCATTCCTCCTTCTGTGCAAACCACTTAGAGAACCTTTTTCCCCTTTTAAAGCAGCATATAAATATTCTTAATAATACTAAGATGTACAATGCCGTGTTTCCAACCCACCGGGGTTGCTGCTCATGTGAAAGGCAGCCCGAGGCAGAGTTGCAGATGCGGGCAGCTGTGGAATGAGTTAAAAGGGTCTGCAGGCAACAGTGTGGCGTTACTCTTTGTTTCTGATGGAAATGGCACGGTGGAAGTTTTTAAGTGGTTACTCAGTTACTCACCGCTGCAACACCTCCCAGGCTGTCTTTCATGTCTATAGCAACTCTGGTAAGTCAGAAACGCCAGCACTGTATTGTGTATTGTGATGATGATGATGGTGATTCTATTTAAACAGTCTACCAGATGTTGTTGACTGGATTTGGTACTTTAATTATCGGGCCCTTTCCTTTTTATTCTTCTGCTTCTTCATCATCATCATCATCATCATCATCATCATCATCATCATCACATGTAACTTCTGCCAAGAGTGACCACACTACATGCCTTGACAAAGTTTCTTTTGATCTAGGATCCAGCCCCCAAATTAGGAGCCAGACAATGGATGCATGACAAAAATTACCAGACTTCGCGATGGCTATAAGTAGATAAGAACAGCCCTGCTGGATCAGGCCCAAGGCCCATCCATTCCAGCATCCTGTTTCACACAGTGGCCCACCAGATGCCGCTGGAAGCCTACAGGCAAGAGATATGTGCATGCCCTCTCTCCTGCTGTTGCTCCCCTGCAACTGGTATTCAGAGGCATCATTCCTTTGAGGCTGGAGGTGACCCATCAGACTAGTAGCCCTTGATAGACCTGTCCTCCATGAATTTGTCTAAGCCCCTTTTAGAGCCGACCAAGCCGGTGGCCAGCACCACATCCCATGGCAAGGAATTCCATAGATTAATTATGTGCTGTGTGAAAAAGTACTTCCTCTTGTCGGTCCTAAATTTCCCAACCTTCAGTTTTATGGGATGACCCCCTGCTTCTAGTGTTGTGAGAGAGGGAGAAAAATTCCTCTCTGTCCACCCACTCCACTCCACGCATAATTTTATACACCTCGATCTTTTCTCCCCTCCCACTGTAGACGGGAACTGTAATGGGCTTCTCTTTACCAGCTCTACAAGCAACATACTTTGAACAGAAACAGGGCTGCCTGGGACAAATCAAGATTTTATTAAATAATTCTACCACTGAATCTAGGAGTCTAGGAGCTACAGTTAAATTTCTAGGTTCCAGGGCTCTCTGGTGCCTGGGATTTGTCAAGCCTGGATTTATTTGCAGCTTTTTTGTCAATTATTGTGCATAAAAAGATGTCCCCATAATCAAAGCATGTTTAAATATCCCCAGTGATAAGGAAACTGCCCTGCATAGCACATGAGCCATCTGGGAGGACAAAGGCTCGTTGTGATATCTGACAAGGTCTACAGCCCTAGAGATGGAAAAGAGGGGATAGCATTCTAATATTTGACAGTATGTTTTTATAGGCATGACCATGAGGCTTGCAGCAAATTTGCAATGGTGTTTTTAAAAGCTGTTTTGAACGTTTGAAACACACAAAAACTACTATAAAACTGCATCCATGCTGTCAGAGGAATGGAAATGGGCAGGAATGTTCTGCAAAAGTTACTCCATGGAGAAAGTACAATGATTTTGTTCATTGTTACCATAACCCTTTGCTTTGGGCCAAAATGACTGCAGCTTTACCATAATTATTTGGAGGCAGGAATAAAAAGGGGGTGAGATAACACAGAGAGTGCAACAATGCTATCGGTTCTTTCCTCTCTTTAGGGCGGCAGGGTTGGGGTGCAGGTCGGTGTTGCCAAAATCACTACTAGTGTTCATCCCCTGAGGTGGTACCGAAGCTTAAAATTTGTGGGCCTGGATCATGGACTCACACATATCCAAAGGTCAATCTGAGGCTGAGTTCAATGTTGAGGGGTCCTTTGTCCTCCACACCCCTGCCCCCCGCCGACTGATTTCATGGCTATGGCCAGTATCATCATCACCACCACCACCAACACCAACACCAACACCGGAGACTGCTTTTCCTGGAACTGGGAAGAAAGAGTCAGAGCATGTTCCAATATGGGACACGCCATGTATCTCTAGCAACCTTCCCTCTCTCTTGAAGCCAGCTTGTTGGCAAGAACTAAGAAGCTCTTTTGAGTTCCTAGCAAGGGCAGCCCAGTCAGGAGATGTATTGAAGGTCCTGCCTGAAGCAGTGAATTTGCGACGCAATTTAAGCGGAAGCACATTTGATCCAAGCCTTGTCCAAAGTCACTCCCCTTGGGGGACTAACCTCGTGGGCTCTAGCTGCTCAAATGGCCACGAAGAGAACCACCACATAAGGGATGGGGTTGCAGCTCAGTGGTAGGGATGTGCGAACCAGCTTGACCTCGAGCCGGTTTGGCATCAAACTTGGCTGGCTCGAGGGCTCAGTTTTGAACTGGCCTTGCGTTGAATCATCCCTGGCCAGTTTGGGGGTTCTAGCTAAAATAAATAAATTAAGATTTTTTTAAAAAGCGATCCACCACCTCTGAGGGGGCACTGCTGCAGCTGCAGGGCCCTGCCGGCCTCTCCCCAGGTCACTCAGGTGCCCATTGAACATGCGTGGCGGCCTCCAAAATGGTTGCCGTCACTCCACAGAAACCCAGAACAGGCTGAAAACCACCCAAACCGGGCCATTTTGAGACTGGGGGAAGGCCCGTGGGGGTTAGGGTTTTTTTTAAATGTGGGTTTTGTTTGAGTTTTTTTAGTGAGCCTGAACCGGCTCGAATTCAAGCTGAAACGGGGGGCGGGGGTGTTCGATGGGGTGCAAAACCAAACATGCCCAGTTCTTTTAGTGTCCGGTTCGGAACCAAACCGAACTGGGCGAACCAGTTTTGTACACACCCCTATTCAGTGGCAGAGCATCTACTTTGCATGCAGAAGGCTCCAGTTGAATCTCGGGCATCACCAAGTAGGCTTGGGAAAGACTCCTGCCTGAAACTTTGGAATGCCACTGCCGGTTAATGTAGAATGGGTAGGCAAACTTGGTTCTCCAGCTGTTGCTGAACTACAACTCCCATCATCCCCAGCTACAGTAAACTGTGGCTGCGGATGATGGAAGTTACAGTTGTACAACAGCTGGAGAACCAAGCTGGCCTGCCTCTAGATGATACTGAGCTAGGTAGACCACTGGCCTGGCTCCAAGGCTCTCCAAGGCTGCAGACAGGAGTATCTCTCAGCCCTATCTTGGTGATGCCAGGGAGGGAACTTGGAACCCTCATGCTCTTCCCAGAGCAGCTCCATCCCTTGAGGGGAATATCTCACAGTGCTTACACTTCTTGTCTCCATTCATATGCAACCACGGCAGACCCTGCTTAGCAAAGAGGACAATCCATGCTTGCTACCACAAGGCCAGCTCTCCTCCAGTTCCTCTGGACCAGGGATTCTCAATGTTGCATCCCCAGATATTATTGGACTTCAACTCCCATAATCCAAAGGTCACTGGGGCTGGGGATGATGGGAGTTGAAGTCCAATAACATCTGGGGACCCAACGCTGAGAATCCCTGCTCCGGATCAACACGATCCTCTCTTTCTGGAAGCCTCAGGGAGTTTCGACAGAGAGTGGGCACAGACTGCATCACACGCACAGGCAGCATCTGCAAGAGGGAGCAGAATCCTTCCTCTACTACTTTCCCGCTCACATTGCTCCCCACAGCTGGCCTCCAAGACTACAAATAAGCCCAAATAACCTCCGAGGAAGTAAGGGAATGGTCCCAATATCATTTTAGAGTTGAAAGGGACCCCAGAGGTCTTTGAGTCCACCCCGCTCCAACGCAATGCAGGAAACTGCTATAGCACCCCTGACAGATCCAGTCTCTGTTTGAGCATCTCCAGCTAAGATGAGCCCAGGAGGTTATTCACACTTGGCTTCAGGCTTCGGTGTAAATATTGAGCAAAGCCACTTCGAAGTACACTCTCAGCATGGAGGGAAGCAGCCCCTCCCCTCTGCTCTCGGCTTTCGTTTTCACAAGTACACATGGCAGTCGTCAGTGTTTCCTTCCTAGCCAATGGAGGGGAGAGAGTTCCCTGAGGAGATAGATCTGCATTTCTAAAGATACCATGCCTCTTATCATGCTAATAATTCTACGTCAGCCTCGGGGGTTTCAGAACAAGTAGCTTAAAACCAGCCTTTCAAAAATCCGGAAATACCCTGAGATAAGCTAGAATTCGCATCACAAAGCCTGACATGTGTGGAGTGGGGTCCAATGATCTCGTCGGGCGTTCGAGGTAAGTTTGGCTGGGGTGTGAATGCACACACTCTCTCCCGAAGGAGATGCGGGTCAGAAACCCCATGTGTAAAACCTCAAGGTCATTCCACCGCCAAACGGCTCATAAAGTTAGGCAATCCCTGCTAATGTCGAGCCTGAATCTGCTTCCTTGTAATTTTAGCCCATTGGTTCTAGTCCTGCCCTCAGGGGGAACAGAGGACAAGGCTGCTTCTGTTTCTTCTATGGGCCTGCCCTTCAGGCATTTGAACGCAGCTAAAGG
Organism: Hemicordylus capensis; assembly: GCF_027244095.1. Taxonomy (NCBI): domain Eukaryota; kingdom Metazoa; phylum Chordata; class Lepidosauria; order Squamata; family Cordylidae; genus Hemicordylus; species Hemicordylus capensis. Next base: position 14,228,833 of record NC_069664.1, on the reverse strand, counting down.
TTTAGTATGCCCACCAACTAGAAATCTCCCCTTGCTTTACAGATCATCATCATCATCATCATCATCATCAGCATCATTATTTGTTAGCTGCCCCATAAATTGTCCACTGGGCAGCTTGCAAACATTAAAACATGAAGTAAAAACACACATTAAATCCTAACAGACCAAAGAAAAAGAGGGAAAGAAAATACAATGCAAAAACAATTTTAAAAACATTTAAAAAAAATAAGTTACAATCACATCAAAAAAACTGATTAAAATTAAAATTTAAAAGGCCTGAGTGAACAAAAAGGTCTTTACTTGGCTTCTAAAAGAACAAAGCAATAAAGCCAGGAAAACCTCACTGGGGAGGCTGTTCCATAAATGGGGTGCCACCACCGAAAAGGCCCTCTCCCTACTGGCAACCCGCCTCACCTCGTTTGGCAGGAGCACCCAGAGGAGGGCCTCCGAAGAAGATCTTAAAGACCAGGTTGGGCCATATGGGGCAAGGCGCTCTCTCAGGGAAACCCAGTCCCAAGCCATTTAGGGCTTTAAAGGTTAAAACCAGCACTTTGAATTGGGCCCGGAAACGGACTGGGATATAAGAACATAAGAACAGCCCTGCTGGATCAGGCCCAAGGCCCATCTAGTCCAGTATCCTGTTTCACACAGTGGCCCACCGGATACCTCTGGGGAGCCCACAGGCCAGAGGGATATGCATGCCTTCTCTACTGATGTTGCTCCCCGAGAGTCATCACACCTCTGTGGCTGGAGTTGGCCCACAGCCACCAGCCTAGTAGCCATTGATAGATCTGTCCTCCATGATTTTGTCTAAGCCCCTTTTCAAGTTGACATCACCACATCCCATGGCAAAGAATTCCATAGATTAATTATGCGCTGTGTGAAAAAGTATTTCCTCTTGTCAGTCCTAAATTTCCCAACCTTCCGTTTCATGGGATGACTCCTGGTTCTAGTGTTGTGAGAGAAGGAGAAAAATTTCTCTCTGTCCACCCTCTCCACTCCATGCATAATTTTATATACCTTGGTCATGTCTCCCCTTAGTTGCCTCATTTCCAAAGTAAATAGCCTCAGATGCTGTAGCTTTGCCTTGTAAGGAAGGTGCTCTAGGCCCCCGATCATCTTGGTTGCCCTCTTCTGCACCTTTCCCAGTTCTACAATACCCTTCTTAAGATACAGTGACCAAAACTGTATTCAGTACCCCAGATGATAGGAGTGCCTTCTATCAGCTTCAGCTGATATGATGTCCGTTTCTTGAGATTAACGACCTCAGAACAGTGGTACATATGCTGGTAACCTCCAGACTGGATTACTGCAATGAGCTCCATGTGGGGCTGCCCTTGTATGTAGTCCGGAAACTACAGTTGATGTCTCTGGGTCATCTTGGAGAGTCAAGCATTTCCCCACTGTGCCATTAGGTGGCTTACCATGCACTTACCCAACCAGTTCCTGAGCTCATCACTGGACACATACCAATGACACAAGAAAAGCATCCATGCACCAGAACAGCCAGATGGGATTGTGGGGGAGAAGGTTACACAAAATAAAGAGTTTGGGATGACCAGGCAGCTCTCTCATTCCACCCCCCCCCACCTTGGCATGGATTCCACATCTGCTCTTGCTTTGCCTCTTCCCAGGGGAGGCAGGCCTGCTTATTTGCAGATGTGTGCCCTCTCCGACACCGGGAAGGCCCAGCGTCATGCCTGCTTGGACCCGCAGGCAGCAACGGCTCCTCTTCCACGCAGGGGGGATACAGGGCCAAGGCACTGAGCAAGCTGGCCACAAAAGCCACATTACTCATCGCCACCCACTCAGGTCCCCCTGCTGCTCAAGTCAATCCCTGGGAAGCCAAGATTTCCTTAGAAGGCCTGCGCGCGCCACACGGGAGACCCACGGCGGCGATGACAGCAAGAGCTCAAAGGAAGTCCGCCAGCCCGCTCCTCGGCCACGGCCTGCGCTCACCGGGCTCTCCCCCTGGAGCTGATCCGACAAGTTCCTTCAATGACTCAGCCCGCCAACCCGCCGTGTCTGCAACCAATTTGCAGCTCCCTGGAACCTCTCTTGCTTGCGACAGAAGGGGAAAACAAGAAAGCCGAGTTGCTTTCTAGTGCATTCCCAAGACAACAGGCCTGGCCAGCATCCTCATTTTTCCCCCAGGGAGGGGGGAAAGTCACAGTCCGTTCAACTCGTGCAGAGGGGCACACAGCTCACCGGATTTAGAAGAGATCTGTGCTCAAGGGGGCAGCCAGTTTGATCCTGGCAACTGACAGAAAGACGGTCACCGAGTAGATTTCTAATGTGCCCCTTCCTTGGAGTCACACACTTGCTAACTGGGCAAAGAGGCATCTTTTTAATGTGGTGATTCTCTTTATTTAGCAGCGGGAAAGTAACTGGCTCTATCCACCCCCAGCACAACACCCCTCCAGTGACTGTTGCTGGTGTCTGTCTTACATTTCTTTTAGATTGTGAGTCATTTGGGGACAGGGATCCATCTTATTTATTTATTATTTCTCTATGTAAACCACTTTGGAAACTTTGGTTGAAAAGCGGTATATAAATATTGGTGGTGGTTGTTGTTGCACGCTCCAAACTCAGAAAAAGCGCATGGGCCTGGAATCCATGCTTTAAATTAGGGGTAAATCAACTACAACTCCCATCATCCCCAGCCAGATGATGGGAATTGTTGTGCAACAACAGCTGGAAGGCTTTTAAACCGAACAATTTTTTTGTTTATAAACAATCCGCACCAAAATAAAAGTTCGTTCCTGCTGCATTGTGCTATTTCTTTGGAAGTACAAGCCCTTTCACCTGCCCAAAGTAGTTCACTGGATCATGCATCCTAGGAATTAATTTTGCACTGGTAGGGTTGCGATATTCTGGCTTTCCAAATCCAGGTGCACAATTTGCATATTATGTAAATTAGCTTCGAAATAATTTCTGAGCAGAATAGTGCCCGCACGTTTTGCTCCATAACTCAATTTCTACAAGGGATAGAACTTAGCCTTTTCTTTCTTTCTTTTTAAATGAAAGCTGAGATCAGGGCAAATCTGGGTGGGCTAAGCAATCTGGGTGAGATGCTTAAAATCGGGGTGAAACCCGAAATTCCAGGAGGCATGGCAACTCTAGCACTGTGTGAAGAACTCCTTCCACATGTCAGGCCTTGACAAATTTTGATGGGCTCTAGTAACCAGCCCAGGAATTTAAGCGCCAGACTGTCCTCTGCTCCATGAAATGTTTATTCTAAGTTTCCCCCACAACTGCACAAGAACCCAGTGGAGGCCACCCCACCATCCCCGATTGGTGAGCACCTCTCAAACCTTTTCTAATGGGAAAAGAAAAACATAACAGAGGGAAGAGGAGAGGACAGCTAGTCTTGTGGTAGCAAGCATGACTTGTCCCCTTTGCTAAGCAGGATCCACCCTGGTTTGCATTTGAATGGGAGACCACATGTGTGAGCACTGTAAGATATTCTCCTTAGGGGATGGGCTGCTCTGGGAAGAGCATCTGCATGCTTGCAAGCAGAAGGTTTCAAGTTCCCTCCCTGGCAGCATCTCCAAGACAGGGCTGAGAGGGACTCCTGCCTGCAACCTTGGAGAAGCTGCTGCCAGTCTGGGTAGACAATACTGAGCTAGATGGACAAATGGTATATGGCAGTATATGGCAGCTGTCTATGTTCCTATGAAGGGGGAAATGAGAATGGAAAACTTAAAGAGACAGAGCAAGGAGGGAAGGGAAGACAGGAAACCAAGGGAAGGAAGCGTGCGCCTTGCAAAGAACACAGGCCTAAAATAATGGATGTTATCTTCCTTCCCAAACTATAGTTGAGAACTGAGACGTTCCCCACCCCATCTATCTCTTCAAGTCTGTTTCGTATTAAATTCCCATATTCCCAACTGCACAAAAATCTAGTTCCCACAACACAATTTCCCCCCACCGCATAAAATGTGTCCAGCAGCTGTACATTAGAATAAACCCTGGCTGGACTCACTGTCATCTCCAGAAATTACCTCTGGGGTCAAGAACTCATCACTTGACCCCAGCAATGCCATGCACACAGGCAATGCCCACCCCCAAACACACACCAGTGTCCCCTCTAACAGGGATTCCCAGATGTTGTCAACTATAACTCCCAAAATCCCCAGCTGCAGTGGCTTTTGCTTGGGGATTTTGGGAGCTGTAGTCAACAACATCTGAGAATCCCTTTTAGAGGGAACTCTCTCTCTCTCTCTCTCTCTTTCTCTCTCTCTCTCTCCATTGGGTATATGTGTGTGTGTGTAGCTGGTCCTTGGGAATTCTCAAGCCCTATTGTATGCCTCTTCCGGACTGAATGGCCATCTCTTTCACTGGATGACCCAGTGTTCTTGTATGATAGGCAAAGAAAGTATTTCTTCTCCACCCTCCACCCCCATGCCTTAAAGTATTCATCATTTTAAAAACCTGCATCAGACTCAGTATGAGATGTTGTAACCTTATTGCCTACAGGTATACTTGGAAACACTTTCCACCAAATTCAGCAGGGCTTAATTCCCAGGAAGCATGCACAAGATCACAACCTTAGTCACCTTCTTTCTAATCCAAAAAGCAGCCACCCTATTTATCTTTCCTGGTGGTGGTAAAGGTACACCAAGCTCTTCATCATTTAACCGCTTCCAGAAGGGTAGCCGTGTGAGTGAGTGTATGTAGCAAACACAACAAGAGAAGGCCTTAGGAATGTAGGAAGTGGCTTTATACCAAGTCAGATCCTTGGTCCATCTAGCCATGATTGTCTACACCGACTGGCAGCAGCTTCTCCAAGGTTACAGGCAGGAGTCTTGCCCAGCCCTTCCTGGAGATGCTGCCAGGAGGTGAACCTGGGACTTTCTGCGTGCAAGCAGATGCTCTAACACAGAGCTATGACCTCTAAAGTACTGCAGCACCTTAAAAGCACAGAATAATAGAACATCAATAACTAGAAGGGAGCGTGAAAGTCTCCAGACCAGTGTGCTCTCTAACAGGGATTCCCAGATGTTGTGGACTACAACTCCCAGAATCCCCAAGCAAAAGCCATTGCAGCTAGGGATTCTGGGAGCTGTAGTCAACAACATCTGGGAATCCCAGTTAGAGGGAAGACTGCTCCAGGCCCCCCTGCTCAGTGCAATAAACTTGCTACAGCAGAGGTTCTCAACCTTAGATGTTGATGGACTTCAACTCCCATAATCCTCAACCAAAGGCCACTGGGACTGGGGATTATGGGAGCTGACGTCCAATAACATCTGGGGACCCAAGGTTGAGAATCCCTGTGCCACAGCATCCCTGAGAGATGTCCATCCAGGCTCTGTCTCAAAACTACCAGCCAAGGAGAGCCCAACATGGGACAAGGCAGACTGTTCCATGGTTCAACAGCATTCACAGTTAGGAGATTCTTCCTAGTGTCTAGCCTAAATCTGCTTCCTTGCCATTTTCACCCACTGGTTCTAGTCCTATCCTCAGAAGCAACAGAGGACAAGTCTGCTCCTCCTCCTTATGTGACTAACACAAGTATCACAGCATAAGCTTTCATCATCACTAGCACTCCATAACTATGTGTTCTGCTGCAATAAATGTCTTAATTCTTAAGGTGTTGTCATTACTTCCCATCATGTACATTTCCCTTTTTCAAGATCTAGAGGTTTACAAAATTATGCATGGAGTAGAGAGTGTGGATAGGGATAATTCTTTTCTCCCTCTCTCACAACCCTAGAACCAGGGGTCATCCCAGGAAACTGATGGCCAGGAAATTAAGGACCAACCAAAGGAGGTACGTGTTCACACAGCCTCTGCCTTTGAGGCTGGAGGTGGCCTATAGCCCTCCGACTAGTAGCTGTTGATAGACCTCTCCTCCATGAAGTTATCCAAATCTCTCTCCAAGCCATCCAGGTTGTTGGCTGCCACCACATCTTGTGGCAGAGAATTCCACAAGTTGATTATGTGCTGTGTGTTCCTCTTTACAGGGAACACTAGCTGGTCCCTCCTGCTTCCTGCAAGCTAAGAAATGCCAAGTTTACAAGGTTGTGTGCGCATGTCCAACCTACACAGTATGACCACTCCACACTGCTAAATCAGCCTTTCGGCAGGGTGGGGTGTGGGAAGAGACGGGAAAGTGGGAGGGGCAGCTTAATGACATTCAGTTGTGGATGCACAGTCAGCCTGATTCAGGCTGAATCAGTCCCCAGACAGACACACTTTGACACATATGCCAGTCTGAACAGCATTAGTGATGGGACATATTTGTAGACGTTTGAAAACTGCCTTTGCAGAAACAGCTCAGCAGCTTCAAGGTTTTCTCTCTCAGAAGCTTAAAAGGTGGGTCTCGTTGCCATGGTGACCTGGTACCTCACCATTACTAAGTACATCCTCACAACCATTTATTGAACCCAGAGAGGGCAGGGCTATTCTCTTCGTCAATAAGTAGTATACATGATCTGTGGACTATGAAAACAATCCTGTTTTGGAGCAACTGTATTGCATCTCTCTCTCTTTCTCTTTCACACTCACCCCCCCCCCCCAATTGTGACATGCATACCTCACCTGCAATCTAATGCCCTGAAGACAGTTGGGAGTGTGGTACTACAAACTAAGAAAGGTGGATCTTGTGGTAGCAAGCATGACTTGTCCCCTTAGCTAAGCTGGGTCTGCCCTGGTTGCATATGAATGGGCCCCTGCTAACTGAGCAAAGAGATACCTGTTAAAGTGGTGATTCTCTTATATTTAGCACAGGGAGAGCAACTGGCCCTATCCAACCCCAGCACAGCATCCCTCCAGTGGCTGTCGATGGTGTTTACCTTATGTTTCTTTTTAGATTAAGAGACCTTTGGGGTCAGGGGACCATCTTATTTATGTTTTTTTTTCCCCTATGTAAACCGCTTGGAGAACTTTGGTTGTAGAGCGGTATATAAATATCTGTAGTAGTAGTAGTAGTAGTAGTAGTAGTAGTAGTAGACGACAACTACATGCATGAGCACTGTAAGATATTCCCCTCAGGGGATAGAGACGCTCTGGGAAGAGCAGAAGGCTCCAGGTTCCCTCCCTGGCATCATCTCCAAGATAGGGCTGAGAGAGAGTCCTGCCTGCAACCTTGGAGAAGCCGCTTCCAGTCTGTGCAGACAATACTGAGCTAGATGGACCAAGAGTCTGACTCAGTATACGGCAGCTTCCTATGTTCCTATCATCTTCTCAAGTTGGCTGTATCAGCTGATGTGTCATTCAAACGGCATTAAAATGAACAACACCCGAAAGCTTGAGGAAACATATGCAAAACCATGCATAGCAGAGGTTCTGAAACATGGGTCTCCAGCTGTTTGGGGACTACAACTCCCACCATCCCAAGCCCCAATGGCCATGGCTGTAGAGGTGTGAGTCCGTTGAGGTGTGAGATACACAGCTACTGCAGGGGCATCTTCATCATGTCTGAAGCTGCCTATAATTACATTCACAAACAAGTTTAAAGACAGCAAAGTGTAGTTTGTAACACCGGATAGAGATACACACACACACAGAGCCAAGTGCTTCGCAAGGAGCTATTATATTAATCCTTGTAGACGTCCCCGTAGAAATGCGTCCCGGCACCCAGCGGATTGGCTGGCCATCGGAGGCTCTCTGGACTGGCTGGGCGGCAGAGGCTCACAGGAGACCGTTGGCTGCGACCAGGGGAAATGGCTGGGGTGGCGAGGAGGAGGCGGCGGCAATAGGAGGGAATGGGCAGGGAGGCAGAGACAGGGAGGTAGCGTGCTCCGCCGCAGCAAGGTGGTGGCGGTTTCAGGCCTGGCCGCGGTGGCAAGGCCCCAGACTCCTGAAGAGTGCGGGGGGGGGCAAAGTGGAGGAGGACGCAGGAGGCAAGTGGGTGGGAAAAACTGGGCGGCAGGAGGGGGGCCACGCCCCCCACCGGCTGCCAGGCCAGCCAGAAAGCCGGGGATGCTAGCGTGGGGGGGGGGACCCAAATAGTGCACAGATGATCTGTGCAGGGTTGGCTAGTTACACCATTCATTAATTAATTAACTAACCTTCAAAAATTGGAACATAGGAAACTGCCATATACGGAGTCAGACCATTGGTCTATCTAGCTCAGTATTGTCTACCCAGACTGGCAGTGGCTTCTCCAAGCTTGCAGGCAGGAATCTCTCTCAGCCCTGTCTTGGAGAAGCTAGGGAGGGAACTTGAGACCTTCTGCTCTTCCCGGAGCGGCTCCATCCCCTGAGGGGAATATCTTGCAGTGCTCACACATCTAGTCTCCCATTCAGATGCAACCTAGGGGAGACCTTGCTTAGCTATGGGAACAAGTCCTGCTTGCTATCACAAGAACTGCTCTCCTCTCCGAGAGGAGAGGAGATTGGGGTGGCTGGTGGGTGGGCGAGAGGCCTAGCCTCAAAAGCCACTTTAACAACACAAACAAACACTTAGCTGCATCTTGTACATCCCTCCTCTGTGCAATGAGGTCATGCCAGCTGCACAATGTCTCTGCGCTTTAAGAATGCTGCCCCCGTCATTTTCGAGTGCAGGAGACGCCATGCTTGTGAGTAGGAGAGGATGGCTGTTGAGTTTCTCTATGGCAACAACAGGGACCAGCAACAAATCAGTCCACATCACTCGGACGGCACAAGTAGAGCATTGCTTGCTTCCCCTCATTCCACCAGGGAGGCCGAAGGTACTGCTGCCCCTGATGGGGACCAGCCCTCCTCCAAAACCTTCCCTTCCATGCTTCGAAAGTGGGAAGAGCATCAGGGAGGCTTCCAGCAGCCTCCTTTTCTCTTCCTCACGCATCTTCCCCTACAAACAGAGCAAAGAGGTACCTTTTAAAAGTGGTGATTCTCTTTATTTAGCAGGGGGAGAGTAACTGGCCCTATCCATCCCCAGCACAGCATCCCTCCAGTGGCTGTCGCTGCTGTCTGTCTTATGTTTCTTTTTAGATAGTGAGTCCTTTGGGAACAGGGAGCTCTCTTATTCATTATTTCTCTACGTAAACAGCTTTGGAAACGTTTGTTGAAAAGCGGTATATAAATAAATATTTGTGGTTGTTGTTGGTTGTGACTGTCTCTTAGATGTAAGATTATTGAGCCTTTAAATCTAGGAGTCTGGGCATACTTTTAAAATCTGTTGAGGTGTTGTGGGTATAATATTGAGACAGAAAACATATATATTGTGTGGATAGGAATAGGAATGGGAAATTTTTTCCTATGGATTTCTTACAGTTGTAGCTGAGACATTAGGCCCATTCCCACTTTATGTTTGACAACAAGTGTACACAGGTACAGATAGATACACAGGTGCTGTCATGCACACAAACACATGTGCAGGACTACAGACAGCTGTACACTTGTACAGCATTAATGTCGGAATTGGGCTATTGTTAGAACTGTCAGCTGGAGGGCTGAAATTGTGCTGATTCGGTCTAAGGGAATGAAACATGGGAAGCTGCCATATACCATAACACGTCGTTTTTAGAAGTGGCGATTCTCTTGTATTTAGCAGGGGGAGAGCAACTGGCCCTATCCATCCCCAGCACAGCATCCCTCCAGTGGATATGCCAGTGTCTATCATATGTTTCTTTCTTTCTTTTTTTTTTAAGATTGTGAGCCCTTTGAGGACAGGGAGCCATTTTTTTTTTTAATTTAACCGCTCTGGGAACTTTTGTTGAAAAGCGGTTTATAAAATATCCATCCTATTGGTATCATTGCAAGCTTCACAAGGAGTGTGAGGAGAGGGGGCCTTTTGCAAAGCCTGCAGGGGTCAGATCGGTCCTGAAAAGCATCTCTGATGCTTAGCAGGGGACAATCTTGATGGTTGGATGATGCCCCAATAATCTCACCTTGCCAAAGGGCTGCCCCAGCATTCTACTTTTGTTCCTGGTGTCCTGGACTTTACATGTTTTCCACCTGTACAAGTTTGGATGAGCGCATATGCGCACGCACACACACACACACACCACCCAGACCAGCAACTGCAGGGATTTCATACACATTTTCACAATTCCACCCACGCACAACCTTTTAACATCTCCAAATAAGCAGCAGGTGGAGGCGAAAGCTTGGGGCTAGATTGCAGAATGTCTACATTTATACGATTGTGAAACAGCTATGTTTAACTTCTGCTCAAAAGCGATGAGCAGATGAAATTCACAAGTTGCCTAGGGGAGCTGTGTGATGCTACCATTCTGGGGAGGAATCCATCCTCCAATGCTTTCTAACTCGTTGGGTTAGATACCCCTCGCTGCCATACAGAACTATACCATCCTCAATATACCTCCTCCGTCCTTTCCACGGCGTTTGTAAACAGGAATAACCATATCACAGTGGTTTTCTTCATTTGACCAGATTTACATTATAGAGACATGGGAAGCGGCCTTATACCGAGTCAGACCATTGGTCCATCTAGCTCAGTATTGTCTTCACAGACTGGCAGTGGCTTCTCCAAGGTTACAGGTAGGAGTCTCTTTCAACCCTGTCTCGGAGATGCCCGGGAGGGAACTTGGAACCTTCTGCATGCAAGCATGCTGATGCTCTTCCCAGAGCGGCCCCATCCCTATGGGGAAGATCTTACAGTGCTCACACATGTGGTCTCCCAATCAAATGCAAACCAGAGAGGACCCTGCTCAGCAAAGGGGACAATTCATGTTTGCTACCATAAGACCAGCCACCTAATGGCACAGTGGGGAAGTAACTTGCTTATGGAGCAAGAGGTTACCGGTTCAAATCCCCGTTGGTATGTTTCCCAGACTGGGGAAACAGTTATATCGGGTTGCCTATATCGGGTAACCTGAGAGGGATATCTTATGGAACTTGCACATAGTCTCCCATCCAAATGCAAACTGAGGCAGACCCTGCTTAGCATGGGGGCAGTTCATGCTGTCTACCAGAAAAGCATGCTCTCCTCCCATATGCTCATGATATCTGAATTCTCATCTGCAAGTACTCCAGCTTCCTCATCGTGGCTTGGAGCTCTTAGTATTTTCAAAGAAACATTGACATATTGTGTTCTTCTGCGAGTACTGTTGGCACATGCTTTTTGCCCTGTGACCATTGGATCCCTTTGACTGGCTGCGTATCCTACTGATGGCTCATTTCCATACTCTATCCTATCTCCCTTTCAAGGATCTGATCCTTGCCACTGGTGGCTTCATTCATTCTCTCTCTCTCTCTCTCTCTCTCTCTCTCTCTCTCTCTCTCTCACACACACACACACACACACACACACACACACACACACAATGCAAGAAACCTGGCAAAATTCCCTTCCCTGGGACACTGGGGATCTTGTACACACTGAAATGCCAGTTTTTGAACTGGAAGGAAACAGGCTTTTGAGTTGCAGAGATAAATATATCAATGCCACACAGCCAAACTACACATTTGGGGAAGGCACATGCTGCATATCCCTTCAGGCGTTATTGTGCTTCAGAATGCACAATTATTAAATGCTCTTTTTCCACTCAAAAACTCCCTGCCCATGGCAAGCTAGTTTATCAAAGAGAAGAGATGATATGGCTCCAAGTCAGGCGTTTCCAACAGTGTGGTCTCCTAATGTTAGTGGACTGGAGCTCCCAGAATCCCCAGCTTTGGTCCTATCACACTGGTACATAGGAAGCTGCTGATCATTGGTCCATCTAGTTCATAGGAACATAGGAAGCTGCTTCATACTGAGTCAGACCATTGGCCCATCTAGCTCAGTACTGTTTACACTGACTGGCAGCAGCTCTCCAAGATTTCAGGCAGGGGTCTCTTCCAGCCCTACCTGGAAATGCCAGGGATTGAATTGGGACCTTCTGCATGCAGCCATGCAGATGATCTTCCCAACCAGCGCTACACCAGATGTTGCTAAACAACAGGAGGAGAGCTGGTCTTGTGGTAGCAAGCATGACTTGTCCCCTTAGCTAAGCAGGGTCTGCCCTGGTTGCAAATGAATGGGAGACTTGATTTGTGAGCACTCTGGGAAGAACAGAAGGTTTCAAGTTCCCTCCCTGGCTTCTCCAAGATAGGGCTGAGAGAGATTCCTGCCTGCAACCTTGGAGAAGCCGCTGCCAGTCTGTGAAGACAATGCTGAGGTAGATAGACCAATGGTCTGATTCAGTATATGGCAGTTTCCTATGTTCCTATCCCCAGGTACAATTTAATTGTGGCTGGGAATGATGGGAGTTGTAGTTCAGCAACATCTGGTTGGGAACCTCTGCCTTAAGGGCCATATCTTACAGCGCTCACATGTACTCACCCATCCAAAAGCAAACCAGGGTGATCCCTGCTTAGAAAGGGGGAGAATTCATTGTCACTACATCGAGATCAGCTCTCCTCCCCTCAGCATTGCCTACGTACAATGACTGAGGGTGGCTTTCTGAAGTTTCAGGCAACAGTCCCACCAAATTCTATTTGGAGATGCCTGAATTGAACTTGGGACCTAGATGCTCTCCCACTGAGCTCCAGCCTTAAAAATGAGCTCCAGGCACAAAAATTTCACCTGGCGACCCTGCTGTAGGATACTGAGGCATCTCACACCAGGAGCTCTGGCAACAGGATTCAGGTGCCCCACTCTGTGTGCTATCATAGCAGGCAGAATGATCTCTGCTGTACTATAGCGCCACCCACATAATGGCCAGAACTGGTACTGCAGTTCTTCAGCCCAGGAAACCTGGCCCTCTCTAACAGGTAATTAATCTAGGTAATTTTGGAGCCTGGACCTAAGGGCCTTTGGAGGCCCCCCCTCCCCTGAAAATTAAGCATCATCATGTTCTGCCAGGTAACCACACCATCCAGGACAGACTACAGAGAATTTATGGGCCCCCAGGGGCTGTAGAAGCCCTGGACTTCGGCCCCAAAGTCCAGGGATACGAGCGCCTCTGCTATCTAACAGTTGCTTCAGGCACAGCTCCCTAATCTGAGCAATGTCATTTGTGGGCAATGTCATCCACTACCGGGTACCGGTATGGTACCGGGATGGAGACCCCTAAGCAGACCCTTCTTAGCTAAGGGGACAAGTCATGCTTGCTACCACAAGACCAGCTCTCCTCTCCTTTGCTGCACGATAGACCCCAAGCCAGCAAAAGAAGTCCCCATGGGCTACATCTAGCCCCCAGGCCTTGTGTTGTGCAGGGCTGTCATCTTATATTAGGGTGAATACAGCATAGTAATCACATGTTTAAAAGCATCATCTGAACTGGCCCATGCAGAATCTTGGCAGAAGCACTCTATCTATCTATCTATTGCCTGACTGCAAAGGCTCTAGGGTGGTTCACAAAAAGAAACACAAAACAAGCTGTTAAAATAATTTAAGATATTCAAAATTTTAAATCATTCAACATTCAATACTAGGCAGCATGGGTAGCTCTAAGTTCCAACTCAGTCTCCAGGGATGGGATGGAATTATACCTCGGTTCCACTTAACAGCACAGCGGGGAAGTAACTTGCCTAAGGAGCCAGAAGTTGCTGATTCGAACCCCCAATGATCTGTTTCCCAGACTATGGGAAACACCTATATTGGGCAGCAGTGATATAGGAAGATGCTGAAAGGCATCATCTCATCCTGCGTGGGAGATGGCAATGGTAAACCAGCGTGGTGTAGTGGTTAGAGTGCTGGACTAGGACCGGGGAGACCCGAGTTCAAATCCCCATTCAGCCATGAGACTTGCTGGGTGACTCAGGGCCAGTCACTTCTCTCTCAGCCTAACCTCCTTCACAGGGTTGTCGTGAGGAGAAATTTACGTATATAGTACACTGCTCTGGACTCCTTGGAGGAAGAGCAGAGTATTAAAAATGTTTAAACAAACTAACTAACAACCCTCCTGTATTCTACCAAAGACCACCACAGGGCTCTGTGGTTGCCAGGAGTTGACACTGACTCGACAGCACACTTTACTCAGTACAGGAGGATTAATCCATGTTTGCTGGAAGCAAAGTGGTAGGCACCTTTCAACACACCAATGTGGACTCTCTGTGCCCAGGCATGCCGGATACAAAACTTGCATTCTCTTTATGCAGAGCATTTCACAGCTCTTCCCTACAAGGGGTGTGTGTGTGTGTGTGCGTGTGTGTGTGTGTGTGTGTGTAAGAGAGAGAGAGAGAAGGAGAAGATCCGGCATCGGGTACACGAAGGGCTGAGAAAACTGAACCTGCCAAGGTTTAACCTGACCCTCAGCCCTGAAACAGACCCTCAGCCCTGAAACAGAGCCAGCCACAGGGATTCCGGTCCCCTAAGTTAGGGGTTCTCAACCAGTGGTCCTCCAGATGTTGCTGAACTACAACTCCCATCAACCTAAGCCACAGAAAAAATTGTAGCCAAGGGTGGGAGTTGTGATCCAGCAACAGCTGGATCATCACAGATTGGGACCCCTGCCCTAGGCAAAGTTTGACATTGGTGCACCGGCTTTAACTTGAGGTGTGCACAGCAGGCAGTTTATTTGCTGGGTCAAATGATCAGCCTGGGCTGGTTTGGGGTTAGGGTTCGACAGCTGCAACAGCCACTGGAGGGGCATTGTGCTGGGGTTGAAAAGAGCCAGTTAAGGTTAACGGGCTTTTTTAAATCCCCTTTACAAGTGACAAACTTAGAACAGGAACAGGCCTACCCGGGAGAAATAAAGATATCATTAAACAACTCTCCCTCTGAATATCCAAGTTCAGTGCCATGGTTCCCTGGCTGGGCGTGTCATTCCAGCAGTTATTATTAATTATTATTATTTATTATTATTATTATTTTTACATTTATATCCCGCTCTTCCTCCAAGGAGCCCAGAGCGGTGTACTACATACTTGAGTTTCTCTTTCACAACAACCCTGTGAGGTAGGTTAGGCTGAGAGAGAAGTGACTGGCCCAGAGTCACCCAGTGAGTTTCATGGCTGAAGGGGGATTTGAACTCGGGTCTCCCCGGTCCTAGTCCAGCACTCTAACCACTACACCACACTGTTGCCAGCCTGTCCCTATCTGCACCGGTGACATTAAAGTTCTGTGCCTCTGTCAGAGAGAGTAACAAGCTTATGGCAAGATTCATAAATAGAGAGACCAGGCAGCACAGAGTTCAGGACGGTTGAGACCAGCTGTGCTAAACCAGCCCGGCTGCGATACGTATCATATCGACAGGCATTCCTGCAAGCCAGGCTGAAAAGGCTGTATCATCAGCTGTGCAAAGAGGCGATGCCAAAGTAGCTTCCTCTTCCTTTTGCCCCCGCCTCCCCCTCGGATCAACAGAAAGTTTGCTTTTCAATCCTGACAGGGAAGATCCTGTTGAGTACTTATCCGGTTCATTGGGACACGATATGGAGATAAGAGCTGCACACGTGACCTGCAATGCAGTGTCCAAAACAGACAACTGCTTATCCCCTACGCTTATAGAGAGAACTGCTATCTAGCAGGGTAAGCTCAATGGCTTCACAGGGGCGCTTTCCAGATTATTATTTTATTTTTTAATTTATTTAACATATTTTCATACCACCCCAAACTTACATCTCTGGGCAGTTTACAACCAAGTAAAAACAGAAAAAGTAAAACATTAGTTAGAACCAAAAACAAAAAGTTAAAATGTTACAACAATTTAAAATTTTTTAAAACAATGTTTTAAAACAGTATTTAAAACAGATTATATGCTACAACAGCGGTAAACTGCTCCAGTTTGGCAGGATTTTCTTGAAAATGATCCCCAGGATCTCAAACTCCTACAATGGGAATGGGAAAATACAGCTATTTTTCTGCAACGGACCTGCCACATTGTAGCACTATAATGCAAAGATAAAATCTGAAGGAAGGTATCAAAAATGTGAATGGCACCCTTGTTTGACGTGGTTAAAAGAATGGATAACATTAAGAAATCCCAGAATACTTGATCTGGAAGGATTTGATAGAAGGTTTGGATGGCATTCATATCTGTGGTACGATAAAAGTAAAGTGCATAAAGACTTTCTCAATCATTATGTAAGAAGGAGTCTAATGGGAGTGTGGGTAAAATACAAAAAATGGCTGGAATCTAAAACTCCATTATGGGTATCCCCGATTGAAGCTTTGGCATGTAAAGAGATAAATATGCAATCTGAATGGGGAACTTGTTATGTTTTCAAGAGAGGGGCTGTAAATTAAAAAACCTAATCGAAGTACAAAATTTGGTTAGTAGCTGGTTTCAGTATCAGCAGCGGCTTCTCCAAGGTTGCAGGCAGGAATCTCTCTCAGCCCTATCTTGGAGAAGCCAGGGAGGGAACTTGGAACCTTCTGCTCTTCCCAGAGCAGCTCCATCCCCTGAAGGGAATATCTTCCAGTGCTCACACTTCTAGTCTCTCATTCGTATGGAATCAGGGCAGACCCTGCCTAACTCTCCTCTCCTAACATTATGGAAGAGGAGGTTAACGGGCTTCTCTTTATCCCCTTTACATCTGACAAACTTAGAACAGAAGCAGGCCTGCCTGGGAGCAATAAAGATTTTATTAAATAACTCTATCTCTGAATATCCTAGTTAGGCGTCTTGGTTCCGGGGTGCCTGGGATTTATCAAGCCCTGCCTTCTACAGAGTTTGACCACTAGCTCATTGACTGGCCACAGCTCTCCAGGATTTCAGGCAGGAGTTCTATGCACTCCTACCTGGAGATGCTGCCAGGGACTGAGTCTGCGACCTTCTGCATGAAAAGCAGATGATCAACCAGTGAGTTGTGGCCCCATTCCAGTCCTGCAGGGCGCCTCCATTCACCGAGTCCAGATTAAAGGAATCCTCCCTCTGTGTATCTTCTCCAGCCCTGGGTAAAGGCAAGCTCTTGGCACACACAGGCTTTGCCAAGTGTGGAGAGTCAACAGTGCCGCCAACAAAACTTTGCCTCCTTCCTGCTACCATCAACAGCCACAGGTGCCTCTGCCCAGCTGGCCAGTGCAGTGTTTGCCTTCTGGGTGTTTGCCTAAGGGAGGTTCAGGGCCTGGTTCGTTTTGCCGAGTTGCTCCCAAGGTCTCCATCGCAACCTCAGCAGCATGCAGGCAAACGGCGAAAGAGCCCCACAGTTAGCAACCCACCGGATGGAGGATGTCCTGGCATGACACCAAGGCAACTGAGATCCCTTCTGAGATTCCAAGGAAGGAAGGAAGGAAGGAAGGAAGGAAGGAAGGAAGGAAGGAAGGAAGGAAGGAAGGACTATAGAGAAGAAAGGATCTTGATTCCTTCTGAGACTCCAGAGAAGGAAGGAAGGATCCAGAGAAGGAAGGACTCCAGAGAAGGAAGGATCTTGATTCCTCCTTAAACTCCAGAAAAGGAACTGAGAATTGTCCCAGCTTCCCCCAAAACTCAGAACTGTCCCAACTGAACTCCACTTCAGCAGGTTTTCGCTGCAGGCAAAAACATGGGCAAGAGAAGAAAGCCTCAATTAGAGCTTGGATCAGGCAACATTTTGGTGCCTCAAGCAACACTCAACTTCTAATAAAGCTGCCTGGAAATTCACGCCAGGAGCAAATACAGCTCTACCCGTCTCCTGTGCTGCACAGCACATGGATGAGATTGAGGTCCCAAGCTACACAGCAAGCTAAAGTACAGGATTCCCTAACTGCAGAGTATAAGCATAAGCTTCAAGTTATCCCACACCCACCAAGGGCTTCCTTTAAACCAGGACTTGCACAACTTCAGCCCTGCAACTGCTACTCCCATCATCCGTGACTACTGGCCACTGTGGCAGGGGATGATGGGAGCTGCAGTCCAAAGATGGGAGCAGCTGGAGGACTGAAGTTGTGTAGCCCTGTTTTAAACTATGCTGCAGTGCTATTAATATCAGAGACGTGGTGACATGAGTTGACTTCAACCCAGAGGTTTTCAAGTCAGATCAGCGGTGGGCAACTTAGCTCTCCAGCAGTTGCTGGACTCCCAGCATCCCCTTTGGCTACTGTGGCTAAGGATGATGGGAGTTGTAGTCCAATGGCATCTGGGGACCCAAATTTGAGAACAAACGATTTCCATTTTTCCTCTCTCGGTTGCCAGAGAGAATCTAGTGCTGCTCTCAATGTGGTAATTTTTTCTGTTCATTCACCTTGTGTCTGTTGCAAGAACCGTAACCGTAGAGAACCGTACGGCAAGAACCGTAACTTTAAAAAAACACCACACACACATAGGGGGGAATCTCTGTTTTGGTATCAAGAACCACAGCTGACAACACACCTAATACACCAAGCCATGAAGAGCAGACGGAGGAAACAAATCTCACATCCTACAACACTCCCCTCCATTTCCCTTCCAGAAGCATTTCAAGAGCCGTGTTAAAAAACACACTGACCCAAAGGGAAGAGGAGAGAAACACAGCATTTCCTTCCTTCCTTCAGATCTGAGCAAAGAGTAGAAGGGACCATGATTAATTCACCAACACTTTCCAGGTAGAGTGCTCCTCCGCTCCTCTCTCCAGCTAGGCATGTCCCTTCTATCACACACAAATTGTAGAGTTGTCACATTAATCCAGGAGAGAAACCTGGAATTCGTAAAGGTTTTAGTGTTTTTCTTTGTATTTTAACATTATTTTAATCGTGTTAATGTTTTAATGGTTTTAAGACTGTGAACCACCTGGGGACATTTTTGTACATACTAACTAACTAATTAATTCTTGGGCACAACCATCAAACGCTGGGGGAGAAATAAAGACATGCTGATGACCTGAGCTCTGTCAAGCTTAAAAGGCTCCATAACACTACAAAATGTGTCCAGAGCATTCTTTGCATTGGAGAAGGTGAGAAGCATGTCGCCTCATAAACACAATCAAATATGCAGAATAAATATGACAGTGACAAGAGCAGGGGAGAAGTGAAAGAAACCATCCCATGAAATTGATTGCCAGGAAATTTAGAACCAACATAGGAAGTACTTTTTCACACAAACACATAATCAACTTTCGGAATTCTCTGCCACAAGATGTGGTGACAGCCAACAACCTGGATGGCTTGAAGAGGGGTTTGGATAACTTCATGGAGGAGAGGTCTATCAACGGCTACTAGTTGGAGGGCTATAGGCCACCTCCAGCCTCAAAGGCAGGATGCCTCCGAGTACCAGCTGCAGGGGAGTAACAGCAGGAGAGAGGGCATGCCCTCAACTCCTGCCTGTGGCTTCCAGCGGCATCTGGTGGGCCACTAGGTGAAAGAGGGTGCTGGACTAGATGGGCCTCCTTGGGCCTGATCCAGCAGGGCTGTTCTTATGTTCTTACATTCAGTACTAAGTGTTTACTTTGCCTAATAAGAGTGTATGACATGACTGTTTAAATACAGTTGGATTTGGAACATTACTATTTTTCTTCTTCTATACTTAGTGTTCCCTATTGCTGCCTTTAGCAGATTTTTCTTCTTCTTCATTTGGGTCCACTTAGATAGCACTGAAGAGAAGCACCAGAAAAAATGGATAAAATTGATTAAAGAACAGGTGGTGCAAAAGAACTATTTATTGTAGAACAACTAGTCCCTACACGTTGTGAGGAATAACCTCTTCTTCAAGGGATATTCCTTTCCCTGCACAGTACAAAAATCTATCAGGAGTTTTATACCACCTGCTCTTGGGTTTATCGTTTGGTGCTGGTGGGTTGCCTTCCCTTCTTGTGGGTCTAAAAGTTTATTAAAGCAATCTTTCCACTCAAGAAAGAATTCCTGCATTGTGTGTGCCAAGGACAGCATTTTCCCTACATCATGGACTGTCTAGGCCAGAGCTGCTCAAATTCAGCCCTCCTGCAGATGTTGGCCTACAACTCTGATAAGCCCTGGCTACTGGCCATTGTAGATGGGGATTATGGGAGTTGTAGTCCAAAAACAGCTGGAGGCCCAGAATTGAGGTGACCTGATCTAGGTGAATCCTGGATATGAGGCAACCCTATATACAGCCCGGCTTGTTCCTGTAGGCACCACCAGAAGCTTGAAGCTCTCATTCCCCCACCCCTACACCAGCTTGGTTCTACTCTCCAAGACCTTATCTCCCCATATGTTTGTCTTGCCCTTTCTGTCACTAGCAGCCACCCCTGCTCTGTGCACAGCAGGACTCTGTAAGCAGGGTCAACCTTTGTTGAATATGAATGGGAGACTAGAAGTGTGAGCAGAGTAAGAGATGCCCCTCAGGGGATGGAGCCACTCTGGGAAGAGCATCTAGGTTCCAAGTTCCCTCCCTGGCTTCTCCAAGATAGGGCTGAGAGAGACTCCTGTCTGCAACCTTGGAGAAGCCGCTGCCAGTCTGTGAAGACAAGACTGAGCTACATAGACCAATGGTCTGACTCAATATACAGCAGCTTCTAATATTCCTATTTTCCTATGCCAAGCCAGCCTCAAGTTCTTTTGGCCCTCCCTCTCCAATTTACGTTCTCCCACAGGAAACCCACGGAATCCCACAGCATCCTTAAGAATGTCCTTGGCACTGAGCAGACAGTGATCGCACCACACAGACACAGAGCGGTGTGTGGGACAGCTGCCGTTCTTGCCTCCCTAGAGGCAGCTCCAATTAAAGCCAGGCCCCAAACAGTTTACTTGGGAAATGCCTGAAAACAGCAGGACTGCTGCAAGGAATTTAGGTGGGGGGGGGAGTTAAAAGCATCCATACGGGAGTTGCTTGAAGGCAAGAAGGATTCTCCCTCCTCTCTATATTTACATTCCCCAAGCAGTGTTCCCTCTAACAGAGATTCCCAGATGTTGTTGACTACAACTCCCAGAATCCCCAAGCAAACACCAACTGGGGATTCTGGGAGTGGTAGTCGACAACATCTGGGACTCCAACTTTGCCCCCCCAGTTGTTTTTGGACTACAACTCCCATAATCCCCAACCACAGTGGCCCATAGGCAGGGATTATTGTAGGCCAACATCTGCAGGAGGGCCGGTTAGGGTTAGAGTTAGGCAGAGGGAACTCTGCCCCCAAGGAAAAAACGGAGAATAAGAAGTGTCACAAGGTAGGCAAACTTGGGGAGGATGGGAGTTGTAGTTCCACAACATCGGGGAACTTCTGCAACAGAGATTCTATGTCACGTTCCAATTTCGCAGCAAGAGGGACATGGAGAGGGAGGCGGAGTGGACCAAATTTGCAGGTGGGAAGGAGGTTCTTGCCGGGTAGCTAACATGTGCTGTGGGATGGGAGAGGAAGGCGTTGCAGCCGCCGGCTAGGATAAGACAAGGCAGCCAGCACACGCCACCTCCCCCAAGACACTGCATCTTTGACGTCAGACATCCAAGCTGCCACCACTGATAAGGTTTAGAGAAGGAGCTAGCAACGTGCTGCCAGACCGCAAGGATGGCAAGAGAGCGTTCCCGCAAAATGGGAGCTGCAGGCATTTCTGCAGCACTGGGGAAAGCACGTCCCAACCACACCTGTGCAGGATACACCCTGAGATGCATCGAAACCTCTGTGTGCCTGAGTGCACGTCCCCCGCTTTATTTATTTATTTATTATTTATACCACCCAAAGCTTCCGTCTCTGGGAGGTTTACAATTAAAATCATTTAGAACATTAAATCAATTAACAATTAAAACCCAATATTAAAAATATTAAAACTATAATAAATGTGTCTTCAGTGCCTTTCAAGAAGTTGCCAGAGATAGCGAGGCTCTTATTTCAACAGGGAGCGCATTCCAAAGTCCAGGGGCTGCAATGGAGAAGACCCATTCCCGAGTAGCCACCAGACGAGTTGGCGGCAACCGAGATGAACCTCTCCAGACGATCTTAAGAGGCAGTGGGGCTCATGGTGAAGATGACGTTCTCGTAAATCAGGCCTGCTCAGCTTTGGCTTTCCTGCCGATGTTGGCCTACAACTCCCATAATCCCTGGCAACTGGCCACTGTGGCAGGGGATTATGGGAGTTGTAGTCCAAAACCAGCTGGCGGGCTAGGTTGAGCAAGTGCCTGTCTTAAATACCCAGGGCCTAAGCTGATTTTTTAATTATTATTTTTACATTTATATCCCACTCCTCCTCCAAGGAGCCCAGAGCAGTGTACATGGCTATGCTTATCCTCACAACCATCCTGTGAGGTAGTTGAGCTGGTCTTGTGGTAGCAAGCATGACTTGTCCCCTTAGCTAAGCAGGATCTGCCCGATCCTGAGCATCGAGGTTCCAAGTTCCCTCCCTGGCAGCATCTCCAAGATAGGGCTGAGAGAGATCCCTGCCTGCAACCTTGGAGAAGCTGCTGCCAGTCTGTGCAGACAATACTGAGCTAGATAGACCAATGGCCTGACTCAGTATATGGCAGCTTTCTATGTTTCTAAGTGGAGAGAGAAGTGACCGGCTCAAAGTCACCTAGTGAGGTTCATGGCTGAATGGGGATTTGAACTCAGGTCTCCCTGGCCCTTGTCCAACCACTGCACCACACTGCCTCTCAATGCAAATCTTCCTCCCCCCTCCTTTTTTTTAAAAGCAGGAGCATAGGAGGCCCCCCACTAATCTGCTGCCGGAGGCAACTACCTCACCTTGCCTCATGGAAAGGCCGCCCCTGGATACACCTGGAAGGCTTAGTCCTCATCTGGAAACAGCCCACATAGACTAAATGCAAATAAGACCTTCCCCATCTCTGGCAACCCACACACACTAAATGTAGTTGTTGTGGGAGTAGAGGTCAGCCCTGTTCATCCAAGTACCTCCTTCAAAAGTGCCAGCAAATCCCATACGTCCCAAAGAACTTGTTTCACCCACTAACTTCCTTACAATCTCACGCTACTTTGCTGCAACTTGAACCCACAGCTTCCTCTTCTTCCCACAGCTGCCCGTAATACAGCCAGACTCCCTCTTTCCTAACACATTTCAAATATCCAAATAGATGGCACGCCTCCCGCAAACCTTGCTTCCAGAGGCTGGCCAAATGTGTGCAGCCAATCTTTGTATGTCATGCATTCCCAGTCCCTCAGTCAATTTGCCTCCTCCCTCTCTCTTTTGGGTGTCCGAAGCACGAAATTGGAATTTTGCAGCAGCTGCCAGCACCACTTTTACACAGTTTCAACTTGCCTGCTTGAAGGTGCCTCCTTGTTCAAGCAAGCTGCAAATCCAGGAAGGAGATTCCACAGGGCAGATGACGTGATTCAGACTCTGCCGAGAACTCAACTCCTCAGTGTGTGGAAACCAGAGAATGCATTTCAACCCAACTTAGCCTCACCAGTGGGTTGATCCATTCAAGGAATTCCAGAAGCATCACAATGAGAACTGCCCACAGGATGTCTCCAACCTTCCAGAGAGGGATGTAGCAGGAAATGAGGGAGTGCTGGAGTTTGTTTGGTACATGCCCAAACTTTGGTCTCTGCCCAACACAGTGTTTCCCCAAGAAAGAGGAACGCCAGTAAGGGAATACACATACATAGAAAGCTGCCTTCTACTGAGTCAGACCATTGCTCCATGACTCTACACTGACTGGTAGAGGCTCTCCAAGGTTTCAGGCAGGAGCATTTCCCAGCCCAACCTGGAGATGCTGCCAGGGATTGAACCTGGGACCTTCTGCATGCAAAGCACATGCTCTGCCACTGAGCTACAAACCCATCCACCAGTAACACCACCATACACATATAGCAAAAAATTAAGAAGGTGGTCCCACAATCCACATTCCCTATAACAGGGATTTCCAGATGTTGCTGACTACAACTCCCATCATTCTCAGCTGCAATGGCCTTTGGCTGGGGGATTATGGGAGTTGTAGGTGACAACATCTGGGAACAGGGTCCACAATGCACATTTGGGGTAGAGATGGATTCCAGCCTGGAAAGGCCAGAGTATCCGTATTTTAAAGATGTGTCTATTTGAGGGAAAGGGGCGACTTCATAGAGTTTGGAATCCATCTAGCTCAGGGGTTCCCAACCTGTGGTACTGCAGGTGTTGCTGAACTACAACTCCCATCATCCCTGACTACCACTTGATGTGGCTGGGGACGATGGATCCGAGTTGCAGTTCAGCAAGCAGTTGTCGTTCTGGAGTACCACAGGTCAGGTTGGGAACCCCCGAACTACATCATTATTGTCTACATTAGGCCTGCTCAACTTCAACCCCCCTGCAGATGTTGGCCCATAATCCCCAGCTATTGGTTACTGTAGCTGGGGATTATGGGAGTTGTAGTTCAAAAACAGCTGGGGGCAGAAGTTGAGCAGGCGTGGTCTACACTGACTAGCAGTGGCCCTACAACAGGGTTTCTTAACCTGGGGTCCCCAGATGTTGTCGGACTATAACTCCCATCATAGGAACAAAGGAAGCTGCCATATTCTGAGTCAGACCATAGGTCCATCTAGCTAGTATAGTCTATGCAGACCAGTAGCAGCTTCATCCCCAGCCATAGCCTTTGTGGCATACACACACACACACACACACACACACACACACACACACACACACACACCCCTCCACTACCATCTACAGCAGAGCTGCTCAAATCTGGCCCTCCAGCTGTTTTTGAACTACAGCTCCCAGAATCCCCAGCCATAGTAGCCAGTCGTCAGGGATGCTGGGAGTTGCAGGCCAACATCTCCAGGAGGGCCAAAGTTGAACAGCCCTGGTCTACTGATTGGCAGTGGCTCTACAAGGTTTCAGGCAGGAACAGAGTCCACTATAATAGCGATTCCCAGACATTGTTGATTGCAACTCCCATAATCCCCAGCCAAAGGCCACTGCAGCTGATGATGATGGGAATTGTAGTCAACAACATCTGAGAATCCCTGTTACAGGGAACCCTGGGCAGGAGTCTCACTCAGCCCTACCCGGAGATGCTGCCAGGGATTGAATCTGGGATCTTCTCTTCCACTGAGCTGTGGGCCCATCTGTTGCTGAAGTATAACTCCCATAATGCCCAGCGGCAATTTATTATGGCTGTGGATGATGGGAGTTGTAGTTCAGCAACAGCTGGAGAACTGAAGTTGCTAACCTCTGCCCTAAAGGGCATATCTCACAGCACTCACATGTGGTCCCCAGTGTTCCCTGTAACAGGGATTCCCAGAAGTTGTTGACTACAAATCCCATAATCCCCAGCCAAAGGCAACTGCAGCTGGGGGGTGATGGGAGTTGTAGTCAACAACATCTGGGAATCCCTGTAACAGGGAACACTGGTGGTCACCCATCCAAGTTCAAACCAAGGCAGGCCTTGCTGAGGAGACAATTCATGCTTGATACCACCAGACCAGCTAGGGAGGTGGCATTTCATTTGTGCTGCAGGGCTTGCCTTCAGTTGCTGTGACCCCACACTGATGTAGCCACCCCATAAAGCCCTGATTCAAAGCGAGACTGTGGGCAAGCAGAGGGGAGAAGCTCTTGCGTTCAACATCACGCACCGCCAAACAAGGATCAATCCGTTCATGACGCTGCCGGCATCTCCTCGTCAGTGCAAGCTTCAGTTCTGAAATCCTGCATCACTGAAATGTCCGTGTTTATTTATTTTGAGGTGGCCGGGGAGACCTTCCCCCCACCCCTGTACAAACCAATACATGAAACCTGTCTGCCAAGGTGACCCGCAAAAGCAGACAAGCGGTTGAATGTAAAATAAAACTGCTACCCTGGAGCATGGCGAGGTGTGTGTGTGTGTGTGTGCCCCAAATGGCAAAGCATTCTCTCCTCTGTTACATCAAACAAACTTGCTCCCTAGAGAGAAGCTCCCGGAGGGTGCATTTTCACAATACCGGCACAGCTATACACGCAGAGCACATTTGCACGGAGGCCACCACAAGAAAGGAAACGCTGCAGAGGCGAGACCTTCCTCCTCTCTCCTCCACCCTCCCTCCCTCACACCCTCTTCAAATGCTCATAGGTGCTGGGAGTTTAACTTCTGAAAAGATGCAATGGCCTGGGAAGGACTGAAGCTCAGTGGAAGAGTCTCTGCTTTGCATTTAGCAAGCCTCGGGTTCAAACCCTAGCAGCATCTTCAGGTCAGGCTGAGAAAAACCACTGCCTGGAATCCTGCAGAGAGGTGGCCAGTTACAGAGACTATGACAGTTACAGAGACTGTAGACAAAACTCAGCTCCGGCCTGATCAACTCCCCACCTCTCACCAGCTGTTTGGGGTCTACAACTCCCATAATTCCCAGCCACAGTGGCCAAAGCCAGGGATTATGGGAGTTGTTGGCCAACATCTGCAGGAGGGCCGAAGTTGAGCAGCCCTGGTTCAGCTAGATAGACCCATGGTCTGACTCTGTATATGGCAGCTTCCTATTCAATCAATAGATTCTCCTGGGTCCGTTTCTAAATTTAAGACAAAGGAGATGTAAAGGCACCAGCAAGAATAGCAACCCCCCCATCACCGCTGAACTAGTGACTGCCAACACAGGGTTGGAGACAGAAGGAACGCTCAAGGAGAAAATCCTCATTTAATTTTAGGGCAGGGGCAGAAAAGCACTCCTCAGATGCTTAGACGGGGAGCTGCACCTATGAGAACAGATCTGTGTGGCCTGATAACATGTTTCCAACATTTTTAATGTGGTGGCACACTTAATTCCATTCATTCATTCGATTTCTATACCGCCCTTCCAGAAATGGTTCAGGGCGGTTTACACAGAGAAATAATAAATAAAACAAATAGTAAATAAATAATTTCCCCCAAATGGCAGCAAACAGCCCCCGTTACTGACCCCTCCCCCTGCACAATTTATTTAGGAGCCGCCTAGCTAATTTGTGCACCAGGAGGGACCAGAGGTGCTCCTAGGTAATTCTGGAACCTGGACCTAAAGGTCTTTGGAGCCCACCCCCTGCCCCCCACATGCTGCAAATTAAGCATCATCCCCCTACACACAAACACTTGAGGTATTTTTAACCCGTGGGTTCTTGAGGGCACAAACAGCAACTGAACTCACCAGCATGTAAGATTAGAAAGCAGGTCTATTTATGCACGTGTGCATTCGCACGAACATTTCGACACGCAACTTGACATATCCCCATCCCACATCTTTCTTTCCCCACTCCCCATTCTGTCTCTAAAGCAGAGGTCATGCTCATCCGCCTGGCACAGCACAGGCCAGCAGCACAGCAACCACACCACCCGGGACAGACTAAAGAAGAGTTGGGGGTCCCCAGGGGGTGTGGAGGCCCTGGACTTCGGCCCAGACGTCCAGGGGTAAGAATGCCTCTGGGAGAGACTTACCCTTCCCAGTGCATTATGGGGTTAGTTCACTTCTGTAGACCAGGACGTGTAGGAGAGCTGGATTTGTGGTAGCAAGCATGACTTGTCCCCTTAGCTAAGCAGGGTCTGCCCTGGTTGCATATGAATGGGAGACTAGAAGTGTGAACACTGCAAGATATTCCCCTTAGGGGATGGGGCCATTCTGGGAAGGTTCCAAGTTCCCTCCCTGGCAGCAACTCCAGGATAGGGCTGAGAGAGATTCCTGCCTGCAACCTTGGAGGAGCCACTGCCAATCTGTGAAGGCAATACTGAGCTAGATAGACCAATGGTCTGACACTGTCAGCTTATGGCAGGATATGGCAGCTTCCTATGTTCCTATGAAGTGCAGGAAGGAATCGGGGTGCAGAAAACCTGCAGAGTACAGGTGGCCCTCATTATCCGTGGTCCCAGCACCCACAGCTTCACATATCCGTGGTTGGGTCATAGAGACCCAGTTTCTTTGTTCGCAGGACGAAAATAGGGTGGCCGTAAATAACCAGTTCTGACATCATTTCGTAGGTCCAAGCCATTTTGTGGCTCTTTCCTGCCTCTCCACCCCCAAGAACCTCAAAAAAGGAACAGAAGTTGGAGGATTTGAAAGTGGGGGGCATTGCAGGAGAGCAAGGCACTTTGCTTATTTCTGCTTCCCACTGCTTTTTCTTGTGACTTTCAGCACACTTCAGTGTGCTTAGGAACCTCACTCCGCAATCTCCATAGGGTTACGGTTTCTTTATTCGCGGTTTTGTTATCCACAGAGATAGGCAGGAAAGGAACCCCGCGAATAAAGAAGCCCTCCTGTATGTCACCGTCTGGCTACGATGTTTGAATGGGACCATCAATTTTGCTCGTTCCCAACTTCTTGATTCAAGTTTTGCTATCCAGCCATGTCAAAGTGCTACAGAAATAAACAGCATCAAACACACAGAGAAATAAGCAAACGCTTGGAAACAGCTACCCCAAAGTTATTGATGCATATAGTTCTTTACTAGGCTGCTGCCCTTCATTTATTTTAATTATCATTAAATATTTATACTGCCTTGTATTAAAACAATCTGTAGGCGGTTTACAAAAAATTTAAAATAATATATGTGATCCTGATGATTTGAAGCAAGCTCACGGCTTGGAAGAAGAAGAAGAAATAAAAGGAGAACACCAAGAGAGCTGGTCTTGTGGGGAAGAGAGCATGACTTGTCCCCTCAGCTAAGCAGGGTCCATCCTGGTTGCATATGAAAGGGAGACCAGAATTGTGAGCACTGTAAGATATTCCCCTTAGGGGATGGAGCCACTCTGGGAAGAACATCTAAATTCCAAGTACCCTCCCTGGCAGCATATCCAAGATAGGGCTGAGAGAGACTCCTGCCTGCAACCGTGGAGAAGCTTCTGCCAGTCTGTGTAGACAATATTGAGCGAGATGGACCTATGGTCTTACTCAGTATATGGTAGCTTCCTATGTTTCATTCTCTTAGACTGAATCGGCACAATTTCAGCCCTCCAGTTGCCAGTTCTGGCAATAGGCCAATCCCAACATTAATGCTGTACAAGTGTATAGCTTTCTGTACTCTTGCACATGTGTTTGTGTGAATGACAGCACCTGTGTATCTATCTGTACCTGTGTACACTTGTTGTCAAACATAAAGTGTAAATGGGCCTAATGTCTCAGCTACAACTGTAAGAAATCCATAGGGAAATTTTCCCCATTCTTATATCCATCCTCACAATATATATGATATTTTCTGTCTCAATATTATACTCACAACGCCTCAACAGATTTTAAAAGTATGCCCCAGACTCCTAGGCTCAATGAGAAACCTTGCATTTAAGATATAGTCACAAGCAGCAGCAACAACAACAAATATTTATATACCGCTTTTCAACAAATGTTTCCAAAGCGATTTACATAGAGAAATAACAAATAAATAAATAAGATGGATCTCTGACCTCAAAGGGCTCTTAATCTAACATAAGATAGACACCAGCAACAGTCACTGGAGGGATGCTGTGCTGGGGATGGATAGGACCAGTTACTCTCCCCCTGCTAAATAAAGAGAATCACCACGTTAAAAAGGTGCCTCTTTGCCCAGTTAGCAGGGCTCATACCATTCAATGGGTATGAGGATGAGGCGGTTGTTCAGGCAGTTTGGTTTCTCCTTTATGTTTTTAACTGATCATAATTAATTAATTATCCTCCGCCTCACCCACCTGTGCCGCCGCTTTCCTCTTCCCCTGCCGGCAACTCGCTCACAAACTCTCGCGAGATCTGCCACGCATGGGATTAGCGACGGGTACACCTTAGAGAAATATATGGATAGATAGTACATAGATAGTTCAGGATCACTAGGTGGCACTGTGTGGGGAGAAAGGGAAAGTTTGGAAAGGGAAGGTTAAAGTTAGTTTATATTTCAGCTCAACATGGTGTCCAAGCTCTTTGTTATCTCCACAGATCTCAACATTGCCACTAGAGACGGGGCTCTCTCCATATACTCCCCAGTTAAACCCAGAGGCCCATTATTACTCTAATTCTAGAGATGATCCAGAAAGGAAAGGAAGGGGTTTCCTGAGACCTATACAGAGAGCCCGTCTAGTCAGTCAGCAGCACTGGTGCCAGGGGGAGGATAAGAGTATGGGGCTTTAAAACACTGATGCCATGTCGCTATAATGTCTGGAGAGAGGCACCAGGAAAATAGGCAAAATGCATTAAAACAATCTTCTTGCTCAAATTCCTGGAGGTTGTGTGTCTAGGGTGACACAGGGTGATTTTTCCTACATCTTGAACAGTACACCTGATTCTTGGCTTGGCCAGGCCAATCCTGGACATGTGGCAACTCCAGGTGAAATAAAGAAAGCAAAAGAGAAACCCAGAGAGAAAAGGTAGACAAATACCAATCTAAAATACAAAGCCACTTTACTAGACTAATAAGACCAGCACAAAATTCCCCCCACCCCATCGAGTCAGAAGCCTTTAGGGTTTATTATCTTATTCTCATTCTAGGCATTTCAAGCCACACTTTAGAAAAGTCCTGCAGCAGCTGCAGTTCAGAAGTTTGCCATCCTGTATGAAGCCGGCAGTAAATGCTAAGATTTAGGAAAGGAAGTGTTATGTGTAAGCTGGCTAATCCATTCCTTCCCCCTCAATTCTATACTATTGAGGTTAAATAAGGGTTCCCAGTGTATCCAGTAACACCTTGTAGTTATTCTCATGGCAGCCATAATTTCACATACAAAATGGTGTGGCACTCGAAACACAGGCTGGAGACGAAGATGCTTGTTGGGGGGGGGGACCCTATAATGCTTGCAATTGGAATGAATCACAAACACCAACACATATTTATATGCTGCTTTTCAACAAAAGTTTACAAAGAGACAGAGAAAGAGACAGACAGAGACACGGACAGACAGAGACACGGACAGACAGAGACACGGACAGACAGAGACAGATCCCTGTCTCCAAAGGGCTCACAGTCTAAAAAGAAACCATAAGACAGACACCAGCAACAGCCACTGGAGGGATGCTGTGTGGGTTGGATAGGGTCAGCTGCTCCCCCACTGCTAAATAAAGAGAATCACCACATTAAAAAGGTACCTCTTTGCCCAGTTAGCAGAGGTTAGAAACTAGAAACTAGCAAGAGAGACAGAAGAAAAAGTCAGCTTGCTCCCGAGAGCAGTACTAGAACCCATGGCTTAACATTACAAAGAAGCAGATTTAGGCGAGGCATTAGGGAGAATTTCCTAGCTGTAGTATAACAGTGGAACTATCAGCCTAATACAGTGGTAGGCTCTCCTTCGCTGGACATTTTCAAACAGAGGCTGGACCCGTCTGTCCGTCAAGGATGCCATAGCAGATTCCTACCCCGAGCTGGAATATGAGCCCTCGAAGGTTCCTTTCGAGCTCTGTCGGAATTCTGTGACTTATTAGGTGGCTGGGATGGAGAAATTGGGATTGGCCGACAGGCCCTTCTCCCAACCACAACATGCTCATCTGAAATGAGCCTGTATACACGTAACTGTTCACTGGAGAGCAGAGGGAAATATGCATGATTTTTTTTTAAAAAAAAAATTCCTGCTTCCTGATTTTTGCAGGCACTGCCTCTATCTCTTGAACCAGGCCTTGACCATTTTTCTTTGAGTATAAGAACCAACCCCCAAAACTTTTGGAGCTGGATAATGCACCCTTGACACAATTACTGGACTTCATGGCAGACATTAGGAAGGGGAAAGTAAATGGGCTTCCCTTTATCTCCTTTACAAATTACATACTTAGAGCCAGTATAACATAGTGGATGAGTGTTCAACTAGGACCGGGAAGATCCGAGTTAGAATCCCCATTCAACCAGGAAACTCACTGGGTGACTCTGGGTCAGTGTGAGGTATCTCTCAGCCGCACCTACCTCACAGGGTTGTTGTGGGGATGAAAATAAGCATGTACTCTGAGCTTCTGGGAGGAAGAACTGGACATAAATGTAATAAACAAAGAGAAACAGGATTGTCTGGGGCAAACAACTCTAGCTTTGAACATCCTAGTCTAGGCACCATGGTTAAATTTCTAGATGGGCTCTCCTACTCCCATCTTGAACCTTTAGTGGAAACTGGCATGTCCTCCTACAGGGTACAGCTAGCGTACCTCATAGGGGGTTCCTTTTGCTACCTGAGGCGAGGGGAAGTGCGCCACCCCATATAGGCCCGGCCTTCTGTCCCTCTTGCCCTCATAGGCCTCACTTTCCGGGATGCCCTCTGCCTTCCCACTGCTGCTCTTGCAGGCCACAGGTATCCAGGTTTGTCCCACCAACTGTGTCTCACAGGAACCTGCCTTCTACTGCGTCAGACCACTGGTCCATCTAGCTCAGCATTCTCTACCCAGACTGGCAGCGGACTCTCCAAGGTTGCAGGCAGGCAGGAATCTCTCTCAGCCCTCTCCTGGAGATGCTGCCAGGGAGGGACCTTCTGCATGCAAGCAAGCAGATGCTCTTCCCAGAGTGGCTCCAACCCCCTCAGGGGGATATCTTCCAGTGCTCACACATGCAGGCTCCCCTTCAAATGCAAACCAGGGCAAACTCTGCTCAGCACAGGGGACAATTCACGCTTGCTACCACGAGACCAGCTCTCCTCTCCTCATCACCGCTGCTACTTCAAGACCAGCTTGTCTGCTTTGCCTCCTTCATTGGGGGGTGCCTAAGGAGAAACGACGACGAGCCCAGAACTGGGGCGGCAGGAGAGAGAAAGTGGGGGCAGCAACAACAAATGGCAGCAGTCAGATGGGGCTATGCCAGTGGGGGGGGGGGACCCGAAGCTGCTGCCCCATGGAGCACTCGCTGCCTGATTCAGAACAGCTGGTTTTTACTCACATGCAAATGGTCTCTGTTAACAAATTAGTCAGCTAAAACTCATGCAATTAATCAGCTCACTTTTTTGGAGGATGGCCCTGTTCTGGAGTCATCATTTGCAGACAGCTAAATAAGCAGGCAGCAGCGATCTAGGAAGATGCTGAAAGGCATCAGCTCATACTGTGCAGGAGGAGGCAATGGTAAACTCCTCCTGTATTCTACCAAAAGAAAATCACAGGACTCTGTGGGAGCCAGGAGTCCACACCGACTCGACGACGCATTGTACCTGTTGATGACGCATTGTACAAGACAAGAAGATGCTTTTCTTGCTTGCAGTAGTTTATGCAATCAGAGGGATTCCCAACCTTGGATCCTTAGATGTTGGATTACAACTCCCATCATCCCCAGCTACAGTGGGCTTAGGAGATGATGGGAGTTGTAGTCCAATATGACCTGGGGACTAAGGTTGGGAACCCCGTGCTAGATGATGATGTGCCTCTGTCTAACTCTACCTTTCAAGGTCTGTAGGGAGCTGGTCAGCCGGGGAGTTCGGCTTGTGGTAGCAAGCATGAATTGTCACCTTTGCTAAGCAGGATCTATCTTGGTCTGCATTTGGATAGGAGACTACATGCCTTCGGGTTGTTTTTAATGAAAGGCGGTATATAAATTTAACAATAAAATGTGAGCTCTGTCAAGTGCTGTCAAGTCAATAATAATAAAAGTGCTCCCCTTGATGGATAGGGCTGCAGCTCACTGAAAGAGCATCTGCATGCTGGCATGTAGAAGGTCCCAGGTTCACTCCTTGGCAACATCTGAAGGTAGGGCCAGGAAGAGACTCCTTCCTGAAACTTTAGAGAGCTGCTGCCAGTCAGTGTAGACAATACTGAGCATGACAGACCAAGGGTCTGACTCAGTAGAAGGCGGCTTCCTGTGTTCTGATGACCCCTCACACGAACCTGTTCAAAGAGCAGTAATTTAGTGCACTCAAGGTCAGCATTAAAGTATTTCTGCATTGTCTTCTCTGCCCCTTCAGTGGTAATTCAGTAGCTTCTTTGCTTTGCCCCCATGTTGCTCTATGCAAGTGGTGTGATGGTAGTGACTGTCTCAATATGGTTGAAACGGATCGGCAGTATATTCAGGGCCAACGAAAAGAAGCACTTCATCGTAGGATGCACTGTTGACGGTTGCACAGATTCACTGCCACAAGATCCAGGTGATACCCTCGAGCTTTGATGGCTTCAATCATATATTTCAGAATCGGAGAGAAACCAGTTCGGGGAAAGGGAAAGAGGGGTGGGGTGGGGGAGAAACAAACGTCTAGATGCAGTGAATGTAAAATCAGCATTTGTGGGGAATCGCTATTTTATAGCTGTTAGTTATGACAGCTAATTTGGGCCTCCATGTTCAGTGACAGTATACCTGAGTATCAGATGGTGAGGACAAAGCAGGCATGACCAGCATGATCATGCACTACTTGTGAGCTTCCACAGGCATCATGCTGACCGCTGTTGAAAGCAGAATACAGGATTAGAGGGACCTTTGCTCTGTTCAGGGATGGCACCTCTTATGGTGAAGAGTTGCCATTCACTCTTAGGCTGAATGAAGGATTAAACAGAAACTCTAATCCAGTCACACTTAATCTCTGCAAACTCAAAACCCAGTTTAATCCCAAACTGCCAGATGGGACCCACTTGTAGTTTTTTTTAAAAAATCATACCTTCCCCACCCACCCACCCTTTTCTCCTTCGGGTTGCTCGATGCAAGGAAGGAAGAACTCCAATATGTTTACTAGTCAAATGAGATAGGTCTAGCTTGTCTGGCAGGTGTGGGATGAGCCCTCTCTCCTGCTGCTGCTCCCTTGCAACTGGTACTCAGAGGCATCCTGCCTCTGAGGCTGGAGGTGGCCTATAGCCCTCCGACTAGTAGCCATTAAAAGTCCTCTCCTCCATGAAGTTTACCAAACCCCTCTTCAAGCCATCCAGGTTGTTGGCTGTCACCACATCCTGTGGCAGAGAGTTCCACAAGTGGATCACGCGTTGTGTGAAAAAGTACTTTGTTTTCCTCCCCTTTTTCCAGATTTTTGTGAAGCCAGCATATCTGCAGGCTACCTCCAGCCTCATGCACAGGTAAGACATGCACCCCCAACAACTATACGGCAATATTTTGCTGTGGCTCTGTACTTGAATCACATATTCAGCCAACCCTCTTGCGACCAACATGCCTGCCATCTGGATTAGCTGTGGCTTTCCAGGGACAGCGGCTTTCAAACCTGGAAAATTAGTTCCTTGTTTGGGTGGGTTGTAACTAGACAGAGTTTATGGCTTCAACTCCCAACCAAGCTAGTCATCCGGAGAGGCCTCAAACCCAATTACACAGGGTTTAGGAATTCAGGAACTACAGTTTTTTTCCCCCTCTTTCTAAAAGGGTTATGTAGGGACAACCAGTATTTCATCACTGAACTTCATCTCTCGTGTGTGCTTCATTCATTCCAGGGACCAAGAGATGGTTCCCGATGTACCAGCAGGTCCGTTGTGCTATGGGACGAACTCAATAGCAACAAAAGCCTTCTCAGCATGCGAGGGCAGAAGCAATATTCTGTTTGTAGGAAGCCCCAGGTTGAATTCCTGGCATCTCTCAACTCCACTTAAAGAGCAGCTACTTGTGAAACATAAGAAACATAGGAAGCTACCTTACACCGAGTCCGACCATTGGTCCCTCCAGCTCAGTACTGTCAACACTGACCGGCAGCAGCTCTTCAACATTACAGGCAGGAGTATCTCCCAGTCCTACCCGGAGATGCTACCAAGGAGTGAACCTGGGAGCTTCGGCATGCGCGAGCATGCAGATGCTCTTCCACTGAGCTATGGCCCTGTCCACTAAGAGGAATGTCTTACAGCATCCACATGTAGTCTCCCTTCCAAATGCAAACCAAGGTGGACCCTGCTTAGCAAAGGGAAACATCTGTGCTCGCTACCACAAGACTAGATCTCCTCCTCTGCAACAGAGACTCTGTAGAGCTGCTGCCAGTCAGTGTAGCAGACAACACTGGGCTGTGAATCAATGACCTGACTCAGTAGGACCACCACCAACTCCACTCATGTAGGATCAGATCTCCATATTGGTTTGGCCTCGTCTCGCGGAGAGGCCTACCTCTAGCACACCAACGCAGAGAGAAATATTTTTCTTTCCATTTTGCTCTGCTCTAGGTTTTGCTTTTATTGTGCCCGCTGAAGGGCCCTGCAGGAGTTCCTCCCACTTCTCCTAAAGTTCCAGAGAGCGAAAGAGATGTGAGCAGAAGTAGCAAGCTTCTGGTTTAAACATGAAGTTGTCATTTGAACAGCAATGCAGTCCTTTCTAGGGATGTGCAAACAGGTTTGACATCAAACCTGTTTGGTTCGACGGTCTGATAGCAAACCAAAAACCCCCACTCCCCAGCTATATGGTGTGGGGGTTCGTGATCTTAAAAAATTTTTAAACATTTTTAAAAGAAAAAAGATTGCGAACTTCCCCCGAATTGGGGGGTGGGTGGGTGTTTCGTGGGGGTGAAGAACTGAATTGGCCCAGTCTGGTTCGGGTCCAGTTTGGACTCGAACCAAACCGGCCAGCCAGTTTTATGCACATTCCTAGTCCTTTCTATCTGCAGAGCTCTCTGGAATCTCCATCTTTGACAACCACCCTATTTTTGTTTTAAAGCCATATTTAAGCATGCTGGAACAAAGCTTGGAAACATTTATTTACTAAGCACAAAACAGATCCCCTGGCACACTGAGCCTCTTCGGACATTGATCAGTACCATAGGCATCTGACTTGTGGGTCTGTATTACTGTAACACACCCGCCCTCCAATGCCCCAAGCCGTTCCAACTTGGGAACATATGGGAAAGCAAGTAGTATGCCATTTCGGCACCAAAAAGAGGTACACTTCCTTATTATTTGCAAAAGGCGTTCAGTATAAAAAGCAAAATTCTTACTGATGCATGTCCTGCTTTTAGGAGATCTCGCATTTTGCATATTTCTTCCTTATAATGCCCCAATAAAACGGATTAAAGATTTGCATTGGTCACATGAAATACTCAGGTGGAGAGACTGCACCTTAGGCATAACCCACAAGACAAGATTTCGTGTCCCATCTCAAACAAAGAAATGCAACTCAAGAAGAAAACCAAGAGCTGAAATAACGCCCCTATCCAGTGGCGCAGTGGGGAAATACTTAACTAACAAGCAGAAGGTTGCCGGTTCGAATCCCTGCTGGTACTATATCGAGCTGCAGCGATATAGAAAGATACTGAAAGGCATCTTCTCATACTGCATGGGAGGAGGCAATGGTAAACCTCTCCTGTATTCTACCAAAGAAAACCACAGGGCTCTGTGAGCGCCAGGAGTCGAAATCGACTTGATGGCACACTTTACTTTACAAGTATAAATGAGCATTCTGCCTCTAGGGGGCAGTCTTACGCAGACTTCCTAGGGAGAAAGCACCTCTGAACTCAGTGGGACTTACTGCTGAATCATGACATTAGCCCCATCCACACATTTTGTTCAACACTGGTGCTACGGTTGCGCAGTGTACAATCACAATGATAGAGTTATTCACACCCTATGCAAATACAGCACTTTACTTCCGATCCTTACAATGCAGGTACTTGGTACAGTCATTCACAG
The DNA here is from genome assembly GCF_027244095.1 of Hemicordylus capensis. NCBI lineage: Eukaryota > Metazoa > Chordata > Lepidosauria > Squamata > Cordylidae > Hemicordylus > Hemicordylus capensis. The sequence continues at coordinate 14,191,853 of NC_069664.1, read as the reverse complement.
TAACACATGTACTAGTACACAGACATCTGCAAACTCGTACAACACTGTCTGAACAGGGCCATTGCCAACTGAAAATGTCCCTTTCATTTGGTGACCTTAAAAGCAGTCTGACTCACCCTGATCTCGAGATCTGCTCTAGACAGGTGGACTTCACGATGCTGCCCTCCACTCTTACCAAGGTGGTGTAGTGGTTCGAGTGCTGGACTAGGGCCAGGAAGCCCTGGGTTCAAATCTGCACTTTGCCACAAAGATCACTGGGTAACCTTGGCCCGTTCACTTTCCATCTGCACCTAACCTACTAAGCAGGGCTTGTCCCACAGATATAGGTGGCAGAAAGCAGGATGGGCAACTACAAGTGAGCATTGTCTGCAGTAAGATACTGGGGCCATACCTCAGTGGTGGAGCATCTGCTTTGCATGCAGAAGGTCCCAGGTTTAATCCCTGGCACCCCCAGGTAGGCAAGACTTGTACCTGAAACCTTAGAGAAGCTGCTGCCAGTCAGCACAGAACTAGATGGATCAATGGTCTGACTCTGTTTGAGGCCGTTTCCTAAGTATCTGTGCCTTTTCTACTACAAGAAGTGTGAATAACCCCCTTTGCTAAGCAGGGTTCACCTTGGTTTGCATCTGAATGGGTGACTACATGTGAGTGCTGTCTGCTGTTAGATATTCCCTTTAGGAAATAGGGCCATATCTTGGTGGAAGAGTATCTGCTTTGTATGCAGGAGGTTCCAGGTTCACCCCTCTGCAAACCAAGCAAAGAGGCACCTTTGTAAAGGGGTGATTCTCTTTATTGAGCAAGGGGAGAGCAACTGGCCCTATCCATCCCCAGCACAGCATCCTTCCAGTGGCTGTTGCTGGTGTCAATCTTATGTTTCTTTTTTTAGAATGTGAGCCCTTTGGGGGACAGGGAACCTTCATATATATACACACACACACACACCCTACCTTGGGAACCTTTTCAAAGAGGCACCTCTTAACGTGGGGATTCTCTTTATTTAGCAGGGGAAAGAGTAACTGGCCCTATCCACCCCCAGCACAGTACCTCCCGTGACTGCTGCTGGCGTCTATCTTATATTTCTTTTTAGATTATGAGCCCTTTGGGGTCAGAGATCCATCTTATTTGTTTATTATTTATGTGAACCACTTTGGAAACTTTTGTTGAAAAGGAGTATATAAATATTTGTGATTGTGGTTGCAAAGCAGTATATAGATATCCATCCTATTAATAATATTTGTCTCTCCAGGAAGGGCTGGGAAAGACTCCTGCCTGGAACCCTGGCAAGCTGCTGCCAGTCAGTGTAGACAGTTCTCCACTAGAAAGACCAACAGTCTGACTCAGTAAAAGGCAGTTTCCTATATCCCTGAGCAGGCATCCTTGGAGGAAGTGTAGGCTAGATATGTATGCAATCCGTGGGCCTGTGTCTACACACACACACACACACACACACACACACACACACACCCTTGGGAGAAAGCCCCTTTCTCTGGCAATCCAGGAAAATCCAGCAGCAGACCCTTTTGCAATGGCCAGATACCGGATGCGCAGCCCCCAACTTTCTTTCTGCTAAAACCATTATGCTAGTTCGAAAAAGATGCCGCCTCCTTCCTACTACCCCAGGCAGGCAGGCAGAAAAGAACGGCGCCTGGAGATCTCTCTTACCTTCTCTGGCTTTCAGCAAGACTGTATTGGCTACAATGTTCTCCAGCTCCATAATGCTCCTCCAGCTTGGTGGATGCTGCGGTCAGGAAAAGGCAAACCCCGAATAAAAATAATTAAAAAATCATTGGGGGGAAAAAGATGTAGGGAAAGCGATTTTTTTTTTTTTTTTTAAGGCGCAACTGTTTCCTCCGAGCTCAAGCTGCAAGACTATTTTTCCCCCTCCTAGGTAAGTAAAAAGTCGCCAGCACGCGAGATCAAGTAGCAGAAACCCCAGCAGGTTTGTCTTTTTTAAAAGATTAAAATATCTCCTCTTGCCACGGAGAAACCAAGGCGATGCAAGACGGGATCGAGGAAGAGGGCAAGACCTTTTTCCTGGGAGTGACAGCAGCCGCAATGCAAGGCAGGCAGAGAGGGGACCCCTTAACGCCGCCGCCGAGGCCCCCCCCCCTCCGCCGCCGCTGCCTCCGCACACACCCTGGAAGGAGGCGGGTGAATATCCTCTCCGGTTGTTCGCTTTGGGGGGGGGGGTGTCGGCGGTGCTGAGAAAAAGCTCCCTCAACCCCCTCTGCAGAGCAGCATGCCCAAGGATCGGAGCGGGGAGGGGGGGGTGGAGAGCTGAAGTCCAGCGCTTGATGCCCGGGCTCAGGTTAGGGGGGGGGCTCGAGCTGCCCCAGCCAGGGTTAGTTAGGGGGGCAAAAAATAAACACTAGAGGGGGGAAAAAATCCAGCCCCCCTCCCCCTGCGGGGAGGGGAAAGGCGACCGCGGGAACCCGTCCTCCCCCAAACGGCAGCAGGAAATCGCATGGAAGCGAGCGAGACTACTGTAGCAATCCGAAACAGGCTTCAAAACGTTCCCCCGGGGCGGGGCTCCGGGCCCGTGACGTCACCCCAGAGGGCGGGGCGCAGAGGTGTCAACGTTCTAGGAGTTATGTAACCTCCTTTGCCCACCTTCTTAAAAAAAAAAACACCAAACCCACCAAACTTAAAGGACTGTCGAGTGCATTCTGGGAAATGTAGTTTGCTCGCGACTCTCTCTTGGGCTGTGAAGATGCAGGAGTTTCTCTACCACCGATCCCATTTCATGGCCAGGATTAATCGACAGAAGCTGAACTGCACCGTCCTGGCTTCCTGGTTGATTTTTTTTTTCATGCCACGTGGTTCTTGTAGTGGCTAGAGTGCTGGACTAGGACAGGGGAGACCCGAGTTCAAATCCCCATTCAGCCATGATACTAGCTGGGTGACTCTGGGCCAGTCACTTCTCTCTCAGCCTAGCCTACTTCACAGGGCTGTTGTGAAAGAGAAACTTAAGTATGTAGTACACCGCTCTGGGATCCTTGGAGGAAGAGCGGGATAGAATAATAATAATAATAATAAAATCCTCACAACAACCCCGGGAGGTAGAGTGGCTGGCCGGACTGAGAGTGTGATTGGCTCAGCATGGCCCCGGTAAGCAAGGATCTGGTGCTTAATCTCTCTCCAGGCTGGTGTCCAGCATACTCTCTCCTAGCCCACGCAAAGTAGTGGTTCGAGTTCAAATCCCCATGCAGCCATGATGACACTCAATGGGCAACTCTGGGCCAGTGACCGTCTCTCAGACTACCCTACCTCACAGGGTTGTTGTGATGATAATCATTACGTACGCTGCTCTAGGCTCCTTGGAAGAAGAGAAGGATATAAATGTAAAAATCAATTTAAAAAATAAGCCTCCAAACCACTAGAATACACTGCCTCTTCTAGTCAACCTCCAAACAAACCATCTCCCACTTTCCTGATATATCAAAACCGAGTACTAAATCAGGGTACTCAGCCCAACCACCCAACTTGAGGTTCTCAAACTCTTGGACTACAACTCAGATGATAGGAACTGTAGTCTTGTCTGTGTATACACACTAAATAGGAGAAGGGGGGAGAGAGAAATCTCATTTTCTACCCTGCAGAACAAGCAGTGATGAAAAATGAGCCTAGAGCAACATGTGGCCTAGAGCAACTTGGTTCTCGAACTCCTCAGCTGCTGCCTAGAGTTATACTAGCTCTAGGCTCCATCATCATCAATCATCCAGCTCCATGGAGCTTGTCATAAACATAACTTGTTCCACCCATGACGCTTCCTCTCTTTATCCTTCCTTATTTACATCAGAGGGCAGTGTCCAGTTCTAGACATTAGCAGGAAATAAAAGCCAAAAGCTTATGTCGAAACCATGAAATAAGATAGCCCTGTTCACACACTATATTTGGTGCAGAGTTCCCTCTAAGGCATGCACGTGTGCTAAGGCTCACATGTTTTTCGATATCCGCTCGGTTAATTTTAGATCCCGCTCAGGAAGGCCCCACTCTGAATGCACGTGTGCATACAGTGCCTGGATACTGCCACCCGGAACAAAACTCATTCCACACAGAGCAGAAAACAAGTTGTTCTAGTAAGACCTAATCAGTCTACTTTCCTTTCACTGTCTCTACAAGTGGACTAAATCTGGTCCAAATTGAAGTCCACAAGTTAGATCACTTGCACCTCAAATGCTCATATGTCCACCATCTTGGATCAGGGTGGATGATATCATCACAGACTACATCACTGGGGCATCCCTGTTTCCCTACAGCAGTACCAAATTTGGTTCAAATCGGTTAGACAGTCAAGTTCATGCACTCACGCCTCAAAGGTTTATGCATCCGCCATCTTGAATCAGTGTGAATGACATCATCACAAACTAAGCCATTGAGGTGTCCCTGTGTGTCACTCACTGCAACTGTATCCAATTTGGTTCAAATGGGTTAGGGAGTCCACAAATTAGCCAGCTTGCGCCTCATGTGTTCACGTGGGCACCATCTTGAATTGGAGTGGATGACATCACACACCATGCCATTAGGACATCCCTATATGCCCCTACAGCTGTAGCAAATTTGGTTCAAGTCGGTTAGGCAGTTCACAAGTTAGCCCACTTGCATCTCAAAAGTTCACGCGTCCGCCATCTTGGATCAGGGTGCATGGCATCATAAACTATGCTGTTGAGGTGTCCCTACAACTGGACCCAGTTTGGTTCATATTGGTTCATGTGTTGTCAAGCTGATGGAGGGTGAGGACACATGGACGGACACAGAAAGCCAGGTGAACTCATAAGCCTACTGGAAAGTAGGCTAAGAATTAGAGAGAACATTGATTTGGTGCATGTACAATCTGTGCACATGGTTATGTACATTCAGTTCTGTCCCTGTATACAGTTATGCACAGCACATGAGAAGTAGAACACTTCCTATCTGCATCCTGCATTTGAAAGGGCCTGTAGCCAAACTCTCTGAAAATGAGCACATGTATAGGAATTCACACAAACACATCTGGACACTTGTATGCCCAACGTCATATCCAGCCAATACTGAAGGTCTGGTCTGAGGCCAATGGTGCAACTAGGAACACAGAAAACTCTTCCCCCTTGCCTTGTGGTAGCAACCCTTTGCTAAGTAGGGTCCACCCTGGTTTGCATTTGAATGCAAACCATTCAGTTAGTCCCCAGAGCAAGGAGGCACCTTTTTAGAAGTGGTGATTCTTTTTAGCAGGGGGAGAGCACCTGGCCCTATCCAACCCCAGCACAGCATCCCTCCAGTGGCCTATCTTTTAGATTGTGAGCCCCAGGGAGCCATTTAATTTATATCTATGTAAACTTCTTTGAGAACTTTTGATGAAAAGCTAAATATAAATATTTGTTGTCATCAAATGGGACACTACATGTGAGCACCGTAAGATATTTCCCTCAGGGGATGGGGCCACTCTGGGAAGCCTCCCTGGCTTCTCCAAGATAGGGATGAAAGATTCCTGCTTGCAACCTTGGAATTGCTGCCAGTCTGTGAAAACAAAACTGAGCTAGATAGACCAATGGTCTGACTCAGTATATGGCAGCTTCCTATGTTCCCAAGTTTCCAAATTCCCTCCCTGGCATCTCCAAGAGAGGGCTGAGAGAGACTCCTGCCTGCAACCTTGGAGAAGCTGCTGCCAGCCTGTGTAGATGACACTGAGCTAGATGGACCAAAGGTCTGACTCAGTCTTCCTATGTACTACTTTCCACAAAACTGAATTCCTATGAGCACATGAGTCACTACACAGGGAAAGTAGGGCCCAGGTTAAACCACAGGCATCTCCACTTAAAAGGCCCACAGGCAGAATGACAGGAAACAACTAGCACCTGAACTACTTACTCCCTAGAGCAACAGTGGTCCCCAACCAGAGTTCCTCCAGATGTTGCTGGACTACAACTCCCATCATCCCCATCCACAATTTAACCCTAACCCCAGCTAACTGAGCAAAGAGACACCTTTCAAAGTGGTGATTCTCTTTATTTAACAGGGAGAGCAACTGGCCCTATCCAACCCCAGCACAGCATCCCTCCAGTGGCTGCTGCTGGTATCTGCCTTCTGTTTCTTTTTAGACTGGGAGCCCTTTGGGAACAGAGGACCATCTTATTTATGTATTATTTATTTTTCTATGTAAACCACTCTGAGAACTTTAGTTGAAGAGCAGTATATAAATATTCGTAGTAATAGTTCAACAGCTGGAGGGCCAGGTCTGCCCCCCCAAAACAAGAGAAGCTGTTTCCAGGCATGCCGAACGCTTCAGCTTTCCAGCGATTGAAAAGCAATTCTACTTTTCTTGAGGGCAGATATAAGATCTCAGCAGCATAATCCAGGTTAAAAATACACACAACGCACACTCTTCTTATTGGACCACTGCAATTTTGCAAGTCAGAAGTACAATCTAGCAAAAATATTTACATCAAGCAGTTGTCAGGAGTGGCAACTCCCAGGCTCTCTAGCTTTTGGACTATGACTCCCATCATTCCCAGCAGCAACTGCAGCAGGGGTTGATGGGAGTTGTAGTCCAGCAACTGGAGAGCCTCAGAGTTGCCACCCTTATTTATTTTATTTTTTATTTATTCGATTTCTATACTGCCCTTCCAAAAATGGCTCAGGGCTGTTTACACAGAGAAATAAACAAATAAGATGGATTCCTGTCTGCAAAGGGCTCACAATCTAAAAAGAAACGTAAGATAGACACCAGCAACAGTCACTGGAGCTACTGTGCTGGGGCTGGATAGGGCCAGTTGCTCTCCCCCTGCTAAATAAAGAGAATCACCACGCTAAAGGTGCCTCTTTTCCAAGTTAGCAGTTGACTTAAGACTCTTCCATGGTTTCCAAGGGCAGACAGAAGCATTGAAATCAAAAGGAAAGTCAGCATTATGGTGATGGATCTTAAAGTTAAAAAAGCTCGACGAGAGGGAATACAGTTCCTATAGTATTCCAATTATGCAATGAAATATATTGCCAATAGGTTCAAGCACAAAATAAAGCATTTCTCCATGCAATGCAGAGTCAATTATCAAGTTTCTTGCCACAAGAAGTGGAGGAAGCTACAGGTTTAGAGGGCTTTGGTTTTCATAAATTCATGAAGGATAGGTCTAGGCAGCAACAGCTATTCGAGCCAGAAAAATAGGGCCTCCATGTCCAAGGACAGTCTACATCAAGTACAAGAAGCTGGAGGCAAAGGCAAGGTTCAGAACAGGAATACCCATCTTCAGCATGTCCTACCTGTAAGTTTCTCAGAAGCACCCCACTGCTCAATCTTTGGTGCGATTCAGCCAGGCATTTAGTTGAATATCCTTTTTGCATATCAAAGCAAAAGTCATGTCATCAAGGCCAACATATATGACTCCCAATATTTCATTTCGGATATGTGCTTATTAACACCCTAGGGTCCATTTTTCTTTTTAAATAGTGGGTGTTGATTTTATGCATCATGCTTGCTACAGAGGAATATAGCATCTGTGCTCTCTATTGAGGTATGTGCAGCCTCTCCATTACTAGAAACCATCGAAGGAGGCAAAACAGAACACACAAATCTACTACTGTTAACATGCAAGATGTAGGTGCTAGTGATCTGCAGCCAGAGGCAAGAGAAATTCAAACTGCATGTTACTTCTGAACACATTAGCAGTTTACAGACACTGCTATCAAATTGATTAAATATATATATATTATTATTAGAAACCGTCTCTGGGCATCAGTGAAAAGTATTCCAGCTTCAATAGAATTAAACAAGTTGTTCTAGGAAGAACTAATCTGCCTACTTTCCTTTCACTAACCCTACAGCTGGACTAAATTTGGTTCAAACCGGTTAGACGGTTCACAAGTTTTATGTATTCTTAGATTTCTATACCGCCTTTCGTTGAAACAATCTCAAGGCGGTCAAAAACAATTCTCAAGGCCTTCTTGCACCTCAAACGTCTGCGCATCCGCTATCTTGAATCGGGGTTGATGACATCACAAATGACACCATCGAAGTGTTCCTACAACTGTGCCTGGTTTGGTTCATATTGATTGGTCCAGGCATTGCAAAGTTGATAGAGGAGACACAGACACACACACACCCTGCGTGATCTCATAAGCCTACTAGAAAGTAGGCTAAAAACCACCATTCCAAAAAATAAGCACAGATTTATAGCAGATATGCAGAACCATTTCATATAAGGGTGACCTGATGCATATGATTTGGCAACCAGCCCCTTCCTGAGCTGAAGGATAAAGCAGCCCCTAAATTGGTATAATCTAGTCATGAGGTTCCCAAATGCTGCTGGACTGCAACTCCCATCATCCCCATCACAATAGGAAGATGGGAGTTGTCAAAACAGCTAGAAACCCAAGGTTAGGAACTGCTGAACTAGTCCAAATCCAGGTCTCTATTGCCTACAAGATGTCCTCACCTAATCCTCTGCTCAGTATTTCCAAAGAGGAGATCTCCATGTTCTTAGGCCATCTGCTACATCCATCCTAAAATTAGATATCCAATCTAATTGTAAGTTTCCCCTTTACTGTAAAGGGGAATAAATTTACTGTAAAGGGGAATAAATTTCCCTTTTACTGCAATTCAGAAAAACTGCAAATACTAGAAAGGGCTCTGGCTACAATGACCTAGTCTTTAAGGCTGGGGTGGGCAAACTCAGCCCTCCAGCTGAGGTTGAACTGCAATTCCCATCATCCCCAATGTTGGGTCTCCCATCATCCGCCACTCATCTCACTCCATCATCCATCCTAGGAGTCCTAGGTTGCACTCCATCATCCCCAATGTTGTGGCCCAGTTGGCCTACCCCTGCTTAAGGTGCCACAAGCCTCTTGCTTCCACTTCTTAATAGGAGCCCCTCTGAACAGAGATCAAGGGAGTTGTAGTCCAACATCTGCAAGAAAGCCAACGTTGTGCAGCCCTGAAATAACAGCACTACTGGCAACTGTAATTTCCGCAGTAGGAGAGATTATCGCACCCTGCAAGAGCTGTTCTGAGACCAATGGCACTCCAGCCCCTATAGCCAATGCTTTTAGAAGACTACAAGAAGCATAATTTGGCTCGATCGGGCAGGGACAGCCAATGTGTGAGACCTGCAGATTTCAGTCTATAAATCCATCCTTTTCCTCATAATTCAAGCCTGGCTGACATAACAGCTAGGACCCAATGTTATCACAGTAATCCAGACCTTCACCAAGCTGAATCTGCTCATTCCCGATACAGACATCGAAGAGGTCCTCTCCCAGTTGCTACTGCCCCACCTTCCTTATGGAAGGAGAACTGGCCTTGTGGCAGCAAGCCTGAATTGTCCTCTTTGCTAAGCAGGCACCACCCTGGTTGACATTTGAATGGGAGACTACATGCGAGCATGGCAAGATCTTCGCCTTAGATGGGGACACTCTGGGAAAAGCAGGAGGTTTCAGGTTCCCTCCTGGGCATCTCCAAGATAGGGCCGAGAGAGACTCCTCCCTGTAGCCTTGGAGAAGCCACTTCTAGTCTGTGTAGATAATACGGAGCTGGAGGGACCAATGGTCTGACTCAGTATAAGGCAGTTTTCTATGTTCTTCTCCCTGCCCCATCTGGAGGCACTAGCTTCTCTATCTGTTCAGTTCCCAAAAGAAGAGGTGTTTTGTGCTTACTTTTACCTTTAGATCAGGACTGCATAACTGTATCCTTCCTGAGCGCTTTCAAGCCTAGCTGCTCAACAGCAGCAAAATGCCTCCGTTCACGCAAGCCGCATTCAAAACTTAAACAGCAGGGGAAGCAGTCTCGCGGAAACTAAAAGTAAAGTAAAGGGGTGCCGTCAAGTCGGTGGCGACCACAGAGCCATGTGGTTTTCCTTGGTAGAATACAGGAAGGGTTTACCATTGCCATTTCCCACGCAGTCTGAGATGATGCCTTTCAGCATCTTCCTATATCGCTGCTGCCCGCTATCGGTGTTTCCCATAGTCTGGGAAACATACCAGCGGGGATTCGAACCGGAAAACTCTTGCTCCCTAGGCAAGTTACTTCTCCGCTGTGCCATTAGGTGACTTGTGGAAGTAAACAACCTGAAAAAAACAGCAACTTCTTTATGCCCAATATACAATGCATCGCATCGATTAAATTTACGCCCAATATACGATGATTGACATCGATGTATCGCAGCTATTAAATTTGAAACAAGGCATTGGAAATGTGAACGCCACCCTGCTGTCTGTGTAGGGACTGCAGTGTCACAGTGGAATCACACTTCCGAGATCCGATGTTACCCCACTGCAGGGTCTAATATGGAAAGCGCCCTACAGATGCTAGCCCTCAACTCCCATTATCCCCAACTACTGGCCACTTTGGCTGGGGATCATGAGAGTCTTAGTCCAAAATACAACTGGGCGGAGGGCAGGGTGGAGAAGCTGAGTAGCCCTACTTTAGAGATAAACACTTGGTGACTGAAGAGGCAAGCATGACATTCTCAGAGGGCTCCAAGCCGGAGCAACACCAGCATTCACAGAGTCAGCTTTTATTTACATGTTGCAAGGAGTTCCACCGCCTCCTGCAAAGTCACAAAAAACACAAACAAAAAAGCTGAAGGGGCCGCGTCCCAAGCCAGCACCCACAGCTACTCCATCACACTGGGTTACATTCAGAAGTCTGATCTCTTTCAGGTCTTCGGAACAATGATTTGGTAAAGGGAAAACCATGCGTCATGATTAAAACTGTGTTCTACGCTTGGAGGGGGGGTGAGGGGCGTGGAAAGACAGAAACAAAAAAGCAACTGTTCTTGGTCACAGGAGAATCTAAACACAAAATCCTTTCAATCGGAGCCCTGTAGCCGTTGTCCCGACAGAACGTCTAGTATTCGTCTAAAGTATCGGCCCGTGGGATGGAGAGGCCCCGCTCCTTCAGGGCTTGCGCTTTGAGCTTCTCCGACTCCTGCTTCGCTTGCTGCTCCACCCGCTGCACTTCCAGGATCTCTTCGATCGACACTTGTTGCAACGGGGTGTCGCTTTCCTTTTCCAGGTCCTGCCACGGGGGCGAAACAAAAAACAAACAAAGAGAAGCTCAACCTCCAGTTAAGAGGACCATTCACTTCACACCACCCTTTTCGAGCCGGAGGAGACGAGGGAGAAGCATTTGCTCTGCCCTTGAGGCATGTGGAAGTCGAGCTGCAAGATGCCAGCCCTCCAGCTGTGGGGTTGCAGCTGCCATCATCCTTACTGGGCCACAGCAGCTGGGGATGATGGGAGTTGTAGTCCAGCATCTGGCGGGCCCCGGTTGTATAGCCTGCCCAAAAGGCACGGTTTGGGTTGAGCAACGGCAAAAATGCCACTAGGGGTACAGACAGCGGCGGCAGAAGTAGCTGAGGAGCAGCATCTGGTTTGCATGCGGGAGGTACCAGGTTCAAGCCCAGGCGTCTCCAGGTAGGGTGGGAGGGACTCCTGCCTGAAATCTTGGAGAGATGCTACCAGTCAGTGCAGACAATCCTGAGCTAGACGGAGCAATGGTCTGACTCAATGTAAGGCAGCTTCCTATGTTCCTACAGGATCACTGCTCCACTTGCTGAGAAACTACTTTTAAAGAAGCCTTCCCTGGACCCCTTAGCGATGGATAGCTACTGGCCAATCTCCCTTGGTTGGGCAAGGTGATTGAGAGGGTGGTGGCCGACCAGCTCCAGGCAGTCTTGGAGGAAACTGATTATCTAGACCCATTTCAAACTGGCTTTAGAGCTGGCTATGGGGTTGAGACAGCCTTGGTCAGCCTGATGGATGACCTTTACCGGGGAATCGACTGAGGGAGCGTGACTCTGCTGGTTCTTCTGGATCTCTCGGCGGCGTTCGATACCATCGACCATGGTATCCTTCTGGATCGCCTGGGGGAGTTGGGGATAAGGGGCACTGCTTTGCAGTGGTTTCATTCCTATCTCTCGGGTAGATTCCAGATGGTGGAGCTTGGTGACAGTTGCTCCTCAAAACAGGAGCTGTTATATGGAGTCCCTCAGGGCTCCATTCTGTCACCAATGCTTTTTAACATCTACATGAAACCGCTGGGTGAGGTCATCAGGAGGTTTGGTGCTGGGTGTTATCAGTATGCTGATGACACCCAAATCTACTTCTCCTTTTCATCTTCAGGTAATGGCACTCATTCTCTAAACGCCTGCCTGAAGGCAGTAATGGGCTGGATGAGGGATAACAAATTGAAGCTGAATCCAAGCAATATGGGGGTGCTCATTGTGCGGGCTCAGAATCTGAGGGGTGAGTTAGATCTTCCTGTGCTGGATGGGGTTACACTCCCCAAGAAGGAGCAGGTGCGTAGCTTGGGAGTACTCCTGGACCCAGGCCTCACCCTGGTATCTCAGGTGAACGCCATGGCTAGGAGTGCTTTCTATCAGCTTTGGCTAATTCGACAGCTGCACCCATTCCTCAAAGAGGATGACCTCAGAACAGTGGTGCATCAGCTGGTAACCTCCCGGCTTGACTATTGCAATGCGCTCTACGTGGGGCTGCCTTTGTACGTAGTCCGGAAACTTCAGTTAGTTCAGAATGCGGCAGCCAGGTTGGTCTCTGGGGCAACCCGGAGAGACCATATGATGCCTGTTTTGAAACAGCTACACTGGCTGCCGATATGTTTCCGGGCAAAATACAAAGTGCTGGTTATTACCTTTAAAGCCCTGAACGGCTTGGGTCCGAGATATCTTAGAGAGCGTCTTCTTTTACATGATCCCCACCGCACGTTAAGGTCATCTGGGGAGGTCCGTCTCCAGTTACCACCAGTTCATCTGGTGGCGACTCAGAGGCAGGCCTTCTCTGTGGCTGCTCCTGGACTGTGGAATGCACTCCCGGCAGAAATTCGTAATCTTAATTCTTTGCTGTCCTTCAAGAGAGCCCTTAAGACCTATCTGTTTGGCCTGGCCTTTCAGGTTTTTTAATTTAGTTTTAATTGTTTTAATCTTAACCTGGTTTTCAGGGTTTTAATTGTTTTGATAGTTTAATTGTTTTTAAGATGTTTTTAAATTTGATGTTTATATTTGTATTTCTATTTTAATTGTTTTTAATGATTTCTGGTTTTTAATGGTAAACCGCCCTGAGCCAGCTTGGAAGGGCGATATAAAAATCGAATAAATAAACAAACAAACAAACAAACAGGAAGCCAAACCAAGTTAAGCAGCTACAGACTACCCTGCAGAGGTCCATCTTGTCCAGGATCCTCTTCCCTGGAAGTGACGTGCCTCTGAGAAGGGCAAAAGAAATGCAACCAGAGCTGGTCTTGTGGTAGCAAGCATGACTTGTGCCCTTAGCTAAGTAGGGTCCACCCTGGTTGCATATGAAAGGGAGACTAGGTATGAGCACTGGGAAATATTCCCCTTAGGGGATGGAGCCGCTCTGGGAAAAGTAGAAGGTTCCAAGTTCCCTCCCTGGCAGCATCTCCAAGATAGGGCTGAGAGAGATTCCTGCCTGCAACCTTGGAGAAGCCGCTGCCAGTCTGTGTAGACAATATTGAGCCAGATGGACCAACAGTCTAACTCCATATATTGCAGCTTCCTATGTAACCAGCATTGCGTCCTTGGAGGTATACTGCCTTGGAACATGGAGGTTCCACTTTGATATTATGGGCAAGAGCTGTTGATAGATAGACACAACCCACACTGCAACACCTAAGCTGGCCGTCTTAAGTTCACCCCAAGCTTTGTATTTGTTGCTGCTGCATCTACACAGACCACACCGGATTCAGCTCAAGAGTCCATTATGGGCAACACAAGACTGAAAACCCCTAGATGTCCAAAAGCTGACCTACATGTGTTGGGTACTGCCAACATTTTGCTTTGCTTAAAAACCACTGCAGGAATTGAGTCAAGCCAGTGGTTCTGGCAGATGCGGAGTTAATCAGTCTGTACCGATTTCCCATCTGAGGGAGGATTTTCCATTCATGATGCACCTATATTTCCCCAACAGGATTAATAGCAGCTGGGGGCAGGGGTGATTCTGATCAAGCAAATGATGCCAGGAGAAAAAAAGATTAACCCCTGCTTCCTCAGTGGCCCTGACTGAATTAGCAGTAACTGCATTTAGCAAAAGAAAAAGTAATCAAGACATTCATGACTGATCTCCCACTGCTTGTTTAGAGGGTGCTAGCATGCAAATTTTAGGGCCAGGAAGTTTTCCACACCTGGCTTTTAGCCCACATCTCCTCCGGAATGGAGCGGGCACGCGCCAACATATTGGGCCGATTTACCCCGAAGTCCCTGTGAGCTATATCAGGGAGCACTTCACACACGATTCGGGTTTTTCACTCTTTCACTCACAGAAAACTAGCAGTAAAGCCTGCTGTGTGGAGAACTCCCTGAGGAAGTCTGAAGTATTTTTTTCACTCTAGCCATGTAAGATGCAGAAAGACAATTTAACAGCAAGTAACTAGTCTAGAACAAGACTGCAAACAATTTCATCCCTCCAGCTGTTGGTTTTTTCTTCTTTTCTTTTTTTACAAAGGAGGAGAGCTGGTCTTGTGGTTGCAAGTATGAATTGCCCCCTTTGCTAAGCAGGGTCTGCCCTGGTTTGCATTTGAATGGGAGATTACATGTGTGAGCACTGTGAGATATTCCCCTTAAGGGATGGGGTCGCTCTGGGATGAGCACCTGCATGCAGAAGGTTCCAAGTTCCCTCCCTGGCTTCTCCAAGATAGGTCTGAGAGAGACTCCTGCCTGCAACCTTGGAGAAGCTGCTGTCAGTCTGTGCAGACAGTAATGAGCTAGATGGACCCATGGTCTGACTCGATATCAGGCAGCTTCCTATGGACTGCCACTCCCTTCATTCCCAGTAGAAAATACTCGGGGCTGATGAGAACTTTAGTCCATCTTCAGGAGGTCAATGGTGGGCAGCCCTGGTTTAGAACAGGGATTCTCAGCTTTGGGCCCCCAGATGTTATTGGACTTCAACTCCCATAATCCCCAACCAAAGGCCACTGGGGCTGGCGATTATGTGAGTTGAAGTCCAATAACATCTGAGGACCCAACACTAAGAATCCCTGGTTTAGAACAACTTTAGGAGTAACGATAAATTGAATGAAAGCCATGGGCTCCAAACAAAGCCTTAGTTCCACTCATCCACCAATAAGAAGTCATGTTTATTGGAAGGCACTATGGATGCAAAGTGTCCTGCAGTGTCTCATTCATCTATCTGCCAATACCTCTTGAGTAGGTCAGTCCCATTTACAAGTTGGATCCAAAGAGGCAAACCCAATTTAACCAGATGTTCATGGCTGATAGTTTAGGGTGGGTCCAAGTTCCTTGCACTACACACTGGCAGGGGCCTTCTGTACCTTTCAACACAAAAAGGACCACCAAAACCACCCAGGGACTGGTTTGGTGCGATATACAGGCTTCAACTCTCATACTTCAGACACATGATGCGAAAACCCAGTTCCCTTGAGAAGTCCATCATGCTGGGGAAAGTGGAAGGAAAGAGAAGACGAGGATGACCAGCAGCAAGGTGGATGGACTCGATTACGACAGCAATGAATGCTCCACTGAGAGCCCTTAAAGGCCAAGTTGAAGACAGAGCATCCTGGAGAGAATCTATCTGTGTGGTCGCTAGGGGTGTGGATGGAACCGGCTGGCCCTGTTCGAGAGTGAACTGCACTCGAACCTGACCAGACCAGTTTGATCCGGCCCCTCTAGGAACATACACACACCCTGATTTCGGTTCAGTCAAGGGTGGGGGAAGAGTTCGTGAATTTTTTTAATGTATATTTAAAAAAATATTTCTTTAATTCTAGCCCCTTCGGGGGGCTTCCTAAAGGCCGCAGGGTGTGTGTGTCTGTGAAGGTTCCCTCTCCCCCCGCCAGCCTCGGTAATCGCTGCCATGGCCTGTTCAGCTGCACTTTCTGGCCCGTTCGGGTGTCCCTATACCGATGCGGCGGCCATTTTTTCTGCCTCCGCACATAGGCAAATGGCCTCTGCAAGGCCTGGCATGGCTCAGGGCCTCGCAGAGGCCATTTGTGCATGTGCGGTAGCCATTTTTTAAAAAAAAATAAAATTTAGAAAAAAAATTTTAAGTGAACCCCCCAAACCGTTGGGGAGGGGTCGGTCTGAGGTCGGACTGAACTGGGTGGGGTTTGGTTCGACCCCGAACCGTCGAACCGAACCAGTTCAGGGTTGAACCTGTTCGCACATCCCTAGTGATCGCTAAGAGTCTACACCAACTTAATCAATTGCCATTCAAGTCCACCCTTTGCCTAAAGTACATGAGCCAGGTGGGGTGGTCAGTACCATCTGTCGGGATGGACGCTCATTGTGATTTTTGACAAGGTCTGCACCCCTAGAGATGGAAAAGAGGTGATAGCATTGCAAGATTTGCAACTTTCAGTGCGTTCATGCTTTTATTATCCCAGCCATTAGGCCTACAGCAACCAAATTTGCAGGGGTGTTTTAAAAGCTTTTTTAAAAAGGACAACACACGACTATACAATTTTATCCATGTTGCCAGAGAAATGGAAATAAAAACTGGCAGGAATGTCCTGCAGAGATTATTCTATGTGGAGAGAGTACAATTTGTTCCTTACCCTTTCCTCTGTGCATAAATGACTGCAATTTCCCCTAATAATCAGGGAGGATAGAGATTTTATTTTAGAAGTGGTGATGCCACACAGACGGCTTTCAGTGCAACAATGCTATCACCTAATTTCCATCTCTAGAGGGTAAAGGTAAAGTGTGCCGTCGAGTCGGTGTCGACTCCTGGCGCCCACAGAGCCCTGTGGTTGTCCTTGGTAGAATACAGGAGGGGTTGACCATTGCCTCCTCCCACGCAGTATGAGATGATGCCTTTCAGCATCTTCCTATGTCACTGCTGCCCGATACAGGTGTTTCCCATGAGCATTCATCTCAGAGGTAGTACCGATGGCCAAATATGTGGGCCTGACTCCAGGACTGCTTGTTGAGTGGCACACAGAGTGGCAGACCCAGCCAAACAGTGGCCTATGTTCCGCCCCACAGTTGCCCACCCCCACCCCCCATGATGCCACATACATGCGACATGCACATGGGGGCGTGGCTTGGCAGCCCGGGTTCTTTGAACCCATTCACTTAGTGGTGGCTCCACCCAGAGGTGCACCTAAGTAATCTTGGAGCCTGGACCTAAAGGCCTTTGGAGGCCCCCCTCCCCTGCAAATTAAGCATCATCATGCTCAGCCGGGCGACCACAGCACCTGGGACAGACTAAAAAGGATTTGAAGGTTTCCAGGGGCTACAGAAGCCCTGGACTTTGGCCTGGAAGTCCAAGGTTAAGAGAGCCTCTGACTCTGCCCCTGCACAAAAATGCCAAGTTTCCTGCTCAGAGAAAAATAACCCGAGTGTTTCTCCAAGCAACTGAATAGCCGCTTTTAATTTGGAAATTGTGTCTAAGTTTTTAGTGCAAAGCAGAAGACAGGCCTAAAAAAATCATGCAAACTGAAAAGTCTCACAATTTTAAAAAAAATCTTGGAAGACACATCTGTTCACCCTGGCTTTTAATTAAATGCTGTTTGGATAGTTTTAACCTTGTTTTAAAATTCTAAACTGTTGTAGTGTTTCAACTTTTTCTGTTGTCATTTATTTTGTTTTGTTGTAAACCGACCAGAGATCTAAGTTTTGGGTGGCATAAAAATATGTTTATAATATAATAATATAAATAATAATAAAATATAATAATAAAAAATAAAATAAAAATAAAAATAGAAATAAATAAATAATATAAAGTCAAGAAAGCACTCATGCAATTTACCAACATGCAAAACTCTTTAAAACCACATTTGTAAACATTCCCAACAGCAGGAACAGGCAGAAGATAAATTCAGGATCTACAAGTAGATCTGATTTGCAGTAGATCAAAGGGTTCCCAGATGTTGACTACAACTCCCATCATCCCCAGCTGAGGATGATGGGAGTTGTAGTCAACAAAATCTGGGAATCCCTGTTACGGACAACACTGGTTCCCACTCCCAATAGTTTACCCACAGCAAACACCATTTCATTTAAGAGGAAGGATGAGGAGTCGTACTTACAATTTCTCCCAGAAGGACCACGTTCTCACCTCTCACCACGAAGATGCCACGTGGGATGTCGCCATACCTTTTGCCCACGTGAATGCGCTCCACTGTCTGGTGCAACACCAAATTTGCTGCAGAGTTCAGGAAAAGGGAAAGAGGTGGAATCAGGGCTGAAGCATGCTGCTCGCCTCTAATATGCTTCCACACTTCAGCGAAACGTCACTTTAAGCAGTTAACGGAATGCCACCAGCAACTGAAATGTGTCTGCCTCTGTTGCTGAATAGCAGCAGAACCAAGATCAGATAGTGGCATCTGCAGTGATCAGGGGTGCTGAAGGAAAGCTTGGGACCAACTCAAGCTTTTTTCCAGCAGAGGAAAGACACCTTTGGGGGCAGATATGGGTTATTAGCTCAGATATTTGGAGAGATTCCTCAAGAGGGATCTGCACCTTGGAAGTAAGAGAGAGAGAGTTTGAGAGTGTGTGAGAGTGAGTGTGTGAGAGTGAGTGTGTGAGAGTGAGTGTGTATTTTCCACTCTTCCTCCAAGGATCCCAGAGCAGTATACATAGTTAAGTTTCTCCTCACAACAACCCTGTGAAGCAGGTTAGGCTGAGAGAGAAGTGACTGGTCACTTCTGAGTCACTCAGCAAGTATCAGGCCTGAATGGGGATTTGAACCCGAGTCTCCCTGGTCCTAGTCCAGCACTCTAACCACTATACCATGCTGGCTCTTATGATAATAGTATGATAATAGTAGCCCAGCCGTTACAGGTGCTCTTAAAGGCCATAGTACAAGGGTTCAGCATCTGCTCTGCATGCATCTCCAGTGAAAAGGATTCTGGGTAGCAGGACTGGGAGAGATGCTTGGCAGGTACCTGGAGGGCAGCTGACAGACAGCAATGGGTTACATGGTTCAATGATCTGACTATGGCCCTTCTGGGGCTGCTTCTTGGTCAGAAGCCTGACATGCATACTATCACGCAACCACTTTCTAGTTCAATTTTTAGGGCCAAACAGAACTATAAAATTACTCCCAAGTGAAAAATGCATCTAAGCACAATTATTTTTTTTTTAACTCAGAAAAACTTTTATTTGGGCGAGGAGGAATGTCTTCAGCATTCTATTCTATGGATAGGAAGCACAGCATGCAAGGAACCGCCACAGGAAATGCACGGATTCCACTGTCATTGGCCTCAATGTTTTCATGGGGGCTATTTCAATCCTCTTGCGCTGGTCAACAGCCAAGATTGAGGAGGTCACAGCTGGCTACATATTTTACAAAAAGCAAACTTCCAAGAGCCTACTAGGCACCTTTCAAGAACGTGAGCCAGCCAGAACAAACATCTTGACGCTATCTCGGGCGTTTACGGGGCTTTTAAAACATCACAGAGAGAAGTTTTTATGCGCTGTTAATACATATAAAAATCCAACTATTTGGCAAGCGAGCACTCAATCATAAACGAGCTTATCTTGAAGAAAACCAGAAGCTCCTTACGTGTAAACTGAAGTGGAAGATTATGCAGATAAAGAAGGCTGACTCCTGGTTTCCAGCCACAGGCATGGATACTACATGCATCGGGGGGCTGAACGCAAACTTTAAATGGTCAGCTTTACATCTCATTCCTGTACTCACCACACACGCCTGGCCTACAGCTACCCAAACGGTCATGCTATATGTCAGAAGTTCTGAACCTTGGGTCCTCAGATGTTGCTGACCCCATCACAATGTGCAAAGGGAGTTTTAGTCCAACACAATCTAGGGACTGAAGGTTGGTGCTATCTGCTACGTAGTTTGCATTCCCTCCTCTCTTCGAGATATGGCAAGCATGAAGAAAGGTGAACTTGTTCCTAGAGTGAAGTCCCTGTGGTTAACATCAGTCAACCTCACTCCTGAGCAGTACAAATATTAATGAACATTCTGTAACAAGCAAGAGGCTGGCAACAGCGAGGTTTTCGGGTTTTTTACAAATATACCCAAGTTAAAATCCAGTGGTTGCCATTTTAAAAAGTACTACAGCTTAAAGTGTGCTGTCGAGTCGGTGTTGACCTCTGGAGACCACAGAGCCCTGTGGTTGTCTTTGGTAGAATACAGGACGGGTTTACCATTGCCATCTCCTGTGCAGTCTGAGATGATGCCTTTCAGCATCTTCCTATATTGCTGCTGCCTGATATAGGTGTTTCTCATAGTCTGGGAAACACACCAGCGGGGATTCGAACCTGCAACCTTCTGCTTGTTAGTCAAGCATTTCCTCACTGCGCCACTTAACACTATTATTCATATACCACTTTTCAACAAAAAGTTATCAGAACAATTTACAAGCAAAAAGAAATAATTTTATTTCCCCAGCCCAAAAGGGCTCACCATCTAAAAAGAAACACAAGGTAGAAACCAGGAACAACCATTGGAATGATGCTATGCTGGGATTAAATAGGGCCTATAAACAGTACTATTCATAGAAAGGTACAGTAGAAAACATACACTCCTCCCTGATAGCAACTAAAATGAATGTCCAGGAAAATGACGGGGGAACTGTTTGGACTTCTGTTGCACAACTATCAGACCCACATAATACACATCTTAATGGAGGAGGTAGGAACAGAATTTTGAAGCTAAGGAATTTTGAAGCTAAGGAATTTTGGGCTTGCAGATTCCATAGAAGAACTATCTAATTCTGTCTTGCTCAAGTTTTCATCTTGCTCACAGGTATGTTGTCTGCTCAAGTAGAAGGCTGCTTCCCATGGAACCTATAAGACCAAAACAAATGTCCACCTAGTCCAAAATCTTGTTTCCCCCAAAGGTGTCAACCAGCCATTTCCAAGACGCAAAGCATGTTCCATTTCATCCAAACCTTTCTTACTGTTCACCTGTTTTTGCTCTCAGACACACAGCATTTTCAAAGTGTTTGGCGTCCTCTAGTGGTACAGTAGATTTAGGCAATTACGACATTTAGAAGACCTTTCCATATATCAAAAATACACTGCCATTTTAAAAAAGTAGCCACATTTAGATTTTTTAAAAGTCAAGCCCATGACAGGGCAACAATTCAATGTTCTTTTCCGTTTTAATTCCTGGTTGAGCACAAAAACAAAGAACTATTTAAAAACTGAACAGCAAACTTCAGAACAGACAGCACAGAAATGTATTAATCCTTCTCCGCTCAGAACACTTGACATTTTCCCCATTGTATTCCATTAAAGATGGCTTTGTATTCCACAAGTGGTTACTCACAGGGCTTTAATGCTGAATTGCTTTGTGCATCCAATTAAAGATTTTTCCAAACCATTAAAGTAGAACTCTGAATCAGGTAGCATTTTAGAAGACATACTCCCCTTCTGAATCAGGGATTGCTGCTGCTCTTTATACATACTCACCCTACCTACTTGAACAGAATAGGAAGGAAGAGTTTGATGCAAGCATGAGTCTTCATGTCACAGGTGCACAACTGCCTGCTGTTGCCTACAGATCCCAGCATCCCCAGCCACAGTGGCCAATAGTAAGGGATGATGGGGGTTGTGTCCAACAACAGCCAGAGGGCCAATGTTGCGCATCCCTACTTTAAGATCTTGCATGCCAGTGTGAATCCTTGCTCTGCTTCTTGGAGAGTTATGCTTGCTAAGAGGGTGAGGACAGAGATATTAGCTCCCCACCACCAGTCTAGTCCAACTAAGACAAGACAATACCAGGCAAAACCTAACCTTACAGCCTGCTCAGAAGATCTCCTTGCAAAATAAGCTTCACAGAAATAACAAACGTGCTGCAATGTAGAGTCCTGCCAAGGATTCCTCAGGAAGACTCTAGACATGTCAGGAAGGGGCTAGGCAGGGCTGGACAACTCTGGCCCCTCTGCTGGATTATAACTAATCATCTCTAACGATTGGCAACTAACTGGGGATGATGGGTGCTGTGGTCTAAAAACAGCTGAAGAGTCAAAGTTGTGCTGATCTGAACTGGAGTCACATTTCATGCAGATCAAGTTACGGAAGTGAAAATCTAGCCCGGGGGTTCCTAACCTGTGGTTTGTGGATCACAGGTGGTCCACGGAGAGCAAAGAGATAATATAATAAAATTACAATCCTGTGTACTCGGGTAGTGAAATCCAAAACGGATTGTGAAGAGCTCCAGAAGGATCTCTATAAATTGGGTGAGTGGGCAACAGAATGGCAAATGCTGTTCAGTGTTGGCAAGTTCAGCATCTTCCTAGATCGCTGCTGCCCAATATAGGTGTATCCCATAGTCTGGGAAACATACCAGCGGGGATTCTAACCAGCCTCTGGCTTGCTAGTCAAGTCATTTCCCCACTGCGCCATTAGGTGTCTCCCCATCAGCCATAGGCGATGTTAAAAATGTTTTAAATGGCTTGCTTGCGTGGTAGTCCACAAAAGCTTTCGATGACAATGTAGTCGAAATGTAGTGGCTCACATATAGGAAAAGGCTGGGAACTCCTGGTATAGCCATTTCTCAAAGTTGCTTTTTAAGCCATTTTAGAAGAGATCATGTGCCCAATAAAAATGTACTCCCAGGAATGAGCTGGCAAGGGTATTCGTAGAACCCTGCCTTTCATACCACTCATCGATAAAATCTTTTCCCTCTAATTAGAAACCAACACCCTCATCCCTCTGCAAACCAAAAGCATCTAAGTTATACAACATATACTCGGAAACTGAGCCACCTAATGGCGCAGCGGGGAAATGACTTGCCTAGCGAGCAAGAATCCTCGCTGTGGGTTGGGACTATGGGAAACACCTATATCAGGCAGCAGCAATATAGGAAGGCATCATCTCATACTGCATGGGAGGCAGCAATGGTAAACCCCTCCTGTATTCTACCAAAAAAACCACAGGGCTCTGTGGGCGCCAGGAGTCGAAATTGACTTGAGGGAACAACTTTACTCAGAAACTGATGCAGAATAGGAGTTGAGTGGACTATCTTTAGCAAGTAGGTTTTATAAATTGGGGCTAGGATCCACAGCAAGCAGATGCATCTTTGTCTCTGCGTTACTGGAATGTGGTCTCTGGATTTTGCTCCAGCAGTTGCTAGTGCCAGAGAAATAAACTGCTCTGCGGTATATCGGCAGCAGTTAAAAAACGCTGATAATTTAGTACCTGTATAGCACTGGAATGCTCAAAGCTCTTTATACAATACTTGCAATAGTTACAACCACCCTGTAAGGTAGGCATGCATCATCCCTATAACTTAGATGCAGGGCTGATAGAAAGGTGCTTTCCCAGGACTACCTAGTGTGCTCACAACAAAGTTAAACTAGTGACTTCCCGATTTGTAGGTCAGTTTCTTGCTGTTCTGCTCTCTGGTAGCAGGAACCCGTTGCTGCCAAGATCAAGGTGCAAAGCTATCTTCCCTCCAAATGTATATTCCTCCTTTAGGTCATGACCACCCCAGCTCATATAGAGCTGGACTTGTAGTAAGAAACATGAATTGTCCCATTTTGCTAAGCAAGGTCTCTGGTTTGGTTGGTCTTTGGTTTGGTTTGCATTTAGATGGGAGACAAAATGTGAGCACTGTGATGACATGGAGAGGAGAGCTGGTCTTGTGGTCACAAGCATGACTTGTCCCCTTAGCTAAGCAGGGTCCACCCTGGTTGCATATGAATGGGAGACTCGATGTGTGAGCACTGTAAGATATTCCCTTAGGGGATGGAGCCGCTCTGGGAAGAGCAGAAGGTTCCAAGTTCCCTCTCTGGCATCTCCAAGATAGGGCTGAGAGAGATTCCTGCTTGCAACCTTGGAGAAGCTGAGCAAAATAGACCAATGGTCTGACTCCATATATGGCAGCTTACTATGTCTTTCTGTTAGGGGGCAGAGCCATAGCTCAGTGCAAGAACATCTGCTTGCATGCAGAAGGTCCCAGGTTCAACACCTGGCATAGGAAAGATTCCTGCCTGAATCCCTGGAGAGCTGCTGCCAGTCAGTGTGGACAATCCTAAACTAGAGGGACCAAGTCTCTGACTTGGTCTAAGGAAGCTTCCTATGTTCCCTTGTCAATGAGGCTAGGAACAGAAGCAAAGTAAGCTTACGGTGGCCATACCAAACTGGTCGATGCTTCTCAAGTATCCTATCAGTGTTCTGCCATCTCGAAGGAGGACCAAGTGTTTCTCTGAAAATGAAAATAAAGCCAGATTAGTGGTTGATGCTCCGGTCAGCCCAACAGAAACTAAACCAGAGGTTCCAACTCGTTGTCCTCCAGATGTTGCTGGACTACAACTCCCATCATCCCCAGCCACAGTGGCCAGGGATTATGGGAACTGCAGGCCAATATCTGCAGAAGGGCCAAAGTTGAGCAGCCCTGGTGCAAAGTATTCTGCTTTGGCCAAAGCTTCACACAGGTACAACAAACAATTAGGAAGCCGCCCTTTGGGCTGATAGGGGCTGCCACCAGCCTTACAATGATTAATGCTGCCTCCCCAGGACAAGTAGTAGCTTCCTTGTGGGTGGGGATTTAGACCACAACACATACACCTCACAGCATGATAGCCCCACAGCAACTCTTCTTCATAGCTGCTTGTACATTTTACAACACTAATTGTTCCCCGGAAGGAACAGGTATGCAGTCTAGGGGTGCTTCTGGATCCGAACCTCTCCCTGGTGTCCCAGGTCGAGGCGGTGGCCAGAGGTGCTTTTTATCCACTTCGGCTGATACGCCAGCTGCGTCCGTTTCTTGAGATGAACAACCTCAAAATAGTGGTACATCTGCTTGTTACCTCCAGACTGGATTATTGCAACGTGCTCTAGGTGGCGCTGCCTTTGCACATAGTCCAGAAACTACAGTGGGTTGTGTATGTGGCAGCCAGGTTGGTCTCTGGGTCATCTAGGAGAGACCATATTACTCCTGTGTTGAAAGAACTACACTGCCTGCCGATATGTTTCCGGGCAAAACACAAGGTGTTGGTTATTACCTATAAAGCCCTAAACAGCTTAGGCCCTGGGTATTTAAGAGAATGTCTTCCTCACCATGAGCCCTACTGCCTGTTAAGATCATCTCGAGAAGTTTGTCTGCAGGCTTAGCTAAGGGGACAAGTCATGCTTGCTACCACAAGACCAGCTCTCCTCTCCTAATAGAAGAAGCTGCCTTCTACCGAGTCAGACCCTTGGTCCGTCTCGCTCAGTATTGTCTACACAGACAGGAAAAGCCAATAAAAATGTTAAATGCAAAAGTATTGTCTACACAGACTGGCAGTGGCTCCTCCAAGGTTGCAGGCAAGAATCTCTCTCAGCCCTATCTTGGAGAAGCCAGGGAAAAGCCTCCTCTGTTCTTAACATCGTCCCACCCACGCCGTCGAACCTTTCGAAACTTTCGAACCGGCCAGTGTTCGAACCTGTACGGAGGCCTGTAAAAGGGCCTCTGAACAGGTTCATGCACATCCCTACCAAAAACTCCCATCATTCCTATTGGCCACTGAGGCTGGGTATGCTGCAAGCTGTAATCCAAAAACAGCAGCCCTGCTCTACTCCATATGCTATAAGCAAGAGTAGGCAACTTTGACTCTCCAGCTGTTGAACTACAATTCCCATCATGCCCAGCCACAGTAAACTGTGGCTAAGAATGATGCGAGTTGCAGCTCAACATCTGGGGCACCAAGGTTACCTACCTCTGTGCAATAGGATATATTTACATGCTCTCTGCAAAGCTTCTTTAAAACCAAGGTGGTGGCCATTAGGCAAAGAAGAGACTAGAAAAACCATCCAAAGCCCTATCCAGTGTTCCTTTTAACAGGGATTCCCAGATGTTGTTGGCTACAATTCCCAGAATCCCCAGCTACAATGGCTTTTGCTTGCAGATTATGGGAGTTGTAGTCAACAACATCTGGGAATCCCTGTTAGAGGGGACACTGGCCTTATCCAGACATGTTGTACGAATGTACAAATGTCTATACACTTGTACATGTGTTTGTGTGAATTACTGTAAAAGGTAAAGTGGGCCGTTGAGTCGGTTTCGACTCCAGATGACCACAGAGCCCTGTGATTGTCTTTGGTGGAATACAGGAGGGACTTACCATTGCCATCTTCCGCACAGTATGGGATGAGGCCTTTTAGCTGCTGCTTGATATAGATGTTTCCCATAGTCTGGGAAACATACCAGCAGAGATTCGAACCGGCAACCTCTGGCTTGCCAATCAAGTCATTTCCCCGCTGCTCCATTAGGTGGTTTGTGAATGACCATACCTGGCTCATTTTAAATGTGAGCCTGGGTACAGGCCCTGCAAATGCATGGTACAGATAGGAAGGGTACTGTGGTACTTGCATTCAACAGAACATGTGAATAACTGTACCTATTCACAGATCTGTATCTGTGTACTCTGTACACATTGCACAATTGCTGAACATAATGTGTGAATAAGGCTATAGTGCACTAGAGGAGTGGCATATAAATATTTTAATATACATTATATAGGGCTATATAATAATAACATAGCCCTATTCAGACATTGCTGTGCAAGTGTCCATGGTTTTGTGTGAATGATCTGCATTTATTTGAAACGTGAACCTGGGTACAGGCCCTTCAAATGCATGGTAGAGCTAGGAAGTGTACTGCTGTACCAGTGTTGAGCGTAATGTGTGAATCTCTGTACTTGTGTACAGGTGAACCTGGCTCTCAAGATGTTGAGCTAAACTCCCATCATCCCTAGCCACACCACCCAGGTGAGGGGTGTAGCTATAATTGAGCAGATGAGATCAAAGAGCCCGGGGGGGGGAGCTCCTGAGGGCCCCCCAGCTCCATCCCTCCCTATTTTCTTCATTATCGCCCTCACTCCAAGGGGATGTTGGGGCAAGGGGTGAACATGGTCCCCTTCTCCCCTAGCTAAGCTCTGAACCAAAGGTTCATTTTTAAAACAAGTTAGATAGATACAGTTATTCCTACAAACATGTACTGTGTACAGACTTTTGAACACTTGTACAACATAATGTCTGAATAAGCTTTATTGCTCAAGGCAGCTCACAAAATTAGTTAAATAGATACAAGATAAAATTAAAGTTTAAGTGGCGCAGTGGGGAAATGCTTGACTAACAAGCAGAAGGTTGCCGGTTGAAATCCCTGCTGGTCCTATATCAGGCAGCAGCAATGTAGGAAGATGCTGAAAGGCATCATTTCATACTGCGTGGGAGGAGGCAATGGTAAACCTCTACTGTGTTCTACTAAAGAAAACCACAGGGCTCTGTGGGCGCCAGGAGTCGAAATTGACTTGACAGCACACTTTACATCACCTACGGATGTATATACTAGGCGTTACAGATATGTTATGATAAATAAGATAAATAAAACAAACAACTATAAAAGTTGCGCATTAAAAAGTTAACCCACCAACAACAACAAATAAGAGCTGCAGATAGAACATGAACCTTCCCAAAATGTATTATTAAGTGTGGTAGCGATTATTGTAGACTACCCAGCACTATTTATTTATCTAAATTATTTATATCCCACCCCTCCAGTACACTACTGCTTGGGGCAGCTCACAACATTAATAAAAAGATACAACATAACAAAAGACTAATAAAATTAACCCAATTTAAGTTAAACAAGTTAAAGCCAGGCTAAAACCACATAAAAATTTACATTTTTTAAAGAAATCCCAAATTAAAAGTTATTTTTAGAAGTTAAGAACTGAGAACTACCTATTATTTTTATTTAACAAATTGCTATACCACCCCCAAACTTGCATCTCTGGGCTGTTTACAATTAAAACCATTAAAACCATTAGCATTAAGATCACTTACAACCCAACATAAAAAGTATTAAAACTATACATCTAATTAAAAGCCTGGGTGAATAAATATGTCTCCAGTGCCTTTTTAAAAGTTGCCAGAGTCTGGGGGAACCTCTTATTTCAACAGGGAGCGCATTCCAAAGGCCAAGGGCAGTAAGCCACAAGCATAAAAACATATGAATGTTTATTTTAAAAAGCATATAAATGTTTATACCGCGCCGTTTCCTCTCTATTGAGAAAGAGACCCAGAGAAAGAAAGAGCGGTATAAAAATATAACTAAGGAGCCAATGGGAGGATAAAGGGGAAATAGCAGCGGGTTTGCTGTTGTGAGAATACCGGGATCAACCCTGGGGAAAGCAAGCAAGCAAAAATGCTCCCGGGAGAACAGCCCCAGCCGGGAGTTGGCGACCCTTGCGGGAGCGCACGCTTGCCGGTTTGGAGAGGGTGCCCAAAGGAAACAGGCAGGGCGGGCGGCGGCAGGGGAAGGGGCCGAGCCCGGGGAAAGGAAGAGGCGGCGAGGAGGAGGGCGGCGCTCGGCCCCGCTTGCTTGGAGAGCAAAGCGGAGCGGGGTGGCACACTCACTATCAATGTCCTGGATGAGGCTGGCGGTGCCCGGCATGTAGTTCATTTTTCCCCCAGACACAGCGGAAGCTCCGCCGCCGACAGCAGCAGCATCGGCCCTGGAAGCAGCGGCACCTCCCCCGGTTCTCTCCCCGCCCGGTCCGGAAGCACATGCTCCGGCGGGGCGGGGAGAAGGAGCCAGAGGAGCAAGGGGGCTGGCGGCCGAGGGATTCGTGCGCATGGAGGAGCCTCGGGAGGCTGGGCCGGGGCCGGGCTTTTGTAGGCGGCCCTAGACGAGCGCAAGGGGCCGCTGCGGAGCCAAGCCCGTGTGTGTTGATTACTCGGGAGGAAGCCCCGCGGAGGGCGATCGCGGTTTCCTCCCGCGCGTGCAAGCTCATCGCATTGCATTGTTACAACCTGAACGGCCTCTCACCTTCTCTAGAGTCCTCTTGATCGGAAAATAAATCCTCCTGGGTTCATCAGGGCACACTCTCTCCCAGGGTCCTGGGTTGGATCGCAGCACTAGGATGCGAACTGCAGAGCCAGCACCTTGCCTTGGTGAGGAAGCCTCACGGGATGCAAGTGGAACATAGGGAGCTGTCGATGAGTCGGGCCTTCGGGCCGTCTAGATCAGTATTGTCGACACTGACTGGAAGCAGCTCTCCAAGATTTCAGGCAGGATTCGAACAGTGTTCCCTCTAAGGCGTGCGCCTGTGTGTGTGCACGCTCACACTTTTTTTGACGTCCACTCACATACTTTTAGATCCGGCTCAGACTGCATCAGGAAAAGGAACAATTCATCATAAATAACTTCTGAATTAAATATGCATAGAATGTGTGCTTGGACTTTATTTCCCAGTAAGTCTGCATATGACTGGCTGCCCTTCTTGGGATTCGATTCCCATTGAGTTTAGGGGATTTATCTGCGGGAAATAAATGTGCAAAGGTTTGGGCTATTACTAAGGAGTAGATCCAGATTTCAGTTATATAGCCTGATGCTATGCATGCTGATGGTTTGCTCTGAGGCATGCTGCTCAGAAGCAAACAGATGCTGTTTGGTGCTATTTAGTCCCAAACGAAACAATCTGACCTTGTACACTTGTGAAAAAGGTTGTGGATCCAAACCTCTGTTCTGATTAGCCCTCGTCAGTCACACATACATAAGATTGCACTCTTGTATTCCATATTAGTTAATCCAAAATAGCCACAGCCCTTTAACTCTTAGTTATTATTTAACTCATAGTCATTAACATTAATTAGAATCCACACTTGAGTCACAACTGCTTTAGGCAAAGGTTGGCGGAACCATCCATGGACTTCATTCTTTAATTGGAAACACAGATGACCATGTTCAGGACAAATGCACACTTAGCTGGATTTTAAGTAATTTCAGATGCAAGGCCTTGGAACTCAGTCAAATGAACCTAGGTAATCAATTTTGTACATACCAAGGAGGATAAAACTTTATAGTTCAAATAAGCTTTATTGAATTCTGCAGAGTTAACAAAGTGGCGGTCCAGGGGATAGCTCCCAAAGACAAGACAGACCCAAGGTGGTGTCCGTCCAAAGCTTTTATACAACAATTGATACATTTGAATACATCATCATTCACAACAAGCCAGCCAGGTAGTCCTGCTTTATATATAGTGCTTGTATCTAATTGTATGGTTTATGTTGCATACTGCTGATGGTGAAAATAGGTCCATATAACTTTTTAAAATTTAAAGCACATATAAATTGTGCGCTAACATAAATATAAAAGTTGGCTTGCCTTCTTGCCTCATTATAGGGCTGCTGCCATAGTTAAGAGGGTTTTCTCATGTCCTCAACTTCGGCCCACCTGCAGGTGTTGGCCTACAACTCACATAATGTCTGGCTATTGGCCACTGTGGCTGGGGATGATGGGAGTTGTAATCCAGAAACAGCTCGGGGAGGGGGCTAAATTGAGAAGGCCTGTGTTACAGTCTGGAAATTTTACATTCAATGAATGCATGAAAGGACAGAACACATTTCGTTCCAGCAGCTCAAGGGTTACTCGAGCAGGCGGGGCAGAGGCGGGCTCTCCTGATTGGGTACTCTCTCGTGACGTGCCCGGAGGCCACGAAAAGGCGTCAGGAATAGCTGGTGGCGTATTGAGAAGCGAGCCTGGCCTCGCATCCTGCCTCTCACGCGGACGCCGGAGAGGGCTAGCCATTGGCTCGTAAGTGACAGGGGCGTGTCTACGGGCGTGATTGGTTCTGGCGAGACTCTGGCCGCGCAGACGCACCACGCACACACTTTCCATTTGAGGCGTGGATGAGAAGTCGTTAATGGTGGCTGCGCTGTGGCGGCTGCTGCTGCTGCTCGGGGGAGCGGAAGTGGAACGAACGCGGCCTGAGCCCGAGTCCCAGCTCCCTCCGCCACCCCAGCCATGGGGCATGGAGGGCCACAGGTGCCCGCAGCACCGTGGCGGAGGGGAAAGGGCAGTTCGGGGCGGCTCTCAGGTAACGGCCTCTTTCCTGTCTCCCCCACCGTTATTTGTGACGTCAGCAGCCCCCCGTGCCCCCCCCCGTGCTCAAATCCTGCCACGTGTGCGAGCAGCTGTGATCTAACGTCGCGTGCGGCTTTGTCCTCTCTTCTTGGGTGGGGAGAGACTGTTTCCTCTTCTTTCCTATTTGTTCCCATTCTGCTAGCTCTTCCATGACCGTTGCTACAGATGCA
Source organism: Hemicordylus capensis (assembly GCF_027244095.1). Classification (NCBI taxonomy): domain Eukaryota; kingdom Metazoa; phylum Chordata; class Lepidosauria; order Squamata; family Cordylidae; genus Hemicordylus; species Hemicordylus capensis. The sequence continues at coordinate 14,160,894 of NC_069664.1, read as the reverse complement.
TCTCTTAGTCTCTGTTTCAGATAGGCATTTGCTCTAAATGCATGCATGCCACTGCATAGAAAGCTGCCATATACTAAATCAGACCATTGGTCCATCTCACTCAGTATTGTCTACACTGACTGGCAGCGGCTTTTCCAAAGTTGCAGGAGCCTTTCTCAGTCTGAGCCCTCTCCTGGAGAAGGATGCCAAGGAGGGCACTTGGAACCTAGATGCTCTTCCCAGAGCTGCTCCACCCCTTAAGGGGAATATATTACATTGCCCACTGCAAACTGTAATGACTGGTCAGTGACTGTAATAAACTTCTACAGTGCCCACATGTGTAGTCTACCATTCATATGCAACCAGGGCAGACCCTGCCTAACTAAGGGGACAAGTCATGCTTGCTACTACAAGACCAGCTCTCCTCCCAACTACTGTGGTAGTGTAGCAAATTCTGAAGTGCAAGTGATCTCCATAACACAGCCCTCCTAGCCACATTGTAATGCCCCATAGCAATGCTCATGCTGGTGGCCACATACCCCACTTAAATAGATGCAATAATTTGGGGTGTTCATTTACAAGCCAAGGGTTGATATTTAATTATGTTTTTTTAAAAAATCTTTTGGAATAGCAAGAGCAGCATATTTCCATTTTGAAAGTGAAGGGTGTTGTGTAACTGCTGAGATCCTGCTGGAAAAAAGTACCAGGACTTCATCCCTGTGGTGCAGCACTACACCACTGGAGCTAGGGCAAAATCCTCTTGCCTGGGTTTGCCTAGTTTAAAGAAAGGGAGGAAAAATCAGGTAGGCTTGATACTAGGGTGAGTCCTGCACAGGATTGCTCGCTTTTGCCTACCCTAACACCTTAACTTCTTTCTCATCTCCCCTACTGGAAAACGTGTGAACCATGATCCAAACTTGACCTAAAAGTTCCCCTAAGCTGTTCTTGCTCTGGGATTCTTGCATGGAGTTGGTAGGGGTGGCCCTTCCATTAAGCAAGGTGAGGCAGTTGCCTCAAGTCGTGGATTATTGGGGTATTGGCAGGCCAGCAGGATATCCCCCTGCTGTCAGCATTGGAGCAACTCTTCAGGACTGATCTTGCACATGTTGAAAGGAGCACCTTCCCTTGTAAAACTTGTGTGAGGGCTTGGTGACATCTGGTCTTCAGTCTATCTGGACACTGCCATAAAAATGTTAAACCAGTGTGATTGCTTAGGCTTACGGACACTAAACTCTCTGTCGTTGAGAAAACAAGACCAAACTCATTAGTGTGGTTAAAAAAAAAGGCAGGTAGGCATGAGGTCGGTCTAAAATCACTGACAACCAGAAAATGTATTAAAAACAAGAACAGGTTTACTTGTGATAAAAAGGTTTCAAAAATGCGAAACAATCAAGCAAACAAACCAGTACAGGAACAGTTGATGAAAGTGTAGGTTGGCAAGAGTACAAAAATTACAAACTGCAACCAACCAAACTTGCTATCCTTCTGTCACAAGGCCTAGCAGACTTCAGTAAGACCAGTTCCCGCACTGCTAACTTCCCTAGCAGTTTCAGCCTGATCTTATACTGCCAGTGTTCTAGCCTTCTGGCTCACAACACCAAGATGTCTAACAGAACCCTTCTCTTTCTCTCCCTTCGGTCCCCTAGGCTGTAACACTGTCCCTTTTATTCAGTTTTAAAGAGATACCTTGGCCCATGAGAAAGTTTACCTTGGGCAACTAGAACCTTTTCTCTCTGCCTGGAGACAACCAGGAGTCACAAAACTCTGCAGCTGACAACTTTTAGCAACATGTTTAACCTTTAGAGAGCTTAGAGTGGACACAGAACAAGGCAAGTTACAAACCATTTTTTTAAAAAAGTAGGAAGTGGGCATTCCTTCACAGCTTGCAAGAAGCTCAAGGAGAGAAGAGCAGGTTGCAACCTGCAGGGTTGATACAAATGGATGATTTTTTAAAAAAAAAATCAAAAATCGGATGTGTTTTATTTAAATTGATTTAAAAAAAAAACCCATAAAGAACCTAGTCAAAGAGATAATCATGAATATTAATCATAATATTCTATGAGCAGGTTAACAGCAGTATATGGGGAAGAGAGATAACGGACCTGATCAGTCCTTTTCTGCAGGTGGTGTACATGCAGCACATGCATACAGTCAAGCCCTTGCTGCCCTCCTCCTCCCACAAGTGCAAAGACAAAGGTCAATGTATGAACAGCGGATTTGCGAGGATGTAGTAGATCTGAGCAAGGAGGAGTCTGGATAGAAATGCGCAGGATGTGGCGGGGAGTGGGGATAGAAAGTGAAACCAAAGGTGAACAGAACATATTAATGCAGTCCTGAGGAAACTTTGTCTATCTTTATCCTCCATTGTAGAAGGGAAATACTTATCATGGTAGCAGGCCATAAGATATAGGTGTTTCCAATAATCTGGAAGACATACCAGCGGGGATTTGAGCCAGCAACCTCTTGCTCCCTAGGCAAGTTACTTCCCCCTTTATTACCTGTTGCATAATGTTAATTCCTTGTGTGGTGCTTGTACAAACAAGAGGGACACTTTACTGGGTGGAATTGTGTTTGTATTTGTATCTTATACTTTGTATTTACAGCACAGAGGTTGGAAGACCTGTTAGGATCTGTGTTGTCAGTTTAAACCATCCTCTGCTCTCTTTGGAACGTGTTGGTGCCTTCTCTTTAGTAAGCAAATCTACCTGGCTCTCAAAGATTTCACCTCTGAGCAATCAGCACTGGCATTTTGCCTTGTGTTTTATGGCTATAAATGGACATAGTGATGTTTGATGTAGAAACCTGGAGAAACCATAGCCTGAGAGGGAAATTGTTACAAGCTTCCTGGCAAGAATGATGCATCAGGATAGTTCCACATCTTCCTTCCAGTCCAAGCCTTTGAGCTTTCTTCCTGCTGTTACTGTGCATGATTCTTGTGCTGTTGCTATATTAGGAAGCCTGTTTTGCATCAGTTGGCACTTAAGGTTCCTTTTTCACATCAACACTCACTCTGTTTCTACACAGAGGTCTTAGCTGGTTACTTAACTAGAATCCCTGGAAATCTGCTGTGTCCCTTGCTGGCTCAGTATCAGTCTCCCCCCACCCCAAATTCCTCTTGGCATGGCACCAAACATGCCGAGGAGCCGTGGAACTCCTTGTGGCTGGTGTATCAAATACTTCTGCTTCTTCAAGTAGTTTTCTCTTCAGCACAGCATTGCAATTTTATTCATTCAAAATGCCTCATGTCACAGTGTATTAGTATTATGCTTTATTACAATCATTGACCCAACAACAAACACACACACACACCCCCCACACAGTCAAGATAATACAAGTAGCGCAAAACATAATGTCAGGGTCTTCACAATACTGACACCTAGGCTGTGAGTCTCTGCATATAAACATTGCAACCCTTATAGGGTTCAGTGTCATGAGAGGTAGGAGATTTTGCCCCCACTCCAGAGTTGCACCAGACTACAGCACTTTACTTTTCCTCACAGGTGTGCATGTGAACTACTTGGGAGGGGGAAATGGATGTACTGTGACACTTTTGTGGTGAGGCTAAACCCCCCTGCCCAATTGTGTTCCAAACTGGGATTCCTAACCTTGTTCCCTCAATGTTGGACTACAACTCCCATCATCCTCTCCCATGATGGCCTTCAGAGGATGGGAGTTGTAGTCCAGTATAATCCAGGGACCCCAGTTTGGAAACCTCTTCCAAATTATAGTCTGTTTATTTTGCATATACCTTGATGGGAGCCTGCCCTTTCTGTAGCTCGTGCTACAGCAGTGTGGACCTGTTGGCAAGTGGGCCACAAATAAAGTCCAAAGTTTGGAGTGTGTGTCTTTTGTATGCCCTGTACCTTACATATGTAGCCCTGCTGTTCTGGGGTGATTCTCCCTTAGTCTCAAGTCAGAGAGTAGACTACAGGTGGGGAGGAATTGCAGACTTCTCTGTGCGATAGCTAGGCCAGTGGGCCCACCTGCTCCTGTCCAGGCATGCCCCAGGCACCTGGTGCCTGTGCTCATGGTTGATCGCCCATGTGCCAGAGCCTAATGGAACCCATTTCTTCACACATCAATAGGCGAAATACCTGTTCATTTTGACTATATTTTGAAAGAGCAGTTCTTGGCGGCTTATTTTGCATAAATTCATGCTGAAACCTGACTGCCATTAATACTCCTACTTAGTACTTTAAGTGGAGGTCTGTTTATATTTGTATCTTATGATGAAATTGTACTGCAGGGAGGTAGGGAAGAATGTTCTTGGGTGTTGGGTTTTTAGATCGTTTAGCGTCAATCTACATAGCTACTAGATACACACACTGCCTCCTGGGGTTTTTTTTAAAGCATGCCTCTTTAATTCTTCAAAGTTGGTAGAATCCCTTAATGCAGGGGTTTTTCAACCTTGGGTCACCAGATGTTGTTGGACTACAACTCCCACCATCCCCTGCTACAATGGCCAAAGGCTGATGTGAGCTGTAGTCCAACATCATCTGGGGACCCAAGGTTGAGAACCCCTGCCCTAATGTGTGCGATACTGGCCAATTTTGTCAACACCCATTGTGATGAAATGAAATTGAATCTTTATTACAGTCCTCAACCAGACAAAATCGTGATGGGTTTTTAATATAGGATATTTAAGTGGTTATCATGGGGATGAGGGCAGTTTATCACCTTTCCTCCTAATATTGAACTACAAAGGAGGTTATAAATAATCAAGGACTTCCATAATGTTTGTGGCAGTGGACAGGTCCTCTCTGTTGAGGTGTATTTGATGTTTTGCAGTAATCACTGTTGATTGCATCTGAAATAATGTTAATTATGTTAATGTTAATTACACCTCAACCTTTCCTCTGGGCAAGGTTACCTCTACCAGAACTCCATTAAAAACTCCATCAAAAAGTAATATGAGAAGTACAAATAAACTTTCATTCCCTTGCCTCTGTCTCTGCCTCCATTGGAAACTCAGTGGGTAGAGGGAGGGCATTCTTATGGCATCCAGATTATGGGGTGGCCTCCCAAGGTAGACCTCTTCATTGCACACTTCTTGAGCTGAAACCATTTTTTCCAATGAGCATTTTCAAATTAAGGCTGCTCTGTATGCACTTTCCCACTTCTGTGCTTACTGTGTGGTGTTTTTATTAAGATTGTTAATGTTTTGGTTAGAAAACTGTGTTACTTTTGAGAACAGACTAATGTAGAAAAGTGAGGTATAAATTTTCCTATAATTTCCCAAGTTGAATAAATCTAATCTTTGTCTTGGATCCAGCTAACTTTTGAATGAGGCTTTCCCAAAAAACCCTCCCCACTGAAATGGCCTGAATCTCCCCACCCACCTCAGCTGATTCTGAAATTCAGGGAGTTGAACATGGTATGACGGATGGGTGTCGGGAGGATGATGAAAATCTGGCTTTGCATCATTTTAAATTTTGTTGGTTGTGCTGGGGTTGCTTTGGCTCCAATTCTGACTTTGCAGGGTTTGAAACAATGTTTGAAATACTTACATTGCATTATGTCAGCTATTTAGCTAAAGGCATTGCAAATAGTATACTATCTGGCAAAGAAAACAAAGCTGCCTCAGATTGATCTGTATTTAACTGACACTGACATTAGGTAAATGTTTTGCCACACTGGCTCCCTGGAACTTAAAATATTTTTTCCAAACGCTGCCACTATGGAGGTCTTTTATTGGTTTCTGATCAAATGTGGCAACTTCTGGCATAGCTTATAACTGCTGAGCTTCTCAGAAGCATTAAGGTAGCTACTGTTGCCCCTTGCATGTAATATAGCTGGTTAAAATGGAAATAAAATTCTGAAAATTAAGGAAATTGGCAAACTGCAAAGTCTGTTCTGTAAAGCCATAATTCTGAAATGTATGTACAGTGTATTCTGCACTGTACTCTTTATGTACAGTGCAGTGGTGATAAACAGCATCTGCAAACAGGGGTTATCAAAAAGCATCAGTCTCTAGGCTGGCTGGAAGAGCTGTTCATATGATGGAGAAACAGTTCTTAATTATGTCTAACTGAATATGCAAACCGGGTCTCCCCGGTCCTAGTCCAGCACTCTAACCACTACACCACACTGGCTCTGGTTCAGCATTGACCAGTTAAAGGTGGGGAGGATGGGGGAAGCATTGACCTGTTAAGCTCTTTTATGCTTTGACAATCCATGTGATTATTTATTTATTTTTTGGCTACATGCATAAATCTAGGAAAATACAAACCATTCTAGAAATTGTAATACACTGTACTTCTTAGGATATGCATTAATTCTTTTAAGTATCCTGGAAGTTGAACTGCCCAGGGACCTTTTTGTATGAGATGATATAGAAATGTAATAAATAAATAAAAATAAAGTTAAACTTTGTCTGCCTCTAGGAGCAGCCTCCCTATCCTGGGTATGGCTCCCACTACTGGAATTCTCAGCCAAGGACTTGCTATCAAAGTTCATATTCAGTTGGACCTGAGCTTCAAAGCCAGGTAGAGTAATTGAGCAATACTTTTCATATGGCTATTTTTGGGGACTGGCTTCTGACAGAATTGTTTGGCTGCTGAATATTTTGCTCCATTGTTGAAAATAAAGTCCACGTCAGAAAGTAGTATGCATATCAAGGAGGATTGTCTTTGTAGGACTGGCCACACGGCAGTTGTACCAGCCTACTTGTGTGACATTCTGACTGTGACAACCTGTGACACATGGTTCAAGGACCTTTTAGTGCAGGAGCCGGTTAGTCTATCTCGCTTAGTATTGTCTTCACAGACAGGCAGTGGCTGCTCCAAGGTTGCAGGCAGGAATCTCTCTCAGCCCTCTCTTGAAGAAGCCAGGGAGGGAACTTGAAAGCTTCTGCTCTTCCCAGAGCGGCTCCATCCCCAGAGAGGAACATCTTATAGTGCTCACACTTCTAGTCTCCCTTTCATATGCAACCAGGGCAGACCCTGCTTAGCTAAGGGGACAAGTCATGCTTGCTACCACAAGACCAGCTCTTCTCTCTAGTCGTTGAAGAATGTCATTGAATGGTCATTGCCATTGAAGGTTGTTACTGCTGCCTCCTGGTCTATGGAGGAGAGCTAGTCTTGTAATAGCAAGCATGAAGTGGCCCCTTTGCTCAGCAAAGGGCCTGCGTTGCTTTGCATTTGGGTGGTTGACTACATGTGAGCACTGTAGTATATGGGGTCATAGCTCAGTGGAAGAGTATATGCATGCTTGCACCCAGAAGGTCCTAAGTTTACTCTGGTGGCATCTCCAGGTAGGGCTGGGAGAGACTCCTGCCTGAAACCTTGAAGAGCCTCTGCCAGTCAATGTAGATAATACTGATCCAGATAGACCAATGGTCTGACTCTGTGTAAGGCAGCTTCCCCCATGTTCCCTGTAAAAGCTGCATCATGATAAACATGTAGTTGGCAGGCCTTCTCCTGACACTGCAGGAACTGCCCCTGCCGCTGTACTGCACCCTGTCACTAAGCTGGTAAAGGTAAAGAATCTCTCTGAGCCAAGCATTGGCAAGCTAACTAGCTCTTGCCCAGGCATTCCTGAAATGCAATATTTTGCTACCTCTGCTGATCATTTCTGCATTATCTCCTCTTATAGGGAATTGACCCTTCCTACACAAATGGTGTTTATGGCACTCCATACTCCTCTGCTCCTGGGACAGGGTCGCCATATCCCAATCTCCCTCAAACAAACGCCTGCTATTCCTCAGGGCATCCTCATGCCCCTTATTCTACAGAATCGTACAGATATCCGTCACCAGCTTTGAACTGGAATTACCCCCCACCAGACTGTCCAACCGAGGGCTCCATGGTGAGGAGGCAAGTACCAGGATACTCTCCACCACAGGTAAGGAAGCTAGTGTGGCCAGGTGACTTAACTCCCTAAAAACTGAGATTTTTAGTCACTTCCCTTTGCCACTAACAGGTGTTAAGTGCTTCTTGGCATAAACCAGCTCCTGGCAAAACTTGGCGACCTAAAGCTTTCCTACTTCATACTTACACCATAATTTCTTAAGCTGCCAGAGAAGAAGAGCCTATTTTTCCTGGCAACTTGTGTTGCCTGATGTTTCTGTGGTAGATTTTATCTCCAGAATCAAATGAGTCTTTTTGAGTTTAGTGGGGGTGCTTCCTAGTTAGCATGTTTAGGATTGTAATCCAAGTATCCAGTGTGGTGAGACACACTAAAATGTTTTGGCCCAGAACTGCAAGGGTTCTTCTCTTTAAACACCCATTCCCATTTTGCAACTCCCTTGTATAGGATGGCATTGCATGTTAAAGTAAATCTTACAAAGGGCTTATTTACAGCCATTTTATAAATACAGCATTATAATGATCCTTCTGCAGTTACCCTCAGCTTGACCTGACTTGGCAGGCCGTAATGCTTTCTTGCAAGCAATGTGTTCTTATTGGCTGAAAATACCATTTTCCCCTGCAGACCCCAGGCTTTCCTGTCCCATCCTATCCCTATGGGGACTGCAGCCGTGGCATCCCTCCACAGGGGCCGCCACCACCCCAGCCAAGACTTCAGGACACAACTTGGCGACCTCCTGGAGTTTATGGGATGCCGCCTCCTTATGGCTGGTCTCCTACACCAGGACCCAGGAATCAATACGTTGCAGAATCCTCTCCACCTTGGCCTGTCAGTGGTCCAGCTGCTCCACATCCTCCAAACAACAATGCAAAGGTACACACTGCTACAGCTGACCAAGTTATTTAGATCCCCCTCCTCTTGCAATCTGTTCTACTGCTTGGGACTTATACTCACTCTTAACCGTTATATATAAACTAGCCCTCTTGTCCATAGTGTTTCATATCTATGACTTGAGCAAAGTAAAACCCAAAGCTCTGGCATAGTTTGCTTTAAACAAAAACAAAAACAAAAAACAGTACTGGAGGAATAGTACTCTTCCGATCTGTAGACTAGTAGCTTAATATCCATCGCCTTCAGCAGCGGTGGTGGATGCGCTCCTAATCCACTTCTACCACACCAAGCCATTTGGTCCTGGCTACTTCACTGCCCAGATGTTTCCTAAGCTTGGTTCCTCAAACAAGGCGGTTTGAGCCTAGAGGCTTAAACCTCTCAGGATGTAAGCATTGGCCTGTCTCCCAGAGCCTTGAGTTATTACCTGGGCTATGGTTTCCCGTTTGTGCTTATGGGGTGTGCAGATACAGAGGTCATTCACACAATCACAAACTGTGTTGTACCCAAGTTTGGGAGCTGTGTGTGCTCCCAGTTTTTGGTTGTGGAAGCAAGGTAGGAGGAAAACCTGGGTAGCTTTTCCTCCTACCTTCCACACAATCACTCCTACCCAGGTTTTCCTTCCACACAACTGAAAATTGTGAGCAGACACAGCTCTAAAACCTGGGTGCAACACAGTTTGTGATTGTGTGATGAATGACCTCACTGTCTACATAGTTTCTTGTGCCCCAGCTGCAGCTTTCAGCAGCTGGGAAGGTCTCTGTGAGACACACCAGCCTTCCCCTTTGGCTACACAGAGGTCTTGTGTGTTTTCCATAGGTGTGATGGCCCTGGCAGCTCTGCTTTCCTAGACTCCATGCAATGTTTCTGGCTCAAATAGCTACTTATTTGCCCCCTATCTTGGCAACATTCGATCTCTTCCAGCACTCATTAGCAGAGCCATCCTTTAAGGGCAATTTCCTGCTTGGATAATTGCCCCAAACTAGGGATCACCCTGTTGTTTGGGGTCTTTCTCTCAGCTCAACAATCTCTCTGCTCCTCTCCAGCACTGTGGAGCTTGATCTCCCAAGTTTCTAGTATTCTGTTCCTCTGGAAGTGCTTCTGGGCTTGCAGAACACATGCAGGAGGTTGCCTGAGAATCGCGTCACTGGGTTGTGCATTGTGATGTCATTCTGACAGGTTCAAAGCACAGGTCTTGTCCCCAGGGGTCTTCGGTGCTCAGACCTTTTTGCATTACCATCCTGAGGATGGAGACCTTGCTGATCAGCAGAGAGTTGCACTGGCAGTTTTGGCGGCCTAAAGATCTGCTTCAATGCAAGATGTGGGGTGAGAGAACTGGTAGATCTGGACACAATGTTGAAGTCTCTCTGTGTTTTACTTTAGGAATCCTCTTATAGCCAGTTGGAACAAGGAGTTAACCAGCACAGCTACTATCCTGAAGCCAATCACCTGCCTTCTGGGACCATGGATGAATACAAGCCAGGACAACTTGACACTAAACGATCTGCTTCCAACTCCAAAGTGCAGTACAGTGCACAACCCCAACTGTATGATAATGTACATAGGAAGCAATCGGTGATGGTTGATCATGGACCAAGCTCTAAAATTGATGTGCAGCCTCCATTAGAACACACGGATGTGCAGCCAGAAATTCAGAAAGTTATGGAAGTTATGGAGGGAGTTGAACAGTTGGAAGAAGAGGTAGATGAATTTGTGGGGAAAAAGATGGACAAAGCTTATCGGATGCTGGAGGAAATGCTGACCAAGAAGTTGTTGGAGCTGGACTCCATAGAGACAGGAGGTCAGGACAATGTGCGTCAGGCAAGAAAAGAGGCTGTTCACAGAATCCAGGCCATATTGGAAGAACTGGAAAGAAAGGGGCTTTAATTTGCTTTGCAACGTTCCTAAAACCAAGTCCTGGAATGCCCAAAGATCCCTGGCTTTGCTCAATCCTCAGCCCTTTTGGCCATCCAAAGCAATAAAGTGGTGACTTGCGTTCTGATTTTAATACAACGCACAGTGAGCCGAATAAAACACCAGACGCAAATTCTTAGTGTTCTTTCCAATGAATGTAGGGGAAAGGTTGAAATGCTGACCTTTACGGTGGAAGATGCTCTAGGTGGGGTAGTCTCCATGGATATCTGCACACTTTCCACCCACAGGAAGAAAGGGATTGTGTTAAAGGACTTCTTGATATCAGGATGTGCATCTCTGAAGAGATCTCTTGGCACACCAAGGACTCCTGACAGATTAACGCAACTGTCAAATCTTTGTATGGTACAGAGAGATTAGTTGCAACACAGCACCAGTAAAACCAAGACTTCAGTCTCCATAGCCACCCATCTTGTGTATTATTTACAGTTTTCTTGCTTCTTGTCATAGAAATTGTGTAGGGTTATGTATCTTTTTTATCTATACAGTGTTAAGTGAAACCATACTGATGAACCAGTCAGTAGGGCAACCAAAGCCAGTACTGCTTTCATGCCTTTCCCCTTGTATCATGAAGGTATAATCCAATGCTTTTTATGGGCCAGGCAGAAGGAACCTAGGAGATGCTTGGGAATGTTGTTGTAAGCGCTTTGGCCTAGGGACACTGGAGGACAAATGCATTTGTTATGTCATTTCATGTGTTTTTATATTTCACTTTAATCCGTGTAACTGGTGGTTCTGTACAATGAGCTCTGCTATCAGGAGTGGGACCGGCAAGGCTTCCACTGTGTGTACCTCCTAGCTCATCACAAAGTTGTCCTTGTTCCATATGACAAATCTTGATGAGTTTTAAAATATGCACTTATTACAAGAAGTTTTGAAAACAATACTATTGGTGTCAGATCATTAAAATAAGTTGGATGTGACTAAAAGCTTGGTATTGTCGGTGATCGATCTTTATGCTATAGGATGTGTGCATATATTAGCTGAAAGCCTCAAGAGTACAATTGAAATAGTCATTCTCTGGGAAGACATTCATTTCTGTGAGAGAAGAGGGTAATACCTACTACCTGAGTTCTTCATTTATTATATTTTGATACCGCCTGATATGTCCCCATTCAGCCATGATACTTGCTGGGTGATTCCAGGCCAGTCACATCTCTCTCAGCCTAACCTACTTAACAGGGTTGTTGTGAGGAGAAACTTATGTAGTACAAATGTACACACTTTCCTTGGAGCTCTCTGGGCCCCTTGGAGGAAGAGTGGGATATAAAAAAATGTTTTTAAAAAAATATGTATTTAGCTAAAAATGGGTACATGGACATAATGACTTTACAGCAGCCCTGTGAGGTAGGGCAGAGAGGGACTTGTTCACTTTATTGAACAAGTTACCATACATAGTGAACTTGAATCATAGTAAACTTGGATCTGAGATCATCTGCTTCTCTTCAGCATGATGCCATTTTTAAATTATTGATCTGACTTGAGTGTTAAATTTGAAAACAGTTAAAACCTGATTATATTCAGCATGCAAAATTCAGTATCTGTAGGTAATGAAGTGCAATGTTTTGCACAAGTAAATAAACAAACTCTTCATATATATCACACACACACACACCCCATTGTTCTTGTTGACGTGCCTTAGAGATGCGTGTGTGTGTTTTCTCTGCTGTCATACATATAGTGGGTTGGACTTCAAAGGTGGGGTGCACATGCAGTGCAGAGAGAATACTAAAATGCACGAGATATGGCGGAGTGTTATAGGCCAGGTTCAGATGTAACACTGAACCACAATTTCAATTTTAAACTGTAAATTACACCACCAATGTTCATCAGACACCTACCAGTTCTAGGGGATGGGAGCCCCTACCTACTGCCCGGCTGCCAAGGCCTGTCCCAGCAAGCTCCACAACCAGACTGGGCAAAGTGTCTCCACGTTAGCAGTGGCCACGACTGGCCACAATCTCTAAAGAAGTAGGCCGAACACGATCATGCATTTTCAAAGAGCTCCACTCACCCATGGAATGGAAAGCACATTTAAATCCCTTTAAATGCCATGCCAGTGCCTCTTCTGACAGCCAAGGGGCGCACATGCACACACACCCACTCAAGATCTTTGCCCCATCATAGTCCCACGCAAGGACTATTTTGAGAGGAGGGGCTGGGTGGCACTACTCTTTTACTTGAAATAGGGAAGAGAACATGATGACTCTCTAGAAGGAGATCTGCAGATGAGGGAGGGCAAAGGATCCTGGGGGCAGGGTCTGTCTCAGCATGACCTAGGATGCCCTGGCGAGGGATCACCCTAGCAAAGCAGCCCATGTTAGGGATGTGCACGGAACCTGCCGGCCTGATTTGGTTAGAGTCCGGACCGGACTTGAACCTGACCAGGCCAGTTCAGTCCGGCACCCCCTTGAACCCCTCTCCGGTTCAGTCTGGGGGGTGGGGTGGGGGTTCATGGACCTTTTATTTATTTTTAATGGGAATATTTATTTATTTATTTTGATTTATATACCACCCTTCCAAAATGGGTCAGGGTGGTTTACAGTTAAAACAAACCACTAAAACAGTAAAGAGCTAAAACAAATTAAAAATAATATAACTAACTATTTAAAAACAATTTAAAACAACAATTAAACAATTACAGTAACTAAAACCCCTGAAATCAGGTTTTAAATTTTAAAATAAAACAGATTTTAAATCCACCCACCCACCCCCAATTTAGGATGCTGAGTAAGCTTGGGTGAAGAGATGGGTTTTCAGGTGTTTTTTGAAAATTGCCAGAGATGGGGAGGATCGTATCTCAGCAGGGAGCGCATTCCACAATCTCGGGGCACTGACCAAGAAGGCCACCAAACAAGTTGGCGGTAACTGGAGATGGATCTCCACAGATGACCTTAATGGGCGGTGAGGCTTGTAATGAAGAAGACGCTCTCTTAGATACCCAGGGCCTAAGCTGTTGAGGGCTTTGTAATAACTAGCACTTTGTATTTTGTCCGGAAACCTATTGGCAGCCAGTGTAACTCCATCATTAAAGGAGTAACATGGCCTCTCCGAGTTGACCCAGAGACCAACCTGGCTGCCGCATTCTGAACCAACTGAAGTTTCCAGACTACATACAAAGGCAGCCTCACGTAGAGTGCATTACAAAAGTCCAGTCTGGAGGTTACCAACAGATGTACCAAAGTTTTGAGGTCGTTGATCTCGAGAAACGGGCGCAGCTGGTGTATCAGCCGAAGCTGATAGAAAGCACCCCTGGCCACCGCCTCAACCTGAGAAACCAGGGAGAGGTGTGAATCCAGAAGTACTCCCAGACTGCGAACTTGTTCCTTTTGGGGAAGTGTGACCCCATCTAGAACAGGGAGATCAAAATCGTCTCTGGAGTTCTGACCCCGCACAATAAGTACCTCCGTCTTATCTGGATTCAGCTTCAGTTTATTCTCCCTCATCCAGCCATTACTGCTTCCAGGCAGGCATTTAGAGAGGATATGCCAGCTCCTGAAGAAGTTGGCATGGAGAAGTAGATCTGGGTGTCATCAGCGTACTGGTAATACCCAGCTCCAAATCCCCTGATGATCTCTCCCAGCGGTTTCATGTAGATGTTAAAAAGCATTGGAGAAAGTACGGAGCCTTGAGGGACACCATACTTAAGCTCAGATCTCGAAGAGCAATAGTCTCCAATCGACACCATCTGGAATCTATCTGAGAGGTAGGAGCGGAACCACTGTAAAACAGTGCCTCCCACCCCCAACACTCTCAGACGTTCCAGAAGGATACTGTGGTCAATAGTATCGAAAGCCGCCGAGAGATCCGAAAGGACCAACAGAGTCACACTTCCTCTGTCAATTGCCAATTGAAGATCATCCATCAGGCCAACCAAGGCAGTCTCCACCCTGTAGCCTGCCTGAAAACCAGTTTGAAATGGGTCTAGATAATCAGTTTCCTCCAAGACCGCCTGGAGCTGAGAGGCCACCACCCTCTCAATTACCTTGCCCAGCCATGGGAGGTTGGAAACAGGCCTATAATTTTTAAAAAACTACACATATTTTTAAAATCCAAAGACTGTCTTAACCAATAGGTATCTAAAGGATTCTGGCTCCTCAAACCAAATGCTCAACATGCACAGTTCAGGTTGGCATTGCTTGTTTACGCTGCACAAGAGGAATGGACCATCCCTCGTCTTCCACTTGTCCTCAGTTTTCCGGAAGCTTCCGGAAGATCTGTGTAGTCTGGAGACTCTCAAAAGAGGAGTCGTTCTAGTCAAAGCACTGGTCCCACTTTTCATGGAGTTTCCTAATCTGTCCCATATGGAGCTTTATTTATTTATTACATTTTATATCCTGCTCTTCCTCGAAGAAGCCCATAGCGGTGTACTACATACAACAACTCTGTGAAGTAGGTTAGGCTGAGAGAGAAGTGACTGGCCCAGAGTCACCCAGCTAGTGACTAGGCAGGCCTGTTTCCCACATTGCTGACCCCTCACATAGCTTAAACTGCTGACTGAGAGACTTGCAGAATGGATTGTTTTCTCTGATCCCCTGAGCCCATTTTCGACAGAAATGCTACGTTAAGTATGATTTGCTGCTAATCCCTTTTTTCCCTTCACCACAAGACAAAGCCACCATTACATGGCTCATGGCAGCAAGCGCAATACATCTAAAAATAGATTGTCCCAAAGTCCTGCAGATAACAGCTGTGCTGGACCATGTTTGGGCAGATAAAGAAGAGTTATTGGTGAACGCAAACATGACTTGTGGCCTAAATAGCAATTCTCATTCACATCTGATATTACGTAGGCAAATCACAGCTCCAGTCAGTCTGTATTCTTGCTGTGTGAAAGAGGACTTTCCTGTGAAGTCCAAAGTAAGAGATGTTAAAGTCAGTTTAAACATTACAGCATCAAATATCACCCCTGATTAAAAGGTGAGATGTGAAATCACCAGCAACGGTCAATAAAGTGGAACAGCATACATTTGTGAATGCAGATTTTTGTATGCATCACACAAAAACAACCATATATATCCCCAACAGGGAGATTCTGCCTCTTACTCAATGGAAATTGATTGTTGCAATTTGCTGGAGATGTCTGGGTGAGTGAATAAGACACTTCCATCTAGGACACTGGGGATCTCAGCAGATGTGGAGGGATTACAGTATTTCCTAACAAAGTACCTCCTGGCTTCTCCGTTCGGCTTGGCCTGCATATGCAGCAGAATGCAGTAGCAGCATTCTGTGATGGTAGAGAGGGCTGCACTTCAGGGTGCAGACAGGGGTGCCATTATAGAATATTTCCTCCACATTAAAAATAAATAAATAAATCCTGGAAGTTCAAAACACATAAGGTTCTAACAGGAGGAAGATTTTATCCCAGTATTCTCCCTGCAAATATATTTCCTATTTATTTGATTATCCCACCCGCCGCCTTTATGCACAGGAACATTCAAATGTTGATCCACTTGCAGTCTAAGGTGCTACAATCAATCCTACCAGCTTGGGATTCTATACTACATTCTATTGCATGTGTAAACAGACAAGGACCCAGTTGGCTTCTTCCATTGCTTCCATGGTAACCAACTTGGCCAACACCTCTGGGTGTCTTCTGCATGCCTACAGTAGCAGAAGCCAAATATTGATGTCATACTACTGGCAAAAATGGGGTGAAATGCTATCCACCCCACTCCTCGGGACATTTTATTTCATTTTACAAAATTTACATATTGCTTTCCCACCATTGATTGATCAACTTGAAGGCACTCAGTCAATCAGTGTCAACTCTTAGCGACCACATAGATAGATTATCTCCAGGATGATCCGTCTTCAGCTTGGCCTTTCAGGTCTCTCAGTGGTGCATCTATTGCTGTCGTAATCAAGTCCATCCATCTTGCTGCTGGTTGTCCTCTTCTTCTCTTTCCTTCCACTTTCCCCAGTATTATGGACTTCTCAAGGGAGCTGGGTCTTCCCGTAATGTGTCCAAAGTATGATAGTTTGAGCCTGGTCCTTTGTGCCTTGAGTGGAAATTCTGGATTGATTTGTTCATATGATCATTCCCACCATAATAGTTCCCAAAACAATTCACAACAATAACATCAGACTTATAGGTGGCTGATAGCACGGTGACAGAACTAGAATACTAGGTGCCATCTGCTATCATGTGACCCCTGGTTATTATGATTATGAATATTTAGATGCCTCTTTTCAACCAGAAAAAAGGTCACACAACAGTTTATATAGCCAAAAAAGAAAAAAGAAAAGAAAAAAGAGCTGGTTCACTGTGCCTAAGGGTCTCATAATCTAAGATGCAACAGCCACCTGAGGGATACTATGCTGGATTGAAAAGGGTGGGCTTTTCGGAGCCAGGGTCCAGCACCACTACATGGCATTTCCTGGCCCTCTCCTGGGAGCTAAACTCCTGAGGTCTGAGCAGCTTCAGAGAAAGAAAGGCGGGTTTAGGCAGGGCTTCTCCCACTGGGGCAGGCAAATTAGCTGGCCAAAATCCCCTTTCCATGTGTCAGCAGCCCAGGAGTCCTTTCCCATCCACTACTGGTCAGGAAAGGAAGAACACATTGATCATTGCAAGTGAGGGAGAGGGAGAGACAATGCCAGCTTCCCCTATCACCACAGGACTTTGAGGGGTGAAGCAGGGCCTGCCAAAATTCTCCCCTCCATGCCATTTGAAATGGCAGAGGTGCCCTGATCTGTACTGCAGCATAGGAGGACATA